>NC_066626.1:82185695-82485695 GCF_025201925.1 Gopherus flavomarginatus
GCCCGCGCGGTGCCGGGAGCGGTAATGAGATGGATGCAGCAGAAGGACGGTGAGATAAGGCGCCGCTGCCCCGGCAGATTAAAGGCCTGGGATTAAGCAGGCGGTGCCAGTTCTGCCTTTTTATCTCGCTGCTTCTCCCGCCATCCCCGGCAGGGACTGTCTCAGAGCTGTCAGCAGAGGAAATTGCTTGTTAACCCTTTGGGGATGAGCGCAGGCTCCTGCGGGACGGGCGCCAGAGCCCTCCCCAGGCCGCTGCCTGCCAGGAACAGCCACTCGCACCCCCCGGTGTGCGGGGGCAGCTCTGCCCCCACAGCCGCCCCCACGCCAGCCAGACAGGGCTGTCCCTCGCAGCGGTGCTCTGGCTGTGCCGCACCCCGGCCTGCGGCTGCCCCCAGTTCCCTACGGCAGGCCGAGAAGGGTGAGGCTGGCACAGGGGGGCCTGGCCCCTTTCACCAGCCACGTCAGATGGGAATGACGTCCCGTCACTGCCAGATAGTGCCCCTGAGGTGACAGGCTCCGTGCTCACCCCCGAGCCAAGCCAGCCTGTGACACAATCAGGACAGCCTTGTTCGCCATGGGAACACGACACCCCCCCGTGAGTCCCGCAGAGCCCTTGGGATAATGAAATCTTGTGGCAGTGAGTTCCACAGGCTATGCGCTGCGGGGGAGCTAGTCAAGAGCCCTCCATAAGCCTTCCAGCGTGTGCGTGGGGCCCCTCAGTCACCTCCCCTAGGGTAGCGCAGTCGCTCTCTGCCCCTCCTGGGCACCCACCTTTACCCGGCCATGGGCTCCAGGCGTAACCTGCTTAATCTGGGAACCTCCACCCTTCCCCGGTTCCTAGGGCTCCAGGCGTAACCTTCTGCGGGTTTGTGGGGCTTTCCCCAGTGAAGGAGCCTTACGCAGCAAATCCTTAACCTCGAGTTATTAACAGTCTGGAGCACAGACCCACGCTGAGCACACGGTGCTCACCACTCCCAGGAAGGCAGAGCAACTTTTCCTGCTGGCCCGTCAGGATCCGGTCGTGCGTCCGGGGCTCCAGTTTCTGCCCGGTGTCATTGGCAGCTGTTGAGGTCTGGCAGCTCTGATCTGGGGCTGTGTCCTGGAGCTGGTTCCCAAAGAACTTCCTTCTGGAGCCCAGGTTAGAGAGTGAACTGGGGGTCCTGCTTCGCTGGCCCGGAACCAGGCACTTTACTGAGTCTTGCAGCACAATCCTGTGCCCGAACCGAAGTGACTGAAATGATCTTCACCCAGTCACAGCCCCCCGCCACCTTAGCTGATTTACGTCTTGCAGAATTAGTTACGCCACAGCCCGAAACAATCACAGAACCGGCCGGGCCCCAGACACACGGCCCAGAAGCGGGGCTGGGAAACGCAGAACAAGCCCAGGAGAGATTTCACATCACACTGGTGCTAAGTGGTTGCTTGCCAGACACAATCATCAGCGTTTTCTGTAAACCTCTTGGGCTGCGTTTCTCTCTGGGGGTGGGGGCACTGTTAGCACAGGAGCCGCTGGACCAGCCTCTATTACACTGGGCCGTGTGGTTTAGAGGGAATGTGAGGATGTGACTCGGTTTCTTAGGGCTGCTGCTAGTAAAAAACTAGGCCTCAGGCCACATGTCCTGCCCCTCCCCACCCCGGCAGGGCCCTCTGTCCCCCCCATTAACATATATTGACACCCGCCTGCCCTGCCCGGAGCCCCTGGGCTGGAAGGGAACCTGCCTCGTTGGCCCTGCCCTCTGCTGTGGGTTTCTGGGCCAGTGCTGGATCCAGGGAGAGCTTGGCCCCGTGGCGTCTACCCCTCGGCGGACGGGTGGGCGGTGCCGACCCATCAGAGAGCCCAGGCCCATTCCCGGCTCACGTGCTGTAACACGCATGATGGACATGGGTGCCGGGCATGCAGCTCCCAGGGCCAGAGGAACGACAGACAAGGGGAATCTGCGTAGTGGGAGCACGAGCCCTTGGCACAGCAGCTGCCTTCCAGGGACCTGGGCAGGGGCATGTGGGGACCGTGTGGGGCACAGGTCCGGGGGCAGCTGGCTCAGCCCGTGCTATGTGCCATGGGCATTTGCTGTTGTTAGCATGTCTGGTGTGGGCCCAGGATAAGTGCCGTGCAGACGGCTACACTCACCATCAGTACCCAGAGGTGGGATCGCGTGGCAAACAGCTCGGGTCAGCGGGTCAGGAACCGCTCCCAGAACCCACGTCACCTGCCTGGGCCGTTTGCGAGCGCCTCTGTTCCGGGACTGGGGTGTGGGTGTGTCACGAGCTGAACAGCCCCACATGCCTCATCACTGAGCTCTGCTCCCAGGGGAGCCAATAGGCCAAGCGCTGCCCCCCGCACTGCTATGGGGTCAGGAATGGGGTGCTGGGGGGAGGGGCCAGACAGCACCCTAAGAACGTTCCAGGGGCAAAGCCAAGCCTGGAAATGCAGCCCGGCCTCAGCCCCGCTATGGGACAGCCTGCCTGGGGGCACAGGTCTCGGGGGGCACAGGCGTGGGGGGCAGAGAGATTGGGGGCACAGGCCTGGTGGGCACAGGGCTCGGGAACCACAGGGATTGTGGGGCACATGCCTGGGGGGCACAGGGCTTGGAGGGCATAGGCCTTGGCCAGGGGCCAGGCTGCAGGGTGACCCAGGGGCAGGGATTGGGGGCCGCGTAGCTGCAGGAGCAGGGCGAACGCTGGTGGGGCCCCAGGAGTGGGGAAGCCCCAAGCCAGAGTGTGGGGGCTCGTCTGGGGAAGAAGCCCAGAGAGTTGGGAGCTGGCCCTGGGATAGGCCTGGCTGCACGGAGGCCGAGCCGCAGGGCCCCGGGGGCTGGGGGGGACTGGAGAAGGGACCGGCTGGGACTGGCCGTGGCAGGTGAAGCACCCACCAGAAAGGCGGGAGGCAAAACCCCACACGATGATGTGTGCGGCAGGAAGAGGCACCAGAGGGTAAGGGCGTACGTGGCCCCCCCCAACTCTTTCATCTCCAGGGTCTTGGGTTCAGATTTTGCCCCAGGCACCCAAACCCCTGTGCAGCCCTGGCTACGTGAGGCCAGTCAGTTGCTCAGCCCCCAATGTGCCCCGGCGAGCAGCAGCCACATGTTGCCAGGCCTGCCGGGAGCTGCGCTCTGGTGCTCGTTTGATGCGACAGCCTCTGCCGAGCCCTTCCCAGGGCATCGCCCCAGCCCCTCCCACGGCTGTCCAGGCTGCAGCACGAACGAGCAGGGGGTTGGGAGTTGGGAGTCCAGAGTTTCACTCTGCCTTGGCCTCTGAGTCTCTGTGTAACCTCAGACAAATCTGTGACTCAGTTTCCCCACCTGGCATTTCCCCACCTCGAATGTTTGACTGTGCAGCCCAGGCTGTTTTCTTTGACCACAGCGGTGGGGATGCCGGCCCAGTCACTGCTCTGGTTCTGGTGGGACAGAAGGTGGCCGGGCTCTGTGCCCAGCGGTTGCTTTCCAGGCTGGGCAGTTCATTTCTGGCCTGTTTGGGACCCGCTGTGCCATGGTTGCAGGTTGCATGTCCTGCCTGGGCCTGGCCCACCCCTAGGGTGACCAGATGTCCCGACTTTATAGGGACAGTCCTGATGTTTGGGGCTTTTTCTTATATAGGCTCCTGTTTTCACTGCCGTGGCTCATGGGGCTGCATGTCCTGCATCATGGATTGCGCTACCTCCCAAGCGTCGCAGCCGCCGCTTCAGCCATGTTCAGGGGGTGCTGGGTGACGGTCACTGGCTTTATTGCCATGTGGTGGATCAATGAGTCTCCGTGCTTCCCGCACTGTGATAGCCTAGCCTGGCCGGCTGAACTGGTCACTGCTGGGAGCCGCTGGCTTGTGGCTCTTGGGTCCCTTCACACTGTGGCGATTCCATAAGAACATAAGAACGGCCATACAGGGTCAGACCAAAGGTCCATCTAGCCAGTATCCTGTCTGCCGACAGTGGCCAATGCCAGGTGCCCCAGAGGGAGTGAACCTAACAGGCAATGATCAAGTGATCTCTCTCCTGCCATCCATCTCCATCCTCTGACAAACAGAGGGTAGGGACACCATTCCTTACCCATCCTGGCTAATAGCCATTAATGGACTTAACCTCCATGAATTCATCTAGTTCTCTTTTAAACACTGTTATAGTCCAGCCTTCACAACCTCCTCAGGCAAGGAGTTCCACAAGCTGACTGTGCGCTGTGTGAGGAAGAACTTCCTTTTATTTGTTTTAAACCTGCTGCCCATTAATTTCATTTGATGACCCCTAGTTCTTGTATTATGTGAATGAGTAAATAACTTTTCCTTATTCACTTTCTCCACATCACTCATGATATGTGACGGTCTGGGAATGTTCTTAATGTTTTCTCTGAATACTGTGTTGGTGCCTCAGTGTCCCCATGGCAGTTCTTAATATCTAGGTGGTGGGATAAGGGTGTGTGATTGCTGCAGAGGAAAGGGCCAGTGCCCCTAAATGCCTGGCACTCTGTCTCCTAGCAACTGATGGCCTGGGCCCCTCCCCTGCAAAGGTGCCAACTGAAGGTGTTGGAGACAAAGGGATCAGGTGACCTCCTGGCCCGGGAAAGGGGCTGAGCAGAGAGGAGGGGCTGGAGGGGGTTGTTAGTCTGGAGCTGGCTGGGGACGGGGAGTGAAGTGCAGACATGGGGGTCTGGCTCACTGCCCCCCAGAATGGACCCGGCCAAGGGGTCCAGTTCTCTGTACCTACAAGCTCTGTTTTAGACCCTGTTCCTGTCATTGAATAAACCTCTGTGTTACTGGCTGGCTGAGAGTCACGTCTGACTGCAAAGTGGGGGTGCAGGACCCTGTGGCTTCCCAAGGACCCTGCTGGGGCGGGCTCGCTGTGGGAAGTGCACGGAGGGGCAGAGGATGCTGAATGCTCCAAGGAGAGACCCAGGAGGTGAAGCTGTGGGAGCTTCTTGCCCTGCAGACAGTCTGCTCCGAGGGAGAGGAGGCTCCTCAAAGTCCTGCCTGGCTTTGTGGAGAGCAGTTCCAGAGCATCGCCCAGTGGCTCTGTGACAATATACCTCTATCATATCCTCCCTTAGTCTCCTCTTTTCCAAGCTGAAGAGTCCTAGCCTCTTTAATCTTTCCTCATATGGGACCCTCTCCAAACCCCTAATCATTTTAGTTGCCCTTTTCTGAACCTTTTCTAGTGCTAGAATAACTTTTTTGAGGTGAGGAGAGAACATCTGTACGCAGTATTCGAGATGTGGACGTACCATGGATTCACATAAGGGCAATAATATATTCTCAGTCTTATTCTCTATCCACTTTTTAATGATTCCTAACATCCTGTTTGCTTTTTTGGCTGCCTCTGCACTCTGTGTGGACGTCTTCAGAGAACTGTCCACGATGACACCAAGATCTTTTTCCTGATTCGTTGTAGCTAAATTAGCCCCCATCATATTGTATATATAGTTCGGGTTATTTTTTCCAATGTGCCCCATCGGCCTCGTGGGCACGCTCGGAGCTGTCCTGGCCTCTTCCGC
The DNA here is from genome assembly GCF_025201925.1 of Gopherus flavomarginatus. Lineage (NCBI taxonomy): Eukaryota > Metazoa > Chordata > Testudines > Testudinidae > Gopherus > Gopherus flavomarginatus. The sequence continues at coordinate 82,191,170 of NC_066626.1, forward strand.
ACACAACCCCTAACTTGGTGACTCATCCAGAACCTCACCTGTGCGGCCACGCTTGCCTTGCGTGGTGCGTTAGCTCTGATGGGAACTCGCCCAGCTTTCTGTGTCCGCACGTCCCTGCTCTGTCCCCAGGCGGCCGGCGCTGGCTCCTAAGGGTGAGACTGGCAGGCGGCGAGCTGTGATTTGTCGTTACTGTATCCGGCAGGAGAGCCGTGCTACAGTCAGGCGCCAGCTGGGTGACGTACCTCTGGGGCATCCTGGTCTCGTGCTCCCCCCGCCCAGCCTCTCAATGACCCTCCCCTCCCTGTTGTCATGAGCAGACCCACCAGACCCATTGGAAATGCAGCGGGCTGGTCCCCCAGGATGGGGGAGCCCTCCACCCACTCTGTCTCCTCGGCACAGCCAGGACGAGGGAGGACAGGATTCTTTTCTAGGTACCAGTGTCAGTTCCTGCAGTGTCCCCATGGCTCTGTCCCCTCTGGGGGTGTCCCGGGGGGCCCCTCTTTCTCCTCCTTTCTGTTCTGTTGAGGATCCTTTCCTGCGCTCCTCACTGCAGCACCGGGCACTGCCCCATCGGCCATTAAGTGCCATGGCTAATCCCTGCCCCCGTGGGTCGGCCTCTCCTCAGAGGAGACGTGTGTGCAGGGCTTTGGTTGGGGGTGGTGTGTCCGAGGAGCTGGGTGGAGCTGGTTGCCTGTGTGACAAAGTGGGAATGTTTTTAATGTTTTCTCCGAATACTGTGGGTGCCTCAGTTTCCCCTATGCCTTTCTCAGGTATCTAGGTGGTAGGATAAGGGGGTGCGATTGTTGCAGAGCCCTAGGGGGCAGGTGTGATGGTGTCTGCACAGAGAATGTCCGACACCCTGTCTGCTGGCAACTGATGGCCTGGACCCCTCCCCGGCAAGGTGCCAGCTGAAGGTGCTGGAGACAAAGGGTATGTCTACATCTACAATTTTGCAGCGCTGGTTGTTACAGCTGTATTAGTACAGCTGTATAGGGCCAGCGCTGCAGAGTGGCCACACTTACAGCAACCAGCGCTGCAAGTGGTGTTAGATGTGGCCACACTGCAGCGCTGTTGGGCGGCTTCAAGGGGGGTTCGGGGAACGCGAGAGCAAACCGGGAAAGGAGACCAGCTTCGCCGCGGTTTGCTCTCGCGTTCCCCGAACCACCCTGCAAACCGCAGGGAAGGAGACCTGCTTGCTCGGGGAACGCGAGAGCAAACCGCGGCGAAGCTGGTCTCCTTTCCCGGTTTGCTCTCGCGTTCCCCGAACCACCCAGCAAACCGCAGGGAAGGAGACCTGCTTGCTCGGGGGTTCGGGGAACGCGTGAGCAAACCGGGGAAGGAGACCAGCTTCGCCGCGGTTTGCTCTCGCGTTCCCCGAACCACCCTGCAAACCGTAGGGAAGGAGACCTGCTTGTTCGGGGAATGCGAGAGCAAACCGGGGAAGGAGACCAGCTTCGCCGCGGTTTGCTCTCGCGTTCCCGGAACCACCCAGCAAACCTCAGGGAAGGAGACCTGCTTGCTCGGGGTTCGGGGAACGCGAGAGCAAGCCGGGGAAGGAGACCAGCTTGATTACCAGAGGCTTCCTCAGGTATGCTGGGATACCTGCTTATTCCACAGAGGTCAAGAAAAGCGCTGGTAAGTGTCTACACTTGATTACCAGCGCTGGATCACCAGCGCTGGATCCTCTACACCCGAGACAAAACGGGAGTACGGCCAGCGCTGCAAACAGGGAGTTGCAGCGCTGGTGGTGCCCTGCAGATGTGTACACCTCCTAAGTTGCAGCGCTGTAACCCCCTCACCAGCGCTGCAACTTTGTGATGTAGACAAGCCCAAAGAGATCAGGGGCCTCCTGGCCCGAGAGAGGGACAAAGGCAGAGGAGGGGCTGGAGAGTGTCAGTTGGGAGCTGGCTGGGGAAATGGAGGGAGGCCCAGAACCGGGGTCTGGGCTCCCCACCCCCTAAGATGGACCTGATTGAGGGGTCCTGGTCTCTGGACCTACGAGCTCTGGTCCAGACTGTGCTCCTGTCGGCTAATAAACCTTCTGTGTTACTGGCTGGCTGAGAGTCCTGGTGAATCGCAGGTAATGTGGGGTGCAGGGCCCTGACTCCCCCACTTGGCATGGGGAGGGGGGCTGGGATGGGCCCTAGTCCCTGGTGGAGTTTGTCCTTCCGGGGAGGCTGCGTCTCCCATGCAGCTAAGCAGCTCTTGTGGCTGAGAGTTCCACTGACCGGAGGCGTGGGAGCCCTGCCCCCCCAGGAAATCCTGCCCCCAGCTCCCCTCTGGGGCCTGAGTGGGCAGGTGGTGCAGGCGGGATGGAGAGAGGAACTCGTCTCCCAGGGCCTCCGGCCCTGACTCTGCATAGCGGCCTCGAGCCGTGTGGGGCCCAGCTGCTCCACCCTCCCTGGAGCCAGTGCCCAGTGCAGAGGGCTGGCAGGGCTGGCCGCGGGGCCGGTTCTCGCTTTATCTACATGGCAGGTTTGGTCACTAGCCCCACGGCAGAGCTTGGCCATTCCCAGTAACGCTCACATGCCCTGGGCGGCTCCATCTGTACCGAGGGGCAGCCCTGCTTGTGAGAGCCTTCTCCTCTGCAGCCCCTGCCACTGGGAATGGCCTCCCTGCTTGCCCCTGCTTGATCTCCTCTGCCAGGGCTCGTCGGGCCAGGGCCTGTGGGTGTGGGGGGCTGCATGCTGGTTTGAAGGTGCAGGTGGGAACTGGTGTCAAAGGAGGGGCTAAGTTCCCAGACCAAGCCGGGCTGTGACTTCAGAGCTGGGGGGTGGGGTATTGTCAGGAGCAAAAACATTCCACTGGGTCAGAAAATTACTGCGGAATCAGGCTTGAAATGAGTCGAAATTGCTGAATCCAAACAGATCTAATATCCCAGGCGGCTGCAATGCTGGCGTCAGCTCTGCTGCCTCCCTCCTGGGCGCCCAAGCGGTGAATGTCAGTGACTGTGCGCTGGGAAAATGGGGGCTGCAGGTCGGGAGTGAGGGGAGCCCTGGGCTGGGCTGGGCTAGAAGGGGCTGCAGGTCGGGAGTGAGGGGCACCGGCAGAGCTGGCAGGGAGTGGGGGTGGCTCAGGTGGGCTGGAGGGTCTGTCCCACAGCAGCAGCCCTGGCCCTCAGCTAGGGTGCCCAGGCTGGAGCAGGGTCCCTGCGAGGGGCAGTGTGGGAGGAAAACTCCTCTGATTGGCTGCTCTGCCCAGCGCCCCCCCAACGCAGATAGTCTGTTCTCATGGGAGGGGGAGGGGAGCACAGACAGCCCAATGGCTTGGGCCAGCCCTGACCTGTGACAGAGTGAGATTGTTGATATTTTCTCTGAATACTGTGTGTGCCTCAGTTTCCCCGGTGTGCTACCCAGGCGGTGGCACCGGGGGTGTGACTGTTGCAGGGACCCCCAGACGGCAGCTGTGACCCCGACTGGCTGGCTGGGCACAGAGAACAGCCGGACACCCTGTATCCCAGCAACTGACCGCTGGGCCCCTCCCCGCCAGAGCCAGCCGGAGGGGCTGGAGACCAGAGCCCAGGGGCCCTGTTTGCCCGGGAAGGAGACAAAGGCCGCAGGAGGGCAGCGGGGGGTGACTGAGGCTGGGCTGCTGGAAGCGAGTCAGTTGCCTGGCTTGGGACTGGGGCGGGGAGGGCACTCGGGGCCCTGGATCCCCCCAAGCTGGACTTTGCTGCAGGTCCCTGATTTCTGTGCTCACAAGCTCTGTCCGACACTGGGTTCCCAGCTAAGAACCCGTCTGTGTCCCACGCTGGCTGGAGTCACGGCTGGCTGCTGAGCGGGGGGCAGGGCCCTTTGGGGGTGTGGGAGGCTCCCCAGGGGTCGGGGGACTGGCTGTGGGGAGCTCCCGGGGTGAGCAGGGGGCTGAACGCTCCGAGGTCAGAGCCAGGAGGCACTGAAGCCGGGCAGGCTCCTTGCCCTGGCAAGTGGCCCTGAGGGGAGACACAGCCCCAGAGTCCCGGCTGGCGTCACTCAGCGTGGTGCCCGAGCCCCCAGCCCGCGACTCCGGGAGCCCCCCACCCCTCCTGGGAGCAATAGGGGCTTGGGGGTGAAGAAAACCCAGAGCTACTGGGGGGACTGATGGGGGTTGGGCTAGTTTGGGGGCTGGGGGGACAGGCAGATGTAGGGGATGAGCCCTGGGGGAGTAGCAGAGGCTGGATGGTGATGGGGTGTCAGTGCATCAGACCCCACGGACCCTCCATGAGTTATGGGGGAGGGATACCTCAGTGGTTTGAGCATTGGCCTGCTAAACCCCGGGTTGTGAGTTCAATCCTTGAGGGGGCCACTTAGGGATCTGGGGCAAAAAATGGTCCTGCTAGTGAGGACAGGGGGCTGGACTCAATGACTTTTCAGGGTCCCTTCCAGTTCTAGATGGGTATAGCTCCAGTTATAAAATAAATTAAAAAATGCCTGTGGCCCCAGGACTCCTGGGTGGGGCCGTCGGCCCCAATGACCCCTCTTAGTGTAGCTCCCTGCAGCGCCCAGGCAAGCCAGGCGCCCCTGGGTGTCCCCAGATATACTGGCCTGGTGCTCTCGCTGGGCCCTGGGGGGAGCCCTGCTGTGCACCAGCCCCCTTAGGGTCACACTCCTGGGGGTCAGCCCCTCAGTTTTCTGCCTCTGGGACTGACCCTGGGAGCTGTCAGCCCCCTGGTTACATGTGAGCCCCCAGTGAGTCCACCTGGATGGGATCCCAGAGGGAAGCTTGTACCCCCAAGGGAGCAAAGCCCCCGCCCCTGCAGGGACTCGACCACAGGGGAGTTCCCGGTGTCTGGACCAGCAGAGACCAGAAAGTTACAGCAAAGTCCAACTAGGTCAGGCCAGAGCCCCCTGACCCCCTGTGGTCCCAGGCCCGAACCTTCTGTTGTTTCCAGCAGCCCCCACTGAACAGCACAGCCTGGCCCCTCCCAGCCCTCTGGCTTCCTGCCCCGGGCACTTCATCCATCCCGCTGGGTCGGGTATTGGTTCCTAGGTACCTGCTGGCTGGGCAATGTCCCGTCGGACTCTCCCTGGGCATGGGGGGCCTGGCCTGGGTCACATCTAGATCACTGGGTCTCTGCAAAGAGCAAACAACCTCCCCCTGCTCTGCAGTTACCACAGCACCTCATAGGGGAAACTGAGGCACACAGCAGTCATCCAAAATATTATGAAAAATTCCCACTCTGTCACAGGGACCAGGGTTGATCTGGGGCTCCAGCAGGGTTGATGAGCCTTGGAAGTGGGAGTGATGGGGGGGCAGGGGGCTGATCTGGGGCCTGAGCAGGGGGTGATGAGCCATGGGGGATGGGCGATGGGGGGGCTGGGCAGGGGGTGATGAGCAATGGAGGAAGGGCAATGATGGGGGGATGGGCGCTGGGCAGGGCGTGATGAGAAATGGGGGATGGACAGTGATGGGGGATGGGCGATGGGGGGGATGGGCAGGAGGTGGTGAGCCCTGGGGGATAGGCAATGATGGGGCGGTCAGGGGGCTGATCTGGGGCTGGGCAGGGGGTGAGGAGCAATGGGGGATGGACAGTGATGGGGCACGGGCGGTGCGGGGGCTGGGCAGGGGGTGAAGAGCAATGGGGGATGGACAGTGATGGGGGACGGGTGCTGGGGGGCTGGGCAGGGGGTGATGAGCAATGGGGGATGGACAGTGATGGGGGACGGGCGCTGGGGGGCTGGGCAGGGGGTGAAGAGCAATGGGGGATGGACAGTGATGGGGGACGGGCGCTGGGGGGCTGGGCAGGGGGTGATGAGCAATGGGGGATGGACAGTGATGGGGGACGGGCGCTGGGGGGCTGGGCAGGGGGTGATGAGCAATGGGGGATGGACAGTGATGGGGGACGGGCGCTGGGGGGCTGGACAGGGGGTGATGAGCAATGGAGGATGGACAGTGATGGGGGTCGGGCGGTGGGGGGGCTGGGCAGGGGGTGTTGAGCCCTGGGGGATGGACGGTGATGGGGGCTGGGTGGTGGGGGGGCTGGGCAGGGGGTGATGAGCCCTGGGGGCTGGCGGGATGGGCGGTGGGGGGGCTGGGCAGGGGGTGATGAGCAATGGGGGATGGACGGTGATGGGGGTCGGGCGCTGGGGGGCTGGGCAGGGGATGATGAGCAATGGGCAGTGAGAGGGGGCAGGGGATGATGAGCCCTGGGGGCTGGTGGGATGGGCGCTGGGGGGCTGGGCAGTGGTGATGAGCCCTGGGGGCTGGCGGGACGGGCGCTGGGGGGCTGGTCGGGGGGTAAAGAGCAATGGGGGATGGACGGTGATGGGGGTCGGGCGGTGGGGGGCTGGGCAGGTGTGGTGGGTCCCTCGCCGGCCTGGCCGTGCCCTGGCTCTGCCTGCGTCACTTAGCTGGGCTGCGGGCGTCTCCCCAGCAACGGGCGCGTGTGACTCCCCGGCCAGGCTCTCACTTAGGAAGCAGCTTGCAACTGTTGAGCCACTTCCTGCTCCGGCACAGCCCCCGGCCCCCCCACGCAGCCCCCGGCCTCCCCGGCACAGCCCCCGGCCCCCCCCACGCAGTCCCCGGCCCCCCTGGCACAGCTCCTGGCCCCCCCACGCAGCCCCCGGCCCCCCCACGCAGCCTCCGGCCCCCCCGGCACAGCCCCCAGCCCCCCCACGCAGCCCCCGGCCCCCCCCGGCACAGCCCCCGGCCCCCCCACGCAGTCCCCGGCCCCCCTGGCACAGCTCCTGGCCCCCCCACGCAGCCCCCGGCCCCCCCACGCAGCCTCCAGCCCCCCCGGCACAGCCCCCAGCCCCCCCACGCAGCCTCCGGCCCCCCCTGGCACAGCCCCCAGCCCCCCCACGCAGCCCCCGGCCCCCCCGGCACAGCCCCCGGCCCCCCCACGCAGCCCCCAGCCCGCCCGGCACAGCCGCTAGCCCCCCCGGCGCAGCCCCCAGCCCTCTGCCTGGTGCATCCTCACCCGCAGCCCTGCCTGGCACAACCCCCAGAACCCCCGCCTAGCACAGCCTCACCCACCCCCAGGCCTGGTGCCCTGGCACTATGGTTGCTGCTCTGCCCCTGGCAGCAGGCCAAGCACAAGCCCTCCCGGCAGAGGACACTGTCCAGGCGGCCCTGGGCAGAGGGTGCTGACCCTGGCGAGGGCGGGAGTCCCTGGGGAGGAGGCTGGAGTGGAGCCAGGGGTGGTCTCGCCTCTCCCCATCCAGCAGCGTCACTTGCCCTGGGTTTCCCGGTGTCCGTGGGCAGCAACAGGCCATGTGAGGGCTGTTGGCACGTAGCAGAAGCGTGGAGCCATCCTGGGCTAGGCTCCTGCCATGCCGAAATCTGAGCCGGTCACTGTGCCCCCAGCTCTGCCTCCGCTCAGCCACGGCCTCACCCCGACCACTCCGGGGGGGAGCTAAACTGCCCAGCCCAGGGGCTCCCACTGCCCGGCTGTAATTCCACCACCCAGACAATGGCCAGCACTCGCCAGCGCCAGCCCACAAGTGATCACGGCCAGAGTCTCGATCCTTCAAAAAGGGAAACTGAGGCCCAGAAGGGCACATGGGGCTTCGGAGCCTGGCATATCTTTCCTCAGCTGTCTTCTCTCCTCTCCCTGGCATGGCCTCAAGCCGCTGACCGGGGGACATACTGGGACCCTGGCTGGGGGCTGCCGGCTCCCCCCGGCTCCGGAGGCAATCAGAGCTAGGAGCATGCGGCAGGATGTGGGGTCGCTCCCTGGAGCCGGGTCTCTGAGGCAGCAGATGCCAGGGGCTGGTTCTCTGCCTCACGCTGCAGCTCGGTTCCTTTGCCGTTCGGCTCCTGAGAGCACGTGGGATTTGCTGCTCGGGGCGGTGAACATGGCTGTCTGGGCAGGGACTTGCGACCTTTCCAGACTCCTGCCACCCCCGCCAGGAGGCGGATTTGTCTCGCATACCCCAAGTTACACCCCACTTAAAAAAACGACGTTACCAACGTCCGACATAACGACCCCGAGTGTCGCAGCCCCTGGGACTGGCATTGCTGACGTCTCCTCTGTCCCGTCGACAAGCCATGGACGGGGGTAAACTCTGCACTCACGGGCCCGGGGCCTGTCTCCCGAGCCCTGGGAACAACCATCGTATGAAATGTTTGTTTGCGCCGACTTCGCTAGTGCTTGTTATGGAGCCTGCTGTGAAACTTGGCAAAGCTCTGAGCCCTGTGCACCCCGGGGGAACGTGACAATTCAGCTGCAGAGCCTGGGCTGGTCCCGTGGGATCCTGCCTCTCTCCATGCGTGTATGGGGGGGGGGGAGTGTCAGAGAAATCCCACCCCCCAGCTCAGGGCTGGTGGGGGGAGTTCAGGCAGAGTCAGAAAGGAGTGACCCCAAGATCAAGAACTGGGGAAGGGCCAGAAGCTACTAGGGTCTAAGACTCTTCCCCTCCCGCCCAGGGCTGGCACCGGTGGGGAGTGGCTGGAGCTGGTGTGGGGCAGGGGGGCGGGACCTGGTGTCCCTGGCACTGGTGGGGAGGGGTTGGAGCTGGTGTGGGGCTGGAGGGGGTGTCTCTGGCACTGGAGGGGAGGGGCTGGAGCTGGCATGGGGCTGGGAAGGTGTCCGTGGCACCAGTCAGGAGGGGCGCAGAGGCCTCATGGGCTGGGCTCTGTCGGCTCCCCAGGGCCTTTCTGGGAGACTGGGGGTTGGGCCGGGTGCCCCCCGCCCCAGGAGGTGAGAGATCCGAGTGTAGGGCCAAGGGGCCTCCTGCCGCCTCCCTGTGCATCCCTCAGGCCACTTGTCACGGACTTACAGATTGTGCCCACTCGTGGCCCCGTGCGGTCCGTGGAGGGTGCCCCTTTTACTGAGACAGCCCTTCTCGGGGGTCCACTCTCGGGGTCAGGCCCCTCCACCTCCTGGAGCCGCACCTCTCTGAGCCTCAGCACATCTGTCTCTGCCGTGGGCCCCTCAGGGAGTCCCCTCGCTCTGCACCCCCCAGGCCTCCTCAGCCCCGAGGGAATAATGCCCCCCCCCCTCCCTGTTCTCTAGCCCGGAGCAACTCTCAGCCAGCGTAACACGGGAGGGTTTATTGGGGGTTGAACCCAGCACAGGAAACTCTCTGGCCTCAGGCCTGGCCTCCCTCAGCCCAGCACATCCCAGTCCCCCTGCAGCCAGGGGGGCTCTGCCTGCTCCCCCTCTCCAGCCCCGAGCCCCCCTGCTTCCCAACTGGGCCTCCGATACCCCCGGCACCAAGCCCCCTCTGTCCACTGGCTTCTTTCCAGGGAAACAGGGTTGTAAACAGGGTAGCCTGGGTCTCCTCTCCTCTCAGCCCCCTCTGGCCCCTCTGGCTGGAACTGGCTGGTCAGGGCACTGGGGTCCTCTCCCCGCAGCCCATTGTCCCCCACTGGCCAGACCCGGCTGTGACTCCTGTGCTGGGTCTCCGGGTCCCCAGGTCACCAGTCGCTGGGGTCTCCATCCTCCAGGCCATCGGCCGGGGTCCCGAGTCCCTCTCTGGTCCTGTGTCCCAACAGACTCCCTCTCCCCTCCCCTCGTTAAACCAGTCACACCCGGGGACACTGAGTCCCACCCCCCTGCATGCAACCCTGGAAAACACAGAAAACCCCAAGGAAACCCCCCACTTCATCACACCGCTCACATGGGGCTGGCCGAGCTCCAAGCCCCACCGGGCCCAGGGTGGGGTTTCCAGCATCCCCAGTCTGTCATCCAAGCCCTGGGGCAGCAGAGCTGGGTCTGATGCCCCCTCCACCCCCCAGCGTGGCAGGAGCGAGGCCCTGGTGCTGCAGAGCCAAATTCATGTGGGAGCCGAGCGGCGAGACGTGCGAACAGCAACTCCGTCAAGGTCAGAGCGTCTCCACGCCAGGGAAATGAGGACTCATGGCAGGAGATCACCTGCCTAATGGGGGTGTCCCCCTGCGTGAGCGCAGTGCTGGGATCCCAGCCGCGGGCAGGGCCAAGCCAGAGCACCGGGCACAGAGCGCAGGTCTGCACTGGGAGTCCCACTTCCCCCGAGCACCAGGGAGGGCTGGCGGGGAAAGGTGGCAGAACAGGGGCCTGGCTGCGCTCACATGGGAGCCTCCCCCCGCCCCCCGGCCCTGCCGTCTCTCCCCTCTGCACAATCCCGTCTGACAGGACAGATGGGAGCTGCCAGGAGCTGGCAAGCGGCTGCACAGAGCCCAGCTGCAGCCCGGCCCTGCCAGGCACATTTCTGGGTCAGCTGCTGGGAGAAAATCACGTTCCCAGCACAGGCAGCCCCCCCGGAGCTGCTTGTTGCTAATTGGGTTTGGCAGGCTGGAAAGGCAGAGCCCTTCAGGCCTGGTCTGTGCTCCACTCCCCCAGCCGGGCTTCCCAGGCCATCAGTGCTGTGCCGGTCCGGCCGGCTCCCCTCTGCGCCGGCTGCCCTCTGCGCCGCCCGCCTGGTCCCCCTCAATGGGTCCCCTCTGCGCTGCCCCTGGCTGCCTCCCCTCTGCCCTCAGCAAACCGGACCCCTCGGCTGGGTCCATTCTGGGGGGCAGTGAGCCAGACCCCCACGTCTGCACTTCACTCCTCTTCCCCAGCCAGCTCCAGACTGACAACCCCTCCAGCCCCTCCTCTCTGCTCAGCCCCTTTCCCGGGCCAGGAGGTCACCAGACCTCTTTGTCTCCAATACCTTTAGCATCTCCTTGCATGGGGGAAGGGCCTGGCCATTAGTTGCCAGGTGACAGAGGGTCTGCCAGAAACTGAGGCCCCCCCCACAGTATTCAGAGGGAACATTAAGAACAGCCCCATTTGGTCACATCTCTCCCCCCTTCGAGACCGAACTGAGCGAGGTCACTCCAGCCAGTGACCTGGGGAAGTTCAAACCCACCAACGTTCCCATGGATGCCCCAGCATCGCTCCCATTCCTTGGTGTGAGTTACACCAGGACAGTCCAGTCTCAGGCCCTCCCTTAGGTCGGGTGTGCTTGATGGCACTTGCAGGCCGCATGTGGGAAGGTTTATGTGGCTTGAACCCTTTTGCCACCCCAATACCCCTGGGGTTCAAACTGGGACGGGGTCTTCTCCCAGCACTCTGGTCTGCAATTCAGGCTCCCTTGGTTAAGAGCCTCCATCTTGGCCTTGGCCAGCTCTGGGCTTGGGCAGCCGCTTTCCACCTTGTGGCCCAGACACAACACCTCTGCCATCCCCACCTTACACTCTCCAGCTTTTACCGTCAGTCCCACCTCCTTGAGGCAGCCCAGCCCCCTCTTCACCTGGGACACCTGTTCCTCCCAGGTCTGGCTATAGATGCACGTTATCAGTGTCTACCAGGGCCAAGTTCTCCATCGCCCTTTGCTTGTCTAGAATCTCCCCAGGCCTAGGCATGGGGTCGGCATTGCACACTGTGATGGCTTTAAGCTTCCAGTGGTCCCCACTAAACCAGATCATCCTGTCTCCCTTGGGGATCAGCCCCACAGGTGAGGCCCATGGGCTGTAAAACGGCTGGATCCCATCTAAAGCCAGCATGTCCTTGACCTCTCTCTCCAGGTTCTGAATGGGGAACACATGATGGGGAGATTGGGTCCCACCTCAGGGAAGAGATCCCCCAGGGGGTCTTCCCCCTTCTCCATCCAATCCTCCCCTTTCAGGTCCAGGGGTCCCCTCACTCCTCCCATACAGCACCTTGAACGGGAAGAACCCTGTGGATTCCTGGGGCACCACCAGCTGCCTCCCGATTCCCCCCAGTTCTACTTCCCCTTGGGGAGCCCATTCCCGGTACAGGAATCCCTTCTCCTGCAGGACTCTGTCCCTGCAGCCTTCCCCAAGGGGGTTTGCAGCACTGTGGCCAGCAAGTTCCCTCAGCTTCTCCAAGGAGGGATCCCTCTGCAACTCGGTCTGGGATTCAGCAGCTGGGGCAGGGAGTGGGACCTGCTCCTTCTCACTGGCTGGGCCTGGGGTCACAGCCCCCCTGAACCCTGTCCCTGGTAGCTCCCTCCCTGCTGTGTAATCACTTCCCAGCAGCACGTCTGGACCAAGCAAACCTGTTTGGCAGCTGACCTGCCCTGCCTGGGTGTCCCCGCACTCAGCTGGGATCTCAGCTCCCCCCGTGCTCAGCCCTGCCCTTGCTTTCCCAGTGGGGGCAGGCAGCGAGCTCTCTGCTCTGGTCACAGCATCAGAGCCAGCGTGAGCCCCCTCTCTGGTGTGCAGGGGGGCGGGGAGCATCTCTCCCTCCCACTCAGCCCCAGGGGGCTGGTTACAGGTAGGCAGGTATCCTGAGCCCAGCAGCCCCTGCCAGCCAGGTTATTTGCATTTTCACTGACCATTTCCATCCTAGCCAATTGGTTCCCTGGATTTGAATTCAAACCCTCGGCCGTTACAGGAGCGGGGCCTGGATCCTGTCCCAAGGGGAGACAGTCACCCCCCAACAGGGCCTCCCAGCCGATTTCCTGGAGAACCCCAACGACCAGCCAGCCCGACCCCTCCTGGGTCTGCACAGGGATCTGGGCCACAGGCAGGACGAGGGGCTTCACCCCAGGGACCTTCACCCAGGTCCCACAGTCCCTCAGCATCTGGGGCTGCACCACCCCAGTTCTCTCTGTCCCAGGGTCTCGCCACCCCAGGCGTGTTTCCCCACTGACCCCTGGGCAGCCCCCTATGTCTCTCTGCTCCACCATCACCAGTCCACGCTGCTGCTGCTTCTCCTGCAGCTTTTCCTCAGGCTCTTGCTCTCTCTCACGGTCCTTTTGCTCTCTCGGGCTCTGCTCCCATCCCATCCATCTCCAATTCCCTGATGGGGAACCCGATCGTGAAGACCCTCGTCTGGTTGGGGACCAGACTCTCAGGGATGCCTGGCTGCTGCTCCAGCTGCTCCCAGATCCTCTTGTAGCCCCATCGGGGTCAGGAATCTGCTCCTCAGAGCGGTCCTCCTCCTCCAGCTGCACGATTAACTGTGCCTTGTTGAATTTCCCCATGCGTAACCCTCTCTTTGTGCACAGGATCACAATGTCCTTCTTAAGGGGATGGTGATAGGCCTTCACTTCAGCGTTCCCACGTGGCTCTGGACTCACAGGCCTGTGTGCTCTTGGCTTCCCCATGGTTTCCAGGAAGAACCCCTGGTGTGCCAGCCCTTCTCGTGATCACCACCTCTTTGCCAGGGTCGAGCTGCAGACTCCTCCGCCCCTGGGACTGCTCCTGCAATCCCCAGGGGAACCCTGCTACTGCAAAATCCTTCTCTCTCCCAGGGTCGAGTGGCAAGCTCCTCCGCCCCTGAGACTGCTCGCTGCAGTCCTCAGGGGGACCCCGTTACTCCAACAGTCCTTCTCGCTGGTCACACACTCCCAGAGGTTAACTGCCCCCTGAAACCGTCCCTCTCTGAGCCTTCAGCACGCTTGGTTCTCATTATCCCCTCTTTGTTTTACTGCTCCCCAGTCACTTACTGCAAGAATCGCCATTCACTGGGTGTAGCACATCCCACCGCTGCCACCAGTTGTCACAGAGTCCCTGGGCGATGCTCTGGAACTGCTCCCCATCAAGCCAGTCAGGACTTTGGGGAGCCTCCTCTCCCTTGGAGCAGACTTGTTCAGGGCAAGAAGCTCACACGGCTTCACCTCCTGGGTCTCTCCTTGGAGCATTCAGCATCCTCTGCCCCTCCGTGTGCTTCTCACAGCGAGTCCTCCCAGGCGGGGTCCTGGGGAAGCCAGAGGGTCCTGCACCCCCACTTCGCAGTCAGACGTGACTCTCAGCCAGCCAGTAACACAGAGGTTTATTTGATGACAGGAACAGGGTCTAAAACAGAGCTTGTAGGTACAGAGAACCGGACACCTCGGCCGGGTCCATTCTGGGGGGCAGTGAGCCAGACCCCCCCACGTCTGCACTTCACTCCTCATCCCCAGCCAGCTCCAGACTAACAACCCCTCCAGCCCCTCCTCTCTGCTCAGCCCCTTTCCCGGGCCAGGAGGTCACCTGATCCCTTTGTCTCCCACACCTTTAGCATCCCCTCGCGGGGGGGGGGGGGGGGAAGGGCCTGGCTATTAGTTGCCAGGAGACAGAGGTTCGCCCAGGAACTGAGCCCCCCCAGTATTCAGAGGGAACATTAAGAACATTCCTAGTTTGTCACACTCCCCTCTCCAGCTGATTGCAATCAGCGCTGCCCTGAGCTCTCTGAAATGCTCTTTGCCTTCGCCCGGCAGCCGCTGCTGAAAGGAAACGAATTGAAAGTCCTTGTGTGAAAGGGGCTGATGGTATCAGGCTGCTGGCGCTCAGCACCACAACAGCCTCACCAGCTGCCACCGGCCTGCAGCTCAGAGCCCCCCCAGCACCAGTGAGGGGCTGCGGGGCCCACGACTGCCAAGGGTGACCCGGCCACACGGGACAGCCCAGTGCTAGAGGGCGGCACCGCTGGGCTCGCAGCCATTGCTGCTACAGGGCACACGTGGCCAAGGGGGCACCAGGGCAGGACGGGGGCTGTGCCATTCAGTGGGGGCTTCTGGCTGCTGCTGGGCCAAACCCAGGAGAGTCACCCCCATCTCGCCTGCCCCGGCCCGACCCCTGCTATCCTACCTATGCCAGGTTCACCATGCACCATGCAGCCCTCTCCCATCCACCTCCCCCGGGGGGCACCCTGCACACCTCCCTCACCCACCTCCCCAGGGGGACACTCCACCCCTCCCCCATGTACCTCCCCTGAGGGGCACCCTGCACACCTTCCGCACCCACCTCCCAGGGGAACACTGCATCCCTCCCCCATCCACCTTGCCTGGAGGCACTGTACACCCCTCCCCCATACACCTCCCCGGGGGAGCACCCTGAACACCTCCTCCACCCACCGCCGCAGGGAGACACTGCACCCCTCCCCCACCCACCACGCCTGGGGGGCACCTTGCATACCTCCCGCACCCACGTCCTGGGGGGCACCTGCACCTGTGGAAACCAGGCCCCTGAGCACCCAGGGACTGCTGGGTCCTGAACGTACAGCCCTGAAAGCTGCCCCGGGGCCCTGTCTGCTGGATGGGCCCTGCCCCACCGCCGGTTACTGCCCCAGGGGGATGCTGTGACCAGGCCATGCAATGGGGCTGCACAGGGGGCTCTGGGGTTCAGTGGCTGGGCCTTGCAGGGGGCTGCTGCAGCCAGTGTGTGTGGCTCTGGGTCTGGCTGCACTCGGGTCATCGCCTTTGAAATGCAAAAAAACCTAACACCTCCCCCCGAACTCCACAACCTCTTCCCTGCACCACCCACGCACCGTGTCAGACAGAGGGCAGAACATCAGTGTCTGTCTGACCCGATGTGATGAACTGGGAATGTTCTTAATGTTTTCTCTGAATACTGTATTGGTGCCTCAGTGTCCCCTAGGCAGTTCTTAATATCTAGGTGATGGGATAAGGGTGTGTGATTGCTGCAGAGGAAGGGGCCAGTGCACCTAAATCCCTGGCACTCTGTCTCCTAGCAACTGATGGCCTGGACCCCCCCTCTGAAAAGGTGCCAGCTGAAGGTGTTGGAGACAAAGAGATCAGGTGACCTCCTGGCCTGGGAAAGGGGCTGAGCAGAGAGGAGGGGCTGGAGGGGTGGTTAGTCTGGAGCTGGCTGAGGACAGACGTGGGGGTCTGGCTCATTGCCCCCCAGAATGGACCTGGCCAAGGGGTCCAGTTCTCTGTACCTACAAGCTCTGTTTTAGACCCTGTTCCTGTCATCGAATAAACCTCTGTGTTACTGGCTGGCTGAGAGTCACGTCTGGCTGCAAAGTGGGGGTGCAGGACCCTCTGGCTTCCTCAGGACCTCGCTGGGGTGGGCTCGCTGTGGGAAGCGCACGGAGGGGCAGAGGATGCTGAATGCTCCAAGGAGAGACCCAGGAGGTGAAGCATGTGAGCTTCTTGCCCTGAACAAGTCTGCTCCAAGGGAGAGGAGGCTCCCCAAAGTCCTGCCTGGCTTGGTGGGGAGCAGCTCCAGAGCGTCGCCCGGGGACTCCGCGACACCCTGTGGCTGCATGTGGAGCTGGGCACAGAAACTTTTCATTCCATCGCTACGTCCTGTGATGGTGCAAATCGCTCAAGCCCCGTCAAGCAGCCCAGCAGATTTCATTATCTTTCTGGTAACTGGCAAATCCACGAACCCTGGCCAGGCTGGTCAAATAGCCGCATCTCCGGTAACCCCAGGGCGTGTCCAGTGACCCTAGGACGGGTGTGCATGGGGGTAGCCCCAGGCTGCACCGAGCTGGACGCGGGGGTGGGGTGGGGGGGGTCCCGGCTCAGCGCCTGCCCTGGGTGACAGAAGCTGGAGCCTGTCCGTGTGTCTGCTGCCACCTGCTGGGCAGACCTGGCATTGCTGGGTGAGACCAGCTCACTGGGGCGGCTCTTGCCCGGGGGCGCTGCAGGTGCCACTCAGCCGGAGACGGCAGCGCTATGTGAGGTCTCTGCACTTCAGCCACTCGAGCCTCACTGCTGCATGGCCAGCGCAGTGAGAGCGTTTGCACGGACGTGTCAGCCCAGTCTGTGCCCGCCCAGCGCAGTGAGAGCATTTGCATGGACGTGTCAGCCTGGCCTGCACACGCCCAGCGCAGTGAGAGCATTTGCACGGACATGTCAGCCTGGCCTGCACATGCCCAGCGCAGTGAGAGCGTTTGCACGGACATGTCAGCCCGGCCTGCACACGCCCAGCACGGTGCAAGTGTTTGCACGGACGTGTCAGCCCGGCCGGCACACGCCCAGCACGGTGAGAACGTTTGCATGGACTGTCAGCCCGGCCTGCACATGCCCAGCATGGTGAGACCGTTTGCACAGATGTGTCAGCCCGGCCTGCATATGCCAAACACAGTGAGAGCATTTGCATAGACGTGACAGCCCAGTCTGTGCCCGCCCAGCATGGTGAGAGTGTTTGCACGGACGTGTCAGCCTGGCCTGCACATGCCCAGCGTGGTGAGAGTATTTGCATAGACATGACAGCCCAGCCTGCACACGCCCAGTGTGGTGACAGCGTTTGCACGGACATGACAGCCCGGCCTGCACACGCCCAGCATGGTGAGAGCATTTGCATGGATGTGTCAGCCCAGTCTGTACCCGCCCAGCGTGGTGACAGCGTTTGCACGGACGTGTCAGCCCAACCTGCACACGCCCAGCGTGGTGACAGCGTTTGCACGGACATGACAGCCCGGCCTGCACACGCCCAGCGTGGTGAGAGCATTTGCACGGATGTGTCAGCCCAGTCTGTACCCACCCAGCATGGTGACAGTGTTTGCACGGACGTGTCAGCCCGGCCTGCACACGCCCAGCATGGTGACAGCGTTTGCACGGACGTGACAGCCCAGCCAGCACATGCCCAGCGTGGTGAGAGCATTTGCGCAGATGTGTCAGCCCAGTCTGTACCCACCCAGCGTGGTGAGAGCGTTTGCATGGATGTGTCAGCCCGGCCTGCACACGCCCAGCATGGTGAGAGCGTTTGCACAGACGTGTCAGCCCGGCCTGCACACGCCCAGCATGGTGAGAGCGTTTGCACGGACGTGTCAGCCCGGCCTGCACACGTCCAGCATGGTGAGAGCGTTTGCACGGACATGTCAGCCCAGCCTGCACACGCCCAGTGTGGTGAGAGCATTTGCACGGACATGACAGCCCAGCCTGCACACGCCCAGCGTGGCGACAGCGTTTGCACAGACGTGACAGCCCAGCCTGTGCCCAACCAGTGGTCATGGAAAACATTACGGTTCACAGAAAATATTAAGATCCTACCCCCCCACCCCCCCGCCGGCTTTGTCATGGCCCAGATGGCTACACCAAGGCTGCTACTGGGTGTGTCCTGGCTCCCGGCCGGGGCGGGTGGCAGTGAAGGGGGCAGGGTTTGCAGGGGGCTGAGCTTGGCACTGACCGTCAGCGTTGGCTGAGGAATGTGCACCGCCAAGTTCACAGCCAGTCCGGCAATGGGCCCAAATCAGCCTGATTCAGCCAGAAGCTCCTCGCCGGCCCAGCTGTACAAGGGCTGGCAGTGCCGAACCACCCGCGATGCACCGGAGACGGGACCGGCGTTGCTTCGGGCCTTGTCCAGGGCCAACGCGGAGCTGCTCGCTGCAGCCAGCCAGGACAGGCTGGGTCAGGCCCAGTCTCCGTGTCCCCAGTTGCTGGGATCGTTTCAAGCCTGGAGAGGGGCAGGACGTTCTGGGGAAGCCCCCTTCCTCCAGCCAAGCAGAGACAGGATCCCAGTCCCTGCACCAACGTCTGGGACCCACCGGGGCGGTATCCCTATTGTGCTGTCACGGATCCACCAGCCCGGTGCTCTCGCACGGCTCAGTGGGTCAGCCCCCCTCGGGCTCACACTGTCACTGGGCTTCCCCGCCTCCTGGGACCGACCCGCCAAGCTCTTTGCCCCCCTGCTGATTGCACCCGCTGGCTTCCTATGGGTGGGGGCATTCATGGGTATTTGTTGCTAGGTGCCAAATGTCTGAGCTATTGGAGTGGCCATTGTCTTCTGGGTAGGAAAGTATCTTGTATCTCTGGATCTCTGCATAGAGCAAACACCCTAGTTATCCATGCACCACCTAGGGGAAACTGAGGCACACACACTATTCATCCATAATATTATGACAAATTTCCACTCCGTCACATGTATCCAGGCTGCATGGGCTCATCCAGACCATCTGGTGCACTTCTGTCCCCTGTGCTGACCAGACGAAGGGGTTACTTGGCTGCTGTTCGGAAAGAGCGGTGCGGTTGAATGTAGCAACCCCGGAGCGCGACTCTGCTGTCGGTCCAAGGAAAGTCTTTACATCTGCATTAATGCAGGACACACAGGGCAGCTTAGAGCAGGTCATCCCACCACTGCCGGGAGCTTTAGCTTAAGACGCTCTAGGAGCTGGTGGCTGAACACAATGAGCTGTGCGCAGCACTTCTCTTGCATGGCCTCAGGCCTGTGAGCCGCAGCACGCGAGTTCGGGGCTCTGAGGTGGTGTCTTGGCGTCATACACAGAAGAGCTCGGTAATGGCCCAGACGCTGTTCCGATACTCATGGCCCCGTTTCCATCGGCGCGGGAACGAGGGGCGCAGCACCCCCGGGTGTCACTGTCCGACATTGGCCAGCGCTGCCAGAACAAAGTTGCGTATTTCATGATTCTGGGGAGCCCCGGAGCTGTGCTGAGCCGTGTGGCGTGAGCGGGAATCGCCCCTTGCCACCATGCGTTTGAGCAGCAGGGTTACTGTCATTAGCCAGTTTTCAGCACCCCTGAAACGTGGCCCAGCACCACTGCCGGTCTCCGATCTCCACGGGCAGGCGCAGAGCTGGGCCTGGGGGCACCGACTGGCTGGTGCTAAGTGGCTGTCGGCAGCGTAGCTCTGAGCGTGGTTCTGTTCCCAGGGGACACTGGCCTGTTCGCTGAGGCAGGCACATCGCGGGCAGGTGCGAGCAGAAGCGGACGCATGGCAGGCAGGTCCCCGGATCCTCCTCCTTCCCTTTTTTAAAGATGGGCACCACATTAGCCTTTTTCCAGTCATCCAGGACCTCCCCGGATTGCCAGGAGTTTTCAGAGATAATGGCCAGTGGCTCTGCAATCACATTCGCCAACTCCCTCAGCACCCTAGGATGCAGCACATCTGGCCCCATGGACTTGTGTTCATCCAGCTTTTCTATATCGTCCCGAACCACTTTCAGCGGCAGCTTCTCCGTCTTCCGTCCTTGGCGCCGCCCGGGGTGGCAGAAAGGTTGGTGCCACTCCTGGGCTGACACAAGGCACAGAGCAGGCCAGGGGCATGGGGCAGGGCCCAGCCCGGGGGCAGGGCAGGAAAGGAACGACCCGAGATGAGTGGGGAGCCCCGAGTGCAGCAACCTGGGGAACAACGGAGCAGAGAGAGTGAGCAGGGATCCCCCTCAACCAGAGAGCAAAACACAAATTGATGTCAACATTGCTCCCCGTACGATCACAGAGCTCCCCTGCCTGGTGACCCTGCCCCCCGCCCCCGTGCTCTGCCCCCAGCCAGCACCTCCGGGGCAGCCCCAGCTCCAAACACACCAGCCTCTGCCAGGGAGCTCAGAGCCAGTCCCTCCCAGCCTGGCAGGAGTCCCCCAGAGCGGGCAGCGTATTCACAACTGTCGGTGCGCCTGCACATACACACACACTGCACATGCACTGCACACACACACACACTGCACACACACACACTGCATTCTCACACACACTGCACATACACTGCACACATACATAGGCACACACTGCACATACACACACTGCACATGCGCAGCACACACACTGCATATGCACACACACCACACACTGCACATACACAGTGCACACAGACACACGCACTGCACATACATTGCACACACACAGACACTGCATGTACACAGCACACAGACATAGGCACACACACTGCACATACACACACACACTGCACACGCACAGCACACAGACACACACACGGCACATACACACACACCACACACACTGCACATACACAGTGCACACAGACACACACACTGCACATAGACACATTGCACACACGCTGCACATACATTGCGCACACACAGCACACAGACACACACACTGCACATACATTGCACACACACACACACACACACAGAGCACACAGCACACAGATACAGGCGCACTTCCACAGGGCCCTCCTTGGGGTTTATGGGGCCCTGTGCAGTATTATTAAACTGGTGCCCCTATGCCTGATGGCAGCCCAGGCTCACGTGTGTGTTTTAGATAAGGGGGGTGGGGTATTTTGAAGGATGTATTTAAAATACTCTGTCTGAAGATCCAAGCATTTAAGGCTAAGATGATTGTGCATATAAAAATCTGTGCAAGGATTTTTTAGAGATATGATTTTATAATTTTCACCAACTCACTAATGAAATATTTGTAAAGCAAATTTTAAACTAAGGGTCCTGTAGACTGACGTTCTGAGAAAACAGGCCAGTGACGCACAGCTGGTTTTGTCAGTAAATTCGGAAATGGAGAGTTTATCCTTGGGCGCTGGCAAGTGCCTGTGAAATGGCTTCATTACCCCTCGAATGGCTCTTTAATGGTTTCACTGTTGTGCTGACAGGTCTGGCAGCTGGAGGCTTTTTCACTATGAAGTCCTAGATCCCCTCCAGAGTAAGTCACCAGGCTACAGCAGCCAGCTGGGAGGCTGCAGGAAGGGTCAGAACAGGGACAGGAAGAGCCGAAGGGAGGGACACTAAGACCCAGGGATGCCCCAAATTTTCAGGTGCCCTACCTATGCCTAAGGA
Organism: Gopherus flavomarginatus; assembly: GCF_025201925.1. Taxonomy (NCBI): domain Eukaryota; kingdom Metazoa; phylum Chordata; order Testudines; family Testudinidae; genus Gopherus; species Gopherus flavomarginatus. Next base: position 82,212,236 of record NC_066626.1, read on the forward strand.
TGGCCCTGCACACACCCGTACATACACCATGTACACACAGACACAGCCGCACAATACACAGTGCTCAGACACACACACAGTGTGTATGCACGTCATGCAAACACTGCCACAGGGGCACGCGCGCACACACACGGCATGCACACGCGCACACACACACACACTGCATGCACACACACGTACACACACACACTGCATGCACACGCACACAGCATGCACATGCACACACACACACAGCATGCACACACACAGAGTGCATGCACACGCACACGCAGCATGCACACACGCAGCATGCACACACACACACAGCATGCACAGCATGCGCACACACAAGCAGCATGCACACGCACACATGCAGCATGCACACACACGCAGCATGCACACACACACACACACAGCATGCACACACACACGCAGCATGCACACACACACACAGCATGCACACACACGTACACACACACAGCATGCGCACACACAAGCAGCATGCACACGCACACACGCAGCATGCACACACATGTAGCATGCACGCACACACACACACAGCATGCACACACACACGCAGCATGCACACGCACACACACAGCATGCATACACATGTACACACACACAGCATGCGCACACACAAGCAATATGCACACACACACACACAGCATGCACACGTGCACACACACAGTGCATGCACACGCACACATGCAGCATGCACACAGAGTGCATGCACACGCACACACACAGCATGCACACACACAGAGTGCATGCACACGCGCACACAGCATGCACACACACACACAGAGTGCATGCACATGCGCACACACAGCATGCACACACACACGCAGAGTGCATGCACATGCACACACAGCATGCACACGCACACACACAGCATGCACACGCACACATGCAGCATGCCTGCTCAGCATGCAGACCAGCACCGGCACATGGCCTAGCCGTGCGTGAGTGTGATGGAGTAGGGGCTGTCTGTGTGGGGAGCGGGAGAGCAGAGGAGGACTCTAGGGGATGGACGATGCCAGAGCCTGTAACCTGAGCTAGGTAAGGGAGGGGAAAGGTCAACACCTTTGCCCGGGAAGGGGGACAAAGGAAGGGAGTGGCAGGAGGGAAGCAGTTTGAGTTTGGGCTTGGGGCTGGGTGGTTGGAATTCAGGGTATCCTAGCTAGGATCCAAGCACCCTGAAAGCCCAGAAGGACTCGGTGGAGGGGTCCTGACTGTGCCTGCAAGCTCTGCTGTAACCTGTGTTCCTGTTGTCCAATAAAACTTCTGTTTTACTGGCTGGCTAAGAGTCACTGTGGGTCCCAGGAAGAGGGGTGCAGGGCCGGACTCCCCACACTCCGTGACAGTGAGGCACGCAGACACCGATGGAGACGTGTGCACACTGGGGCAGTCCCGCCCTGGCAGGATGCTGAGGGGCAGCAGGCAGAAGCCACGCCCGGGTGAGGTGGTGAAAGCTAGAGCCTGGCACCCTGTGTCCCTACCCCTGCTGCCCCGCCAGGCTGGCTCCCAGTGCTGGCGTGGGGAAGGGGAAGGGCTGCACTGGCTCTGGGGGTCCACGGCTGTGCCAGGAACCTCTCCCCACCCCGTGCTAAGCGCTCGGAGCCGGCTGGCCTGCCCCCAAGCAGCCTGGTCTGCCCCACTGGCTCAGGGACAGCTAAGGAGCTGGCACCCTCCCTGCTGCCCAGTCTCTGTAGGGGGCACAATGGGAGGGGGGAGCTGGGGGGAGCACGGTGCTGTCCCTAGGGGAGGTGGGGCAGAACAGAGCACAGGGATGGGGAGAGCACAGGGGATAGGGGTGGTGCATGGGGGCAGAGGGTGCAGGGCAGGCAGGGGCTGCAGTGCCTGGGGCGGGAGGATGCTCTGGTGTCGAAGGAGACGAGACAGTCAGGTTTTGTGCTGCCCCATCGGAGGCAGGTACAGGAGTGGGTGCTGGGTACCAGCTGGGGTCCCAACACCGGGGACCACCCCTCATCACCCCATCTTGGGATCTTAGGCTCCTGGGATGTGGCTGCTGCTGGCTTCTTCTGTGGGCTGAGCCATGCCCAGGGCTGCACACGCCCTGCCCCCGGGTGGCAGCGGGCACTTGGCCGTGGCCGGAGGGGCACCGACTGTTCCAACGGGGGCCCGGGGCAGCCCCTCGGCTCTTAGGAAGGGGAAGCCCGTGGAGATGCCAGGCCCCAGGTCCCGATGCTGCCCTGCGGGAGCTGCCGAGTGCCAAGGGGGGGCATCACGGGGTCTGTACCCTGGGCACTCTCCCTCCCCCCCACAACTGCCCCTGTGCTGCCAGCTGTCTCACCAGGGCCAGGGGATGGGCTGCCGAGCTGATCAGAGGCTGCCAGGCAGCACTGAGAACATGGAGACGCGGCTTTGAAGCCGCCCTGATGAGCTGTCTGGGTGTCGGAGCCGCGCCGACAGCGTCTCCCTTTGAGGAGCCGACAGGGGGACCGCAGCCCCCCCCCCCACCGTGTTAGGCCCCGCGCTCTGATCACCGTCTCGCCTGCCGCATCAAAGAGCCGACTGGCGCCCGCATCAGACGCCAGGATCGGGCGCCCCGGCCCAGCCCCGGTGTGGGGGACCCCGCCTGCCGGCCTGGGGTTGGAGGAGGGAGCTGGGGGGGCAATGCCAGGATGGGTCATTCAGAGCAATGCTGGCAGGCAGAGGGAAGTGTTGCTGCTGCCTGTGAACGGCTCACTCTGGGTGGGGGAGCCTCCCCCAGCCTCGCAGCCCCTGCCCCAGCTCTGCCCCTCCTGTCGCTCCCCAATTTGTGCGGCTGTGCTGGGAACCCCCCGAGGGAGCCCCCCAACTGGGGGCAGGGCCAGGCACTGTCTGAGGGGCACAAACAATCTGGGGCAGGACCCTGCGTCTGGGGAGTGGGGTGATGGGGCCGAGGACGGGCAGAAGCCAGGGTTCCTGGGGCAGGGGTGACCACACAGCCCTGCCGGGACACAGCACCTGAGCCACCAGCTGTGGTGGGCTCATGAGGGCTGGGACGTGGACCCCCCTGGGCTCTCTGTCCCTGCTGGGCACCCAGATCCTGCCAGCCTCCTTCGCCCTGATGCCAGGGCCAGCACAACGCCACCCGCCCAGCCCGGTGCCAGAGGAGCTCTAGGAATTTTCCGTTCCTGCCTGGAGCTTGTGGGGAGGGCGTCTGTCTGCACTAGCCCCCGCCCCTCGCCTCGCCCGTCACTGGAGCAGCTCAGGAGGCACCTGTCATGCTCAGCTCGCGCAAGGCGCTGGATACCGGGAGCTGCACAACAGGCTCCGGAGAGAGGAACCTCCGTGGAGGGAAACTAGGGCAGGCTGTGGGGCCAGGCACCTCACAGGGCAGATCCAGGGCAGGCTGTGGGGCCAGGCACCTCTGGGCAGAGCCAGGACAGATCCAGGGCAGGCCGTGGGGCCAGTTGCCTCTGGACAGAGCCAGGGCAGATCCAGGGCAGGCTGTGGGGCCGGGTGCCTCTGGGGCAGAGCCAGGACAGGTCCAGGGCAGGCCGTGGGGCCAGTTGCCTCTGGACAGAGCCAGGGCAGAGCCAGGACAGATCCAGGGCAGGCCGTGGGGCCAGGCACCTCTGGGCAGAGCCAGGACAGGTCCAGGGCAGGCTGTGGGGCCGGGTGCCTCTGGGGCAGAGCCAGGACAGGTCCAGGGCAGGCCGTTGGGCCAGTTGCCTCTGGACAGAGCCAGGGCAGAGCCAGGACAGATCCAGGGCAGGCCGTGGGGCCAGGCACCTCTGGGCAGAGCCAGGACAGGTCCAGGGCAGGCCGTAGGGCTGAGTGCCTCTGGGGCAGAGCCAGGACAGATCCAGGGCAGGCTGTGGGGCCAGGCACCTCTCGGCAGAGCCAGGGCAGGCTGCGGGGACGGACGCCTCCCAGGGCAAACCGACCACTGGCTGAAGCCTGAGGACACCAGGCCCAGCCGGTGACGATGCCCCAGCCCCATTCCTGCTGCCCCAGGGGGGCGCCCCTGGCCCCAGCCCTGGGCAGGTCCTTTGCCCAGATCACCGCCCGGTTCCTGCGCGTCACCAAGATCCACGGCCTGCGCCACATCGGCTCCCACCAGCGGTCGCGCCCGCGGTGCCTGTTCTGGGGCCTGGCCTTCCTGCTCTCGCTCGGCCTCCTGGGCACCTGGTCCAGCAACCGCGTCCGCTACCTGCTGTCCTGCCCCGTGCACAGCCGAGTGCGCATGGAGTGGGCCACGCGGCTGCACTTCCCGGCCGTCACCCTCTGCAACAACAACCCCGTGCGCTTCCCGCAGCTCACCAAGCCCGACCTGTACTCGGCAGGGCAGTGGCTGGGGCTGGCCGGGGAGAACCGCTCCCTGCTGCCCGGGCTGCTGGATGGGCTGCCCAACGCCCAGCGCCACTGGCTCAGCCGCCTCGCCAACTACTCGCGCTTCCTGCCGCCGCGCCGCTCTGAGCGCACCATGCACAGCCTCTTCCACCGCCTGGGCCACCAGATCCAGGACATGTTGCTGGTCTGCCGCTTCCGGGGGGAGCCCTGCGGCCCCCAGCACTTCACGCCCGTGAGTCCCCTGCCGTGGGGTTGGCACACGCGGGACTGCGGGGCTGGCAGGGGCAGGGGGGCAGCTGGCCGGGGTCCGTGGCAGGTCACTGGTTCTCTGTGTGGGGGCAGGGCAGGCGCACACAGTACTGGGGGGCTGGGTGGGGGCTGGCCGGGGTCCGTGGCAGGTCTCTGGCTCTGTGTGTGGGGGCAGGGCAGGCGCACATGGTACTGGGGGGCTGGGTGGGGGCTGGCCGGGGTCCGTGGCAGGTCACTGGCTCTGTGTGTGGGGGCAGGGCGGGTGCACATGGTACTGGGGGGCTGGGTGGGGGCTGGCCGGGGTCGGTGGCAGGTCAGTGGCTATGTGTGTGGGGATAGGGCGGGTGCACACGGTACTGGGGGGCTGGGTGGGGGCTGGCCAGGGTCCATGGCAGGTCACTGGCTATGTGTGTGGGGATAGGGCGGGTGCACACGGTACTGGGGGGCTGGGTGGGGGCTGGCCGGGGTCCGAGGCAGGTCTCTGGCTCGCTGTGTGGGGGCAGGGCAGGCACACACGGTACTGGGGGGCTGGGTGGGGGCTGGCCGGGGTCCATGGCAGGTCACTGGCTCTGTGTGTGGGGATAGGGCGGGTGCACACGGTACTAGGGGGCTGGGGAGGCAGCTGGCCGGGGTCCATGGCAGGTCTCTGGCTCTGTGTGTGGGGATAGGGCGGGTGCACACGGTACTGGGGGGCTGGGTGGGGGCTGGCCAGGGTCCATGGCAAGTCACTGGCTCTGTGTGTGGGGATAGGGCGGGTGCACATGGTACTGGGGGGCTGGGGGGGCAGCTGGCCGGGGTCCGAGGCAGGTCTCTGGCTCTCTGTGTGGGGATAGGGCGGGTGCACACGGTACTGGGGGGCTGGGGGGGCAGCTGGCCGGGGTCCGAGGCAGGTCTCTGGCTCTGTGTGTGGGGATAGGGCGGGTGCACACGGTACTGGGGGGCTGGGGGGGCAGCTAGCCGGGGTCCGAGGCAGGTCGCTGGCTCTGTGTGTGGGGATAGGGCGGGTGCACACGGTACTGGGGGGCTGGGGGGGCAGCTGGCCGGGGTCCGAGGCAGGTCTCTGGCTCGCTGTGTGGGGGCAGGGCAGGCACACACAGTACTGAGGGGCTGGGGGGGCAGCTAGCCGGGGTCCGAGGCAGGTCGCTGGCTCTGTGTGTGGGGATAGGGCGGGTGCACACGGTACTGGGGGGCTGGGGGGGCAGCTGGCTGGGGTCCGAGGCAGGTCTCTGGCTCGCTGTGTGGGGGCAGGGCAGGCGCACACAGTACTGGGGGGCTGGGTGGGGGCTGGCCAGGGTCCATGGCAGGTCACTGGCTCTGTGTGTGGGGATAGGGCGGGTGCACACGGTACTAGGGGGCTGGGGAGGCAGCTGGCCGGGGTCCATGGCAGGTCACTGGCTCTGTGTGTGGGGATAGGGCGGGTGCACACGGTACTGGGGGGCTGGGGGGGCAGCTAGCCGGGGTCCGAGGCAGGTCGCTGGCTCTGTGTGTGGGGATAGGGCGGGTGCACACGGTACTGGGGGGCTGGGGGGGCAGCTGGCCGGGGTCCGAGGCAGGTCTCTGGCTCGCTGTGTGGGGGCAGGGCAGGCGCACACAGTACTGGGGGGCTGGGTGGGGGCTGGCCAGGGTCCATGGCAGGTCACTGGCTATGTGTGTGGGGATAGGGCGGGTGCACTCAGTACTGGAGGGCTGGGGGGGCAGCTGGTCGGGATCCGAGGCAGGTCACTGGCTCGCTGTGTGGGGGCAGGGTAGGCGCACACAGTACTGGGGGGCTGGGTGGGGGCTGGCCGGGGTCCGAGGCAGGTCGCTGGCTCTGCGTGTGGGGACGGGGGGAAGGGCGCACACGGTACTGGGGGGCTCTGGGGGGGGGGACTCTGCGGGCATTTGGGCAGCTCACACGTGGTGCTGATGGGGACTGTAGAGAATGGGAGGGATAGGAGCCCCCTCCCAGATCCCTGCCCTGCTCTGCCCCAGTTAGGTGGGATCCCTGGGACATTGCTGCCTTGGGGGTCGCTCCCCAACTCCTCCAATCCTCTCCACCCTCCCCACCCCCCGTCTCAGAGATGCCACATCCAAATGCCAGGGAGGGGCCGTGTGTTACTTTGCTGGTGGGGGGGGTGAAGTGGGTTGGGGGGGCGTGTGCTGAAGCCTGGGGGGTTGAGGAGGGGCTGTGTAGCTGGAGGGGGGACATGTGCTGAAGGCTGGGGGGTTGGGGAGGGGCCATGTGGCTGGGGTGCAGGGTCACGTGTGTGTGTGGGGGGCTGTGTTGTGATGCAGGGAGGCGGGTGGGTGGACCATACCTTAACCAACCTGCCTGGTGCAGGGCAGACAGAAGCGACAGCCTCAGGGTGGCATCGCCCCACAGTGGGTCCTGGGGTGACCCTCCTGCACCCCCTACCAGATCCAGCAGGTCCCTGGGGACACGTCCCTAGGCACATTGGCATCAGCCACTGAAGGCAGGATCCTGGCTGAAGCCTGGTGCCTTGGGGTGCATCCAGGTCAGGATCGAAGGGCCCCCGGCAGAGCTGTGTGTTGGGGGGGAGCTCAGGACTGGGCTAGCAGGGCCTGCGGGTCAGGATTGAGTGGCCCCGGCAGAGCTGGGATGGAGCTCAGGGCTGGGCTAGCAGGGCCTGCGGGTCGGGAGTGAGGGGCACTGGCAGAGCTGTGTGTTGGGGGGAGCCCAGGGCTGGGCTGGGGAGGGAGTGAGAGGTTCTGAAGTAGCTATTCTGTGCTCCCCAGGACCCATGGGTGCGGTTCAGGGGCATGGTCAGGTACTCTGCGCTGTGGATATTCTCTGTCGCCCAGGGCCCATAGGGGGACAGATCCGGGCCCATGGGTCAGAGCGTAGGTCAGTGCAGTCCCAAGGCTGCTCTAGCAGACAGAGGGTTGGGCTGGGCTGGGCCGGGCACAGCCTCAGACAGGGGAGCGCAAAGTGGCTGTAAAGCCCCACGTCTCCCCGGTCCCGAGCGTGGGGCGGTGTAACAACCCAGCCCCAGGGCCGCAGGCTGAGCTCCCGCAGCGGCACTAACCCCTCCCCCACCTCCTGCCCAGGTTTACACCCGCTACGGCAAGTGCTACACATTCAACGCCGACCGGAGGCGCCCGCGCGTCACCCGCCAGGGCGGGATGGGCAACGGGCTGGAGCTGATGCTGGACGTCCAGCAGGAGGAATATCTGCCCATCTGGAGAGAGACCAGTGAGCGGGGGGGCTCCCGCAGCACCTGGGGGGGAGCTGGGGAGGGGGTCTGTCCCGGGCTGAGGGGCAGGAGACGGGGGGGCCTGTCCCAGGCAGGGGGCGAGGACTGGGGGGGGGGCTCGTCCCAGGCAGGGGGCAGGAGATGGGGGGGGGCTGTCCCAGGCAGGGGGCAAGGAGCCGGGGGGGCTTGTCCCAGGCAGGGGGTGAGGAGCCGGGGGGGGGAAGCTCGTCCCAGGCAGGGGGTGAGGACCTGGGGGGGTGCTGTCCCGGGCTGAGGGGCAGGAGACGGGGGGGCCTGTCCCAGGCAGGGGGCGAGGACCTGGGGGGGGGCTCGTCCCAGGCAGGGGGCAGGAGATGGGGGGGGCTGTCCCAGGCAGGGGGCAAGGAGCCGGGGGGGCTTGTCCCAGGCAGGGGGCGAGGAGCCGGGGGGGCTGTCCCAGGCAGGGGGCGAGGAGCCGAGGTCCGTCTGCAGCGCTGAACCTCTGGCCTTTCCCTGCCTCCCGCAGATGAGACGTCGTTCGAGGCCGGGATCCGGGTGCAGATCCACAGCCAGGACGAGCCGCCCTACATCCACCAGCTGGGCTTCGGGGTCTCCCCCGGCTTCCAGACCTTCGTGTCCTGCCAGGAGCAGAGGGTGAGGCTGGGCCGGGGTGCTGGGGCGCTGGGGGGTCGGAGGAGGGCAGAGCTACGTGAGGCTCTGGGGGGTGGAGCTGGCCAGCTGGGGCCAAGTGGGGACAGAGTTGGTCAGATGGGCTGGTGGGAGGGCAGAGCTCGCCAGGGGGCAGAGCTGGCCATGTGGGGGTAGATGAGGTGTAGTGGGGGTGGAGCTGACTGGGGGGGCAGAGAAGAGCTGGCTGGGGCGGGGCAGGCTGGGGGGCTGGGCAGGCTGAGGGGGTGGAGCTAGATGAGGGGCGGGGCAGGCCGGGGGTGGAGCAGGCTGGGGGTGGAGGGGCGGAGCTGGCCAGGGGCAGAGGGGGCGGAGCTGGCTGGGGGGGCGGAGGGTGGAGCTGGCTGGGGGGCTGGGCAGGCTGAGGGGGCAGAGCTGGGTGGGGGGGCGGAGGGGGTGGAAATGGCCGGGGGGGGCAGAGTGGTGGAGCTGGCTGGGGGGCTGGGCAGGCTGAGGGGGCAGGGCTGGGTGGGGGTGGGTTAGGTGTAGTGGGGGTGGAGCTGGCTGAGGGGTGAGGCAGGCTGGGGGGCAGAGCTGGCTGGGGGGGCGGAGGGGGTGGAAATGGCCGGGGGGGGAAGAGTGGTGGAGCTGGCTGGGGGGAGTGGAGGGGGCAGAGCTGGCTGGGATGCTGAGATGGCCGAGGGGGTGGAGCTGGATGAAGGGGCAGAGCAGAGCTGGCTGGGGGGGTAGGTGAGGTGTAGTTGGGGGTGGAGCTGGCGGCTGGGGGGGTAGGTGAGGTATAGTGGGGGTCGAGCTGGCTGAGAGGTGGGGCAGGCTGGGGGGCGGAGGGGGTGGAGCTGGCCGGGGTGGGGCAGGCTGGGGGTGCAGCTGGCTGAGGGGGAGTAGGTGAGGTGTGGGGGTTGAGCTGGCTGGGGGGGCGGAGCTGGCTGAGGGGGGGTGGGTGAGGTGTAGTAGGGGTAAAGCTGGCTGGGGCAGAGCTGGCTGGGGGGGGTAGGTGAGGTGTAGTGGGGGTGGAGCTGGATGAGGGGTGGGGCAGGCTGGGGTGCTGAGATGGCTGAGGGGGTGGAGCTGGATAAGGGGGCAGAGCTGGCTGGGGCGGGGCAGGCTGGGGGGCTGGGCTGGCTGAGGGGGAGGAGATGAGGTGTAGTGGGGGTGGAGCTGGATGAGGGGTGGGGCAGGCTGGGGGGCAGAGCTGGCTGGGGGAGCGGAGGGGGTGGAGATGGCCGGGGGGGGCAGAGTGGTGGAGCTGGCTGGGGGGAGTGGAGGAGGCAGAGCTGGCTGGGGCGGGGCAGGCTGAGGGGGCAGAGCTGGATGAGGGGGGGTGGGTAAGGTGTAGTGGGGGTGAAGCTGGCTGGGGCAGAGCAGATTGGGGCGGAGCTGGCTGAGGGGGCGGAGGGGGCAGAGATGTCTGAGGGGGGCAGGATGGGGTGCTGAGATGGCTGAGGGGGCAGAGCAGGCCGGAGGGCGAGGTGGGGCCCAGGTAGCTCCAAGGCTGTGGGGGGCCAAGCCGGCGGTCGGTTCCCCTCCCTGGCGTGGGGGGGGCAGTACCACCCCCCTGCGGTCTGGCGCTCCTGGCACGAGCCCGGCTGCGTTGGGCGATGGGCCCCGGTCCCTCCAGCCTAGCACGGGGCGAAGGCGGCACCAGGAGTGTCCCTGCGCCCGGCTCCGTGCGGGTGCTCTCCCGGGGGGCGGGGGGGCTGCCTGCTCACTTCCTCTGCCCTCACCGCCCCCTCCTGCCTGCAGCTCACCTACCTGCCCCAGCCCTGGGGAAACTGCCGGGCCAGCGTGGCCGGGGAGCAGATCCTGCCGGGCTACGAGGGGTACAGCATCGCCGCCTGCCGCCTGCAGTGCGAGAAGGAGGCCGTGGTGAGCAGCTGCCAGTGCCGCATGGTGCACATGCCAGGTGAGACCCCACTGCCCGTCCCCGTCCTGTGCCAGGTGAGGCGCCCCCCAACCCATCCCCATCCTGTGCCAGGTGAGACCCCCCCACGCCCCGCCCCCAGTCCTGTGCCAGGTGAGTCGCCCTCCATCCCTGTCCTGTTCCAGGTGAGACCCCTGTGCCCCCCAACCCACCGTCCTGTGCCAGGGGAGTCTCTCTACCCCTGGGCATTTGCCTGTCGCACTCACCTCTGTGCGCAGTACCCTGTTTCCTGGCAGTCTGGGTGAGCTCGGGGTCACAGAGCCCCAGGATTGGGGCCACGGCCCCAGCGTGGGGACAGGCTCTGGGAGGCCTCTTCAGTGGGCCAGGCCCCGAGGGGTCTCGCTCTCCCTCCAGGGGAAGTCACGCGGCTTCATCGCCTCCTGGGGCTGGACCCCTGGGCCTGCAGCCCCCCTGCCTCGCCCGCCCCGTGAGCCCCGGGCAGCGAGTCCCCCTGAGACAGACCCCGAGGGAGACTTGTACCATCTTGGGGGGCAGTGCCCCCTCCGCCAGCGTCTGCAGGGACATGCAGCCAGCACGGCCGACAGGCGGGTGATTAGTCACCTGGACCAGCCCGGGGACCTCAGAGAACAGAGAGTTACAGCTGAGACCATCCTGGTCAGCCCAGAGCCCCGTCCCTCTGACCTCCCTTTGTCCCAAGGCAGGTGCACCCAGAGCCCTCAGCAGCCAGCACTTAACTTCCTCCTCCTCCCTCCCCGCTCCCAGCCCTTTGTTCCCGAGCCCAGCGGGGGATGCGGCTCAGCTCCCTAGAATCACAGTGTAACCCTTCTGCCCCTCTGAGTTGGCAGCAACAAGGGCCGGGTTCAGTATCCAGGGGTTCCGTTTCAGTAACACAATGCATAACCGGCTCGAGCCCCCACCCAGTGACCTGGGACACTTACATACCACCCCCCCCCGGGCTCTCTAGGAGGCAATACTTCCCCTCTCGCAAGCACGGAGTCTGAGTGTAGCAAAATCTTTTTTAATAAAGGAAGGAATCAATGCGGCATCCCATTGGAGAAACACCACAAACAGGGTTATAACACAAACCATAAACAAAAACCCACCTCCAAGTACGTTTGGCACTGTCCTTTTTCCCCTTAGGGTTTTAAGTCCAATCACCCTAAAGTCCAACAACCCAAAAGTCTCTGGTCAATGCCACCCCAGAGTTCGAGAGTTTATCTGTAGAGGTCCCTTCCCCCAGCCTGGGTAGAAAGGGGCACCTTACGTGGTCTGGGGCCAACTGCCCTGCCTCTCCGTGGGTTCTGCTTCCGCCTTCTCCACGAACTGCCCCGCTTTACCAGCTGCTCCACTCTGCTCCTCCAGCCGTCCTCAGAAACTGCTCCGCTCCACCAGCTGCTCTGCTCCATGAGCTGCTCCAGTTCTCTCTGCAAACTGCTCGGCTCCAGGCGCTCTGTGGGCCGCTCCACCCATCCCACAGCTACTCCGCTCTGCCAGCCGCTCTGCTGCCACCAGCTGTCCCGTGATCCGCTCGAGCCGGGCCCATAAACTGCTCCACTCCGCCAGCAGCTCTGTTCCACAGTATAGCTTTGGGCTCCCCACTAGTTAGCACCGTACTCAGTGCTCTCAGCTCAGTGATTTTAGCTTTTTAGTGATTTTCAGCTCTTAGTGATTCCAGCTCATAGTAGGGGAGCCCCAGTGCTAGTGCACCATTAGCCCAAAGTGAGTTCAGCTCAGTCACCTGTATTTAAATTCTTAAGGGAATAAAAAAATCAACTCTGACATTCCACAGTGGAGAGAGGAGGGGGTGGAAAAGACAGTTACTCACCTTTGTAACTGTTGTTCTTCGAGATGTGTTGCTCACATCCATTCCAGTTAGGTGTGCGCGCCGCGCGTGCACGCTCGTCGGAAACTTTTTACCCTAGCAACTCCAGTGGGCCGGCAGGTCGCCCCCTAGAGTGGCGCCGCCATGGCGCTCGATATATACCCCTGCCGGCCCGCCCACTCCTCAGTTCCTTTTTGCCGGCTACTCCGACAGTGGGGAAGGAGGGCGGGTGTGGAATGGATGTGAGCAACACATCTCGAAGAACAACAGTTACAAAGGTGAGTAACCGTCTTTTCTTCTTCGAGTGATTGCTCACATCCATTCCAGTTAGGTGAATCCCAAGCCATACCTAGGCGGTGGGGTCGGAGTGAGAAGTCGCGGCATGGAGCACTGCAGATCCGAAGGCCGCGTCCTCTCTTGACTGCTGGACCAGGGCGTAGTGGGAAGCAAAGGTGTGGACCGATGACCAGGTCGCTGCCCGACAGATTTCCTGGATGGGCACACGGGCGAGGAAAGCCAGCGACGACGCCTGCGCCCTGGTAGAATGCGCAGTCACACGGCCCGTAGGAACATGGGCCAAGTCATAGCAGGTCCTGATACAGGACGTTACCCATGAGGATAACCTCTGGGAGGAGATAGGAAGCCCCTTCATGCGGTCCGCTACTGCCACGAAAAGCTGGGGGGATTTGCGGAAGGGTTTGGTCCTCTCCACATAGAACGCGAGAGCCCTACGGACATCAAGCGAGTGGATCTGTTGCTCCCTGCCTGAAGAGTGAGGTTTCGGGAAAAAAACCGGGAGGAATATCTCTTGGTTGACGTGGAAGGCTGAGACCACCTTGGGGAGAAAGGCAGGGTGTGGCCTCAGCTGCACCTTATCTTTATGGAAGACTGTATGCAGGGGGTCTACCGTGAGAGCCCGGAGTTCCAACACCCGTCTAGCTGAGGTGATAGCTACTAGAAAAGCAGTCTTCCAAGAGAGATAGAGTAGGGAGAAAGTAGCTAACGGCTCGAAGGGGGGCCCCATGAGCCGAGACAACACCAGGTTAAGATCCCAGGTCGGGGCAGGGAGTCGGACGTTAGGGTACAAACGTTCCAGCCCCTTCAGGAATCTAGTCACCGTCGGGTGAGAAAAAACGGAGCGGCCATCCCCACCCGGGTGAAAGGTGGAGATAGCCGCCAGGTGGACCCGCAAGGACGATATCGCCAGGCCCTGTTGTTTGAGGGACCAAATATAGTCTAAAATATTGGCCACCGAAACTTCCATCGGGCGGAGACCTTTCTCCACGCACCAACAGGAGAAACGCTTCCACTTGGCCGAGTATGTCGCTCTAGTGGAAGGCTTCCTGCTGCCCAAGAGTACCTCCCGTACCGGGGTGGAGCAGCGCAACTCAGAACTGGTCAGCTACGCAGGAGCCACGCCGCTAGGTGCAGCGACTGTAGGTCCGGGTGACAGAGAGTTCCGTGTTCCTGGGTGATCAGGTCCGGGTGAAGGGGCAGGGGAACTGGGTCGGCTATGGCCAGGTCCAGCAACATGGGGTACCAATGCTGTCTGGGCCACGCCGGGGCTACCATGATCACGCGGGCCCTGTCCCTGCGCACCTTCAGAAGGACCCTGTGGACCAGCGGGAACGGGGGAAACGCGTAGAACAAGTGGGTCGTCCACGGAATAAGGAAGGCATCCACTATAGACCCGGGTTCCCTGCCCTGAAAAGAGCAGAACGCCTGGCATTTCCTGTTCCCCCCGGACGCGAAGAGGTCCACACGGGGACAACCCCACCTCTGGAAGATCGAGAGGGCGACGTCCGGGCGAAGGGACCACTCGTGTGAGAGGAAGGATCTGCTCAGGCGGTCCGCCAGCGTGTTCCGTACTCCGGGGAGGAAGGAAGCCGTGAGGTGAATGGAGTGGGCTACACAAAAGTCCCAGAGTTGCATCGCCTCGTGACATAGGGGAGAGGATCTGGTGCCGCCCTGCTTGTTGATATAGTACATGGTCGTCGTGTTGTCGGTAAACACCACGACACAATGACCCCGAAGCTGGTGGCAGAACGTTTGACAAGCAAGGCGGACCGCTCTCAACTCCCGCATGTTGATGTGCAGCTTCACCTCCTGCGGGGACCACAGGCCCTCTGTTCTCAGGGATCCCAGGTGGGCCCCCCAGCCGAGATCTGAGGCATCCGTCGTTAGGGACACCGAGGGCTGGGGTGGGTGGAAAGGGAGCCCCGCACGCACTACGGACTGGTCTAGCCACCAGCTGAGAGAATCCAACACCCCCTGGGGGATTGTGATTAGCATGTCTAGTGGTTGCCTTGCTGGCCGGTAATGTGCGATGAGCCACGACTGGAGGGGCCTCATGCGGAGCCGAGCGTAACCGGTCACAAATGTGCATGCTGCCATGTGGCCTAACAGGGTTAGACATGTCCGTATTGATGTTAAGGGGGCTGCCCGCAATCGCTGAACGATCGCCGACAACGCCTGGAACCTTGGCAACGGCAGAAGGGCCCTAGCCACGGTGGAGTCCAGGACGGCCCCAATGAACTCCACCCTCTGCGTGGGGAGCAGGGTGGACTTGTCCACGTTGATCATGAGGCCCAAGGTAGCAAACAGGCCGGTGATCCTGCGGACGTGGCTGCAAACCTGTAGCTCCGACGTGCCCCGAATTAACCAATCGTCTAGGTAAGGGAACACGTGGATACGACTGCGCCGAAGATGTGCCACAACGACGGCCATGCATTTTGTGAATACCCTCGGAGCCGTAGAAAGGCCAAATGGGAGGACTGCAAATTGGTAGTGAAGGCGGCCCACCACGAATCGAAGGAAACGTCTGTGGTGTGGCCAAATGGCAATGTGAAAATAAGCGTCCTGCATGTCGAGGGCGGCATACCAGTCTCCCGGATCCAGGGATAGGATAATGGTCCCCAGGGATACCATGCGGAACTTCAACTTCACTAGGTACTTGTTGAGCTCTCGCAGGTCGAGGATAGGCCTGAGGCCTCCCTTGGCCTGGGGATCAGAAAGTAGCGGGAATAAAACCCCTTGCCTTTCTCGTTTTCCGGAACCGCCTCTATAGCTCCTTTGTTGAGGAGCGTCTGTACCTCCTGCCGAAGGAATTGCTCGTGAGAGGGGTCCCTGAAGAGGGACGAGGAAGGGGGGCGGGAGGGAGGAAATGATACAAACTGCAGGCGGTATCCCGTCTGCACCGTGCGTAAGACCCAGCGGTCCGATGTTATTTGGGTCCACGCCGGGAGGAAAAACGAAAGGCGGTTGGAAAACGGGGGGGAAGGATCCGTGGGGGAAACTGTTATTGCGCCCTCGGGCGCACCTTCAAAACGAAGGCTTGGGCCCAGGCGGGGGCTTGGAGGAGCTTTGATTCTGCCCCCCTTGGTTCCCCGACTGTCTACGCCTTCCATTCCTGCCGCGGCGCCTATTAAGGTCCTGCCGCTGGCGGAACTGGGGGTATGGCCTACGCTGCTGTTGCTGCTGCGGCCGGAAGGGTCTGCGCTGCGTTCCTGGCGTGTGCATCCCGAGGGAGCGCATAATGACCCGATTGTCTTTAAGACTTTTCAGCCTGGGGTCTGTCTTTTCTGAAAACAGGCCCTGGCCTTCGAACGGGAGGTCCTGGATGGTGTATTGGAGCTCCGGTGGAAGGCCAGAAACCTGAAGCCAGGAGATGTGGCGCATCGTTATCCCCGAGGCGAGGGTACGGGCAGCCGAGTCTGCAGCGTCCAAAGAGGCCTGTAACGAGGTTCGTGCAACCTTCTTGCCCTCGTCAAGAATCGCCGCAAATTCTTGACGAGCCTCTTGTGGCAGCAGCTCTTTAAACTTGTCCGCTGCCACCCACGAGTTAAAAGCATAGCGGCTAAGAAGGGCTTGCTGATTTGAAACCCTGAGCTGAAGAGCCCCAGCCGAATAGACCTTGCGGCCTAGGAGGTCCATATACCTGGCCTCCTTGGATTTGGGGGCTGGGGCTTCCTGTCCGTGGCGCTCCCTCTCGTTCACCGACTGCACCACCAGGGAACACGGTGTCGGGTGAACGTGGAGGTACTCGTAGCCCTTGGAGGGGGCCATGTACTTCCTCTCGACGCCCCTCGCCGTAGGGGGGATGGAGGCCGGTGACTGCCAGATTGTATTGGCGTTGGCCTGGATCGTCCTAATGAAGGGTAGGGCGACCCTGGTGGGAGCATCGGATGAGAGGATGCTGACGACGGGGTCCTCGATCTCAGAGACCTCCTCGGCTTGCAGGCTCAGATTCTGTGCTACTCGCCTAAGGAGGTCTTGGTGTGCCCTGAGATCTAGCGGAGGAGGGCTATTGGAGGAAGTACCAGCCACCGCTTCGTCGGGAGAGGAGGATGAGGAGACCCCTGGCAAGAAAGTGTCCAGTGGGGGGTCCCCCTCAGCCCTCGCCTCTGTCTCAGGAGCAAGACCAGGGTCTTGCTGCTTCGATCCTTCCTCTCCATCCGGGGAGGGAGGGGGGCGAGACAACGAAGCCTCTGGCACCCTGTGCTCCGCCGTTGCAGGCCTAGCAGGAAGCTGTTGGGGGCCCTGGGCTTGATGGTACGCCCAGGGTGTCCAAAACCCCCACTGCTGCGGACCCTGGTCCTGTTGCGGAGGGTCCTGGAATAATGCCGCCTGTCTGTCGGTGCCCAGCGCATATACGCTGTCCGCTTGTGATTACACCGATGGCTGTCTGGAAGGCCATGGCGGGGCCGACCGCGGCTGATAAGAGTCTGCGCGGTCCGGCACCGAAGATCTTCTCGGTGCCGGGGATCGGTACCGGGAGTCATACCGGCGCCGGGATCAGGACCGGGTTCTGTCTCGGTGCCGGGATCTGGACCGGTACCGGCCGCTGCTTCGGTGCCGGGATCGGGACCGGGACCTGCCACCGACGTGGTGCCGGGAGGTCGACTGAGACCGGGACCTGCCACCAGCTCGGTGCCGGGAGGTCGACCGGCGCGCTGAATGACGGCGAGACTGGCTCCTAGAGTCACGGTGCCGGTATCGACGGCTGGAGTCAGACCGTGACCGTCTGGAGGTCGATCGGCGCCCCGAGTGCGACCGGTACCGCCGAGGGGAGCGGTGCCGGGACTGCGAGCGGCGGCGGGATCTCGAGCGACCGTGGCGTCGGGACCTCGATCGCGAGCGTGAGTCCCGAGACGGTGCCGTCATCATGGGCTTGCCCTTAGATGCTACCCGCACCGGAGGTACCGGGGGTGGCGGCTGAGTTGACTCAGTCAGGGCAATAAGGTCCCGTGCCGAGGCGAAGGTCTCCGGAGTGGATGGGACCAATAGCTCAACCCCAGATCTTATGGGGGAGCTCGGCGGTACCGGACTCGACGGACCCATCGGGCCCGGAGTCGACGGTGCCGGTAGCGCCGCGGCAGATGTCGATGCCGGGCGCTCCATTCGAGTCTGCCTGGCTGGAGTTGCAGACGTTGATGGTCTCGTTTCTGCACCCGGTGCCGGGGAAGGTCGGTGCCGGGGAGTCTTTCCGGTGCCGGTGCGATCCGGTGCCAGCGTAGAGATCACGGCCTGCGAAGCTGCTGGGTCAAGTGCCGCTTCCATTAGGAGAGTCCTGAGTCTCTGGTCTCTCTCCTTCTTTGTTCTGGGCTTAAAAGCCTTGCAAATGCGGCACTTGTCCGACCTGTGCGATTCCCCCAGGCACTTTAGACACGCGTCGTGAGGGTCGCTGGTTGGCATAGGCTTTTTACAGGCTGCACATTGCTTAAAGCCCGGCGAACCAGGCATGAGCCCGGTGCCGGGTGCCGGGAAGGGCTACAGCCCAGACCGGCGAACAACTATGTACAAAACTATTTACACTACAAACTAATTAACTAACTATACTTAACCACTAACTAACAACGGTAGTAACAACAGTAGTAACAAGGAGAGCTAGGGACGTGGAGGACAGCAATGCCGCGCTCCACAGTTCCAACGACCGACACGGCGGTAAGAAGGAACTGAGGAGCGGGTGGGCCGGCAGGGGTATATATCGAGCGCCATGGCGGCGCCACTCTAGGGGGCGACCTGCCGGCCCACTGGAGTTGCTAGGGTAAAAAGTTTCCGATGAACATGCACGCGCGGTGCGCACACCTAACTGGAATGGATGTGAGCAATCACTCGAAGAAGAACTGGGGCTTCTGGCTCCACAAGGAACCTGCACCACCAGGCACAGATACCTGTCCCCAGCCTCTCTCCATTCACTGGGTTTTGGAACCCATGTCCCTTGTCTAGCAAGTACCACCCAACTGAGGGTGAGTCATTTGTCACCAAGCAGTCCCACAGCTCGGCAGTCTGGGATAGGGTAGGCGTGCCTATGCAAATACACTCTCTGACATTCTTTCCACCAGATGTCCGTGTAGAGCTTATCCTGACTCTGCTTACAACAGAATCTCAGGGTTGGAAGGGACCTCAGGAGGGATCTAGTCCAACCCCCTGCTCAAAGCAGGACCAACCCCCAACTAAATCATCCCAGCCAGGGCTGTGTCAAGCTGGGCCCTGAAAAGCCTCTAAGGAAGGAGATTCCACCACCTCCCTAGGGAACCCATTCCAGTGCCTCACCACCCTCCTAGTGAAATAGTGTGATGGAGTAGAGACTGTCTGTGTGGGGGATGGGAGAGCTGGGGATGTCTTTAGGGGAGGGACAGGATCTTTAAGCCTGTAACCTGGGCCAGGTAGGGGGGAGGGGGTTAGCACCTTGGCCCGGGAAGCTGGACAAAGGAATCGCTGGCGGGAGGAGGGGCAGTTCAGTTTCGGTTTGGGGCTGGGTGGAGGAATTCAGGGAAGCCTATGCTGGGATCCAAGCGCCCTGAACCCCGAGAAGGACTCGAGCCTCCAGGCTCTGCTGTAACCTGCATTCGTTGTCCAATAAACCTTGTTTTACTGGCTGGCTGAGAGTCACTGTGGGTCCCAGGAAGAGGGGTGCAGGGCCAGACTCCCCCACACTACGTGACACAAGCACAGGGGGAGAGCAGAGCCAGTGTGCAATGGGTGGGGGGGGGGAACAGCAGGGGAAGAGCCAGGCTGTGATGGAGTAGAGTCTATCTGTGTGGGGATGGGAGAGCTGGGGATGTCTTTAGGTGAGGGACAGGATTTTTACACTTGTAACCTGGGCCAGGTAGGGGGGAGGGGGTTAGCACCTTGGCCCGGGAAGCTGGACAAAGGGATTGGCCAGCTGGAGGAGGGGCAGTTCAGTTTCGGTTTTGGACTGGGTGAGGGGAATTCAGGGGATCCTATGCTGGGATCCAAGCGCCCTGAACCCCGAGAAGCCTTTGAGACGGCCTGCGAGCTGCACCAGGTAGATCCTGCGGACAGGCTCCGGGTTCTCACCCCCTTACTGGACCCCAAGGCCGTGGCATTGTACTGCCAGCTGGGAGAGGAGGAGAAAGGGAACTAGGAACTCTTCAAGCAGGCCCTGCTGCGCGAGTTTGGGCTGACTCCTGAGATGTACCGGGAGAGGTTCCGGAGTCAGTATAAAACCCCTGAGGTCTCATATCTGCAGCTAGCCATCCGCGTGGAGGGATACGCCAGCAAGTGGGCAGATGGGGCGCAGACGAAGGGGGATCTGGTTAAACTGCTGGTACTGGAGCAACTGTATGAGCGGTGCCCATCCGACCTGAGACTGTGGTTGAGGGACCAAAAGCCAGAGAACCCGCGACATGCAGGGCAGCTGGTTGATGAGTTTGTGAAGTGCCAGTCGGGGGGTGACAGGGAGGAGTCTCAAAGAAACAGGCCCGCCGCGATGCAGAGAGAGTCATCCTGGGACCTCCCAAAGGGGGAATAGGGAGAACCCCCTCCCAAGAGGAACGCCCAGCATCAGGGACAACCGATCGGTTCGAGGCCACCAACTGGACATGAGCTGCTATCAGTGTGGCCAGAGGGGCCACATACGGTCTCAGTGCCCCAGACTCAAGGACAGACTGAGCAGACCAACCCCAAACCAGGTTAAGTTGGTAGAGACCCAGCTGGATGAGGGGCAGCGTTCGCAGAAAAGGGGGGCTGACCACGTACCACCTGCGAAGGAGGGAGGAGGGCCCCAGATCAGCTCCTCTGATGCTCCTCGTCTGATGCTCCAGGCTCCGAGTTTTTGGTTTACAGGGTGGGCGCAGGGCTGCCCCTCCGGAGAGAGTGCCTGGTTTCCCTGGAGGTAGATGGGAGGAAGGTCACTGGGTACTGGGACATGGGCGCAGAGGTGACGCTGGCCCGGCCTGAGGTGGTGGCCTCAGATCGGATGGTGCCCGACACCTACCTGACCCTGATGGGCGTGGGTGGGACCCCATTCAAGGTGCCAGTGGCGAGGGTACACCTGAAGTGGGGGGCCAAGGAGGGCCCCAAGGATGTGGGAGTACATCCATATTTGCCCACGGATGTGTTAATGGGAGGGGACCTCGAGGACTGGCCTAGTAACACCCAGAGTGCCCTGGTCGTGAGTCAGAGTCAGCAAAGGGCACTGCACTCCGACAACGGGGAAGGTACTCGACTTGAGGTGCAGGACCCTAACCCGGGGGCAGGGAACGCCCAGGGGCACGGTTCAGAGAGGCTGCGGCCTCAGACCCAGCCAGCGAGAGAGAGCCGGTCCCCATCCCTGTCCCAGCTGCTGAGTTCCAGGCCGAGTTGCAGAAAGATCCCTCCTTGCGGAAGCCCAGGGACTGGGCTGACCTCAGTGCGGTACAGACCATGAGGAGAGGTTGCAAGGAGAGGTTCCTGTGGGAGAAGGGGTTCCTGTACCGAGAATGGGCTCCCCCAGGGGAAGTAGAGTCATGGGGGATCAGGAGGCAGCTGGTGGTTCCCCAGAAGTTTAGCCACAGGCAGCTATACCTGGCCCATGACATCCCTTTCGCAGGGCACCAGGGAATCCGACGCACCAGGCAGAGGCTGCAACAGAACTTTTACTGGCCTGGGGTCTTTACCCATGTCCGACAGTACTGCCAATCCTGTGACCCCTGCCAGAGGGTGGGGAAGGCCCAGGACAAGAGGAAAGCGGCTTTGAGGCCTTTACCCATCATAGAAGAACCTTTCCAGAAGGTGGCCATGGACATAGTGGGATCCCTCAGCAAGACGACCCGGTCAGGGAAGAAATACATCCTGGTGGTGGTGGATTTCGCCACTCGCTACCCCGAGGCGGTGGCCTTGTCCTCTATCGAAGCAGACACCGTGGCAGATGCGCTGCTGACAATTTTCAGCCGGGTGGGGTTCCCCAAGGAGGTCTTAACGGATCAGGGGTCCAACTTCATGTCGACCCTGCTCCGGTGCTTGTGGGAAAAATGTGGGGTCCAGCACAACTAGGCCTCAGCGTATCACCCCCAGTCCAACGGGCTGGTAGAAAGGTTCAACGGGACACTAAAGATGATGCTAAAAACCAGCACCCGCAGGACTGGGACAAGTACTTACCTCACCTGCTGTTCGCGTACACGGAGGTACCCCAGGAATCTACCGGGTTTCGCCTTTCGAATTGTTGTATGTAAGGCGGGTAAGGGGGGCCCTGGACCTGATGAGAGACGAATGGGAGGGGAAGGCCACTCCCGAGGGAGAGTCAGTGGTGGAGTATGTCCTGACCTTCTGTGAAAGACTTGCCGAGCTCATGGGCCTGGCCAGGGAGAATCTGGCCCGAGCCCAGAGGAGGCAGAAGGTCTGGTATGACCGCACGACGCGGCCCCGCGCCTTCGCCACCGGGGATCAGGTGATGGTTCTTATCCCCGTGAGGAGAAACAAACTCCAGGCAGCCTGGGAAGGGCCCTTCAGGGTTATCAAGCAACTAAATGAGGTAAACTATGTGGTGGAGCTGTCAAACCGGGCACATCACCGTCGGGTGTACCATGTGAACATGATGAAACCATACTATGACCGGGGGAATGTGGTGTTGGCCGTGTGTAGACATTGGGAGGGGCAGGGAGATGACCCCTTAGTGGATCTATTCCCTGGGACAAAAGCTGGTTCCCCCCTGGAAGCGATTCCCCTCTCTGATTAGCTGATCCTGGCCCAGCACTCTGAGATCAGGGGGGTGCTGCATCTATACCGACAGCTGTTTTCCAACCAGCCTGGATGCACTAATTTGACTGTCCACCGGGTGCAGACCGGATCACATCCCCCTATAAGATGCTCCCCTTTTTGGGTCACCAGGAAAACTGCCCAGGACCTAGAAAGAGAGGTCAGGGACATGCTGGCTTTGGGGGTGATCCAGCCGTCTTCCAGCCCTTGGGCCTCGCCAGTGGTGCTGGTCCCCAAAAGGGATGGGTCAATCCGGTTCTGTGTGGACTATCGAAAGCTCAATGCCATCACCGTATCTGATGCCTACCCCATGCCCAGGCCTGACGAGCTCATAGACAAGCTGGGAGGCGCTTGGTACCTCACCACTATGGATCTTACAAAGGGCTGCTGGCAAGTGCCGCTGGACGCAGATGCCAGGCTGAAATCGGCCTTCATCACTCCTCTGGGGCTCTACGAGTTTCTGACCCTGCCCTTCGGCCTCAAGGGAGCACCGGCCACCTTCCAGCGCCTGGTGGATCAGCTACTGAGGGGGATGGAAAGTTTTGCCGTGGCGTATATTGACAACATCTGCGTCTTCAGCCAGACCTGGGAGGACCACGTGTCCCAGGCTAAACAAGTGTTGGACCGACTCCGAAAGGCTGGGTTAACCGTAAAGGCTGAGAAGCACAAGGTGGGGATGGCTGAAGTATCTTACCTGGGCCATCGGGTGGGGAGCGGCTGCCTGAAGCCGGAACCAGCCAAGGTGGAGGTGATCAGAGACTGGCCCGCTCCCCAAACCAAAAAGCAGGTCCAGGCCTTTATTGGGATGGCGGGGTACTATCGAAGGTTCGTGCCCCACTTTGGCGCCATAGCCGCCCCCATCACTGAGCTGTGCAAGAAGGGGAAGCCAGACCAGGTGATCTGGACCGAGCAGTGCCAGGAGGCTCTCCGGGCGCTGAAGGAGGCTCTGGTTAGTGGCCCAGTTCTGGCAAACCCAGATTTTGACAAGCCCTTTATGGTGTTCACTGACGCCTCAGACACGGGACTGGGGGCGGTGTTAATGCAGGAGGATAAAAAGGGGGAGAGACACCCCATCGTGTACCTGAGTAAGAAGCTGCTACCCCGGGAACAAAGCTACGTGGCCATCGAGAAAGAATGCCTGGCCATGGTGTGGGCCCTTAAGAAGCTAGAGCCATATCTCTTTGGGCGACAATTCACCGTGTACACCGACCACTCTCCCCTGACCTGGCTGCGCCAGATGAAAGGAGCCAACGCCAAGCTCCTGAGGTGGAGCCTGCTCCTGCAGGACTATGACATGGACGTGGTCCATGTGAAGGGAAGTGCCAACCTGATAGCGGACGCGTTGTCCCGGAGAGGGGGCCCTGAACTTCCCCAGGTCACTGGGCAGAGTGACCCCGCTCAGTTCAGTCCCGAAGGGGAGAGAGATGTGATGGAGTAGGGGCTGTCTGTGTGGGGGATGGGAGAGCTGGGGATGTCTTTAGGTGAGGGACAGGATCTTTAAGCCTGTAACCTGGGCCAGGTAGGGGGGAGGGGGTTAGCACCTTGGCCCGGGAAGCTGGACAAAGGAATCCGCCGGCTGGAGGAGGGGCAGTTCAGTTTCGGTTTTGGGCTGGATGAGGGGAATTCAGGGGATCCTATGCTGGGATCCAAGCAGTCTGAACCCCGAGAAGGACTGAATTGGGGGGTCCTGGTTGGGCCTCCAGGCTCTGCTGTAACCTGCAATCCTGTTGTCCAATAAACCTTCTGTTTTACTGGCTGGCTGAGAGTCACTGTGGGTCCCAGGAAGAGGGGTGCAGGGCCGGACTCCCCCACACTCCATGACAAATAGTGTTTCCTAATATCCAGCCTAAGCCTCCCCCACTGCAACTTGAGACCATTACTCCTTGTTCTGTCATCTGCTACCACTGAGAACAGTCTAGATCAATCCTCTTTGGAACCCCCCCTCCAGTGCTTGAAGCAGCTATCAAATCCCCCCCTCATTCTTCTCTTCTGCAGACTAAACAATCCCAGTTCCCTCAGCCTCTCCTCATAAGTCATGTGCCCCAGACCCCTAATAATTTTTGTTGCCCTCCACTGGACTTGTTCCAATTTTTCCACATCCTTCTTGTAGTGTGGGGCCCAAAACTGGACACAGGACTCCAGATGAGGCCTCACCAATGCCAAATAGAGGGAAATGAGCACATCCCTTGATCTGCTGGCAGTGCCCCTACTCATACAGCCGACAATGCTATTAGCCTTCTTAGCAACAAGGTCACACTGTTGATTCATATCCAGCTTCTCGTCCACTGTAACCCCCAGGTCCTTTTCTGCAGAACTGCTTCCTAGCCACTCGGTCCCTAATCTGTAACAGTGCATGGGATTCTTCCATCCTAAGTGCAAGACTCTGCACTTGTCCTGTTGAACCTCATCAGGTTTCTTTTGGTCCAATCCTCTAATTTGTCTAGGTCCTTCTATATCCTGTCCCTACCCTCCAGCGTATCTACCACTCCTCCCAGTTTAGTGTCATCTGCAAACTTGCTGAGGGTGCAGTCCACGCCATCCTCCAGATCATTAATGACGATATTGAACAAAACCGGCCCCAGGACCAACCCTTGGGGCACTCCGCTTGAAACCGGCTGCCAACTAGACATGGAGCTGTTGATCACTACCCGTTGAGCCTGACAATCTAGCCAGCTTTCTAGCCACCTTATAGTCCATTCATCCAGCCCATAGTTCTGTAACTTGCTGGCAAGAATACTGTGGGAGACCATATCAAAAGCTTTGCTAAGGTCAATATATATCACGTCCCCTTCTTTCCCCTCATCCACAGGCCCAGTTATCTCCTCATAGAGGGTAGTCAGGTTAGTTAGGCATGACTTTCCCTTGGTGAATCCATGCTGACTGTTCCTGATCACTTTCCTCTCCTCTAAGTGCTTCAGAATTGATTTCATGAGGACCTGCGCCATGATTTTTCCAGGGACTGAGGTGAGGCTGACTAGCCTGTAGTTCCCCGGATCCTCCTCCTTCCCTTTTTAAAGATGGGCACTACACTAGCCTTTTCCAGTCATCCTGGACCTCCCCCGATCGCCATGAGTTTTCAAAGATAATGGCCAATGGCTCTGCAATCACATCTGCCAACTCCTTCAGCACCCTCGGATGCAGCACATCCGGCCCCATGGACTTGTGCTCGTCCAGGTTTTCTAAATAGTCCTGACCCACTTCTTTCTCCACAGAGGGCTGGTCACCTCCTCCCCATGCTGTGCTGCCCAGTGCAGCAGTCTGGAGCTGACCTTGTTCATGAAGACAGAGGCAAAAAAATCATTGAGTACATTAGCTTTTTCCACATCCTCTGTCACTAGGTTGCCTCCCTCATTCAGTCAGGGGCCCACACTTTCCTTGACTTTCTTCTTGTTGCTAACAGACCTGAAGAAACCCTTCTTGTTACTCTTAACATCTCTTGCTAGCTGCAACTCCAACTGTGATTTGGCCTTCCTGATGTCACTCCTGTATGCCTGAGCAATATATTTATACTCCTCCCTGGTCATTTGTCCAATCTTCCACTTCTTGTAAGCTGCTTTTTTGCGTTAGATCAGCAAGGATTTCACTGTTAAGCCAAGCTGGTGTCCTGCCATATTTACTATTCTTCCTACACATCGAGATGGCTTGTTCCTGCGCCCTCAATAAGGTTCTTTAAAATACAGCCAGCTGTCCTGGACTCCTTTCCCCCTCATGTTATTCTCCCAGGGGATCCTGCCCATCAGCTCCCTGAGGGAGTCCAAGTCTGCTTTTCTGAAGTCCAGAGTCCATATTCTGCTGCTCTCCTTCTTTCCTTGTGTCAGGATCCTGAACTCGACCATCTCATGGTCACTGCCTCCCAGGTTCCCATCCACTTTTGCTTCCCCTGCTAACTCTTCTACTAACTCACCCCTGCCCAGGGGTGGGGGGTGCAGATCTCTCTGGGGCGCTGGTTGCTGAGCATCTATGTCTAGGCAGTCGAAGCTCCACTGATACGGGACCTAAGGCCCAGAGAGCTGGGAGCCCATCACCCTTGTGTTAGCCTGCCTAGAGAGCAACAGGCCTGTCTATCCCCCAGGTAACTGCTGCACATAGGGGAAACTGAGGCACACATAGGCTTCATGAATATATTACAGCCATTTCTTGCTTCATTGCAGTGGCGTTTCTGGTTAGGACATTGCAAGGCAGAAGGGTGGGCTTGGGGACGCAGAAGGCTGTTCGGTGGGTTGGGGGGGTGTCTCCGGTTCCAGCGTGAAAGGGCACGGGAAGGGGAGGCTCTTGCCCCAGTCCTAGGACATAGGCTGGGATGCCACGATGACCTAGGACTGCTCTGGCCAGCCAGGATCAGGGCCGGTCTCTCTGGCTGTCCTGCCTTCACCGCGGCTGGTGCTGCTGCTGTCTGGGCTCGGAGGCTCAAGTGAGAAGAGAGACAGGGGAGCAGGACAGAAGAGTCCTGGTGTCAGGGACTCACAGGACTCGTGCTCTCCCTTGGCTCCATACGGTCCCTGGGAGGAGCCCCCTTCAGTGTGACAACCCTTCTCGGGGGTCCACTCTCTCTCAGGGTCAGGCCCCTCCACCTCCTGGCGCCGCACCTCTCTGAGCCTCAGCACGTCTGTCTCTGCTGTGGGCCCCCTCAGGGAGTCCACTCGCTCTGGGCTCCCGGGGCCTCCACTCCCAGAGGGAATAATGCCCCCCCACACCCTGTTCTCTAGCCTGGAACGACTCTCAGCCAGCATAAAACAGGAGGTATATTGAGTGTTGAACCCAGCACAGGAAACTCTCCGGGGCTCAGGCCTGGCCAGTCTCAGCCCAGCACATCGAGGTGTAACCCTTCTGCCCCTCTGAGTTGGCAGCAAGAAGGGCCGGGTTCAGTATCCAGGGGTTCCGTTTCAATAGCGCAATACAAAAACCAGCTCGAGCCCCCACCCAGTGACCTGGGACAATTACACACCACCCCCCAGGCGCATCTAGGAGGCAATACTTCCCCACTCGCAAGCACGGAGTCTGAGTGTAGCAAAATCTGCAGCATTATGTTGGGGAAACACTACAAACAGGATTCATAACACAAACCGTGAGCAAAAGACCCACCCCCAAGTAAGTCTGGCAGTGTCCTTTCCCTCTCAGGGTCTTGAGTCCAACCACCCAAAAGATCACTCCAAATCCCCAAAAGTCCAACACCCCAAAAGTCTCTTGAGTCCCGCAACCCCCAAGTCCCCCAACAGTCCAACAACCCAATGGTCTCTGTCCTTGTCACGGAGTGTGGGGAGTCCGGCCCTGCACCCCTCTTCCTGGGACCCACAGTGACTCTCAGCCAGCCAGTAAAACAGAAGGTTTATTGGACAACAGGAACACAGGTTACAGCAGGGCTTGCAGGCACAGTCAGGACCCCTCCACCGAGTCCTTCTGGGCTTTCAGGGTGCTTGGATCCTAGCTAGGATACCCTGAATTCCGCCCACCCAGCCCCAAGCCCAAACTCAAACTGCTTCCCTCCTGCCACTCCCTTCCTTTGTCCCCTTCCCGGGCAAAGGTGTTGACCTTTCCCCTCCCTTACCTAGCTCAGGTTACAGGCCCTGGCATCGTCCATCCCCTAAAGTCCACCCCTGCTCTCCCGCTCCCCACACAGACAGCCCCTACTGCATCACAGTCCCCCGTCAGTGCAGCCCCAGAGTTCAAAAGTTTATCCGCAGAGTTTTACCCCACCCTCCCCAGACTGGGTGGAAATGTGGGGGGAAAGGAGTATGCAGCGTGCTAAGGGGCACCTTACATGGTCTGAGGCCAACTGCCCCACCTCTCCGTGGGGTTCTGCTGCAGCCTTTACCACGAGACGCTCCACTCCACCAGCCTCTCCAGCCGTCCCACAAACCGCTCCGCTCTGCACTGCTCCACTCCACTCACCGTCCTGCAAACGGCTCAGCTCCACTCCGCTCCGCTCCGCTCCCCGTCCCATGGGCCACTCCAACCATCCCACAAACTGCTCCGCTCTGCGCTGCTTCACTCCACTCACCGTCCTGCAAACGGCTCAGCTCCACTCCGCTCCGCTCCGCTCCCCGTCCCATGGGCCACTCCAACCACCCCACAAACTGCTCCGCTCTGCACTGCTCCACTCCACTCACCGTCCTGCAAACGGCTCAGCTCCACTCTGCTCCGCTCCCCGTCCCACGGGCCACTCCAACCATCCCACAAACTGCTCCGCTCTGCACTGCTCCACTCCACCCACCGTCCCGCAAATGGCTCAGCTCCACTCCGCTCCGCTCCCCGTCCCATGGGCCACTCCAACCATCCCACAAACTGCTCCGCTCTGCACTGCTTCACTCCACTCACCGTCCTGCAAACGGCTCAGCTCCACTCCGCTCCGCTCCCCGTCCATGGGCCACTCCAACCATCCCACAAACTGCTCCGCTCTGCACTGCTCCACTCCACTCACCATCCTGCAAACAGCTCAGCTCCACTCCGCTCTGCTCCGCTCCGCTCCCCGTCCATGGGCCACTCCAACCATCCCACAAACTGCTCCGCTCTGCACTGCTCCACTCCACTCACCGTCCCGCAAACGGCTCAGCTCCGCTCCGCTCCCCGTCCCATGGGCCACTCCAACCATCCCACAAACTGCTCCACTCTGCCAGCCACTTAGCACTAGATCTTCAGGCTCTCTCATAGTTCACACAGCACTCAGGGAGGTCAACTTGCAAGAGGGAAGCCTCACTGCTTGTGCACCATTGGCCTAAAGCAAAGTCAGGTCAGCAGCCTGTACTTAGACTCCTAATAGAATTGAAATGAGCTCTGATATTCCGGAAGGAAGGAAGGAAGGAAGGAAGGAAAAGGTGTGGCTGATGTTTCAATCCCTCAATAGGGACACCTCCTACCCCACTATGAGATACAAATACCCATCCTCAACCTTTCTCAATTCACTGGGTTTTGGAACCCATGTCCCTTCTCTAGCAAGTGCTACTTAGTTGATGGCGAGTCCCTCTGTCATAAAACAGTTTCACTGTCCTTGATTCACATAATCAGGGTAACAACACTTTATTCTTCCTGCCCCAATAACAGAGAAACTGGGGGTCCCACAGCAGCAAGAAGTGACCATGTGGGCTCTTGCTAGGCGGGGTGTGGGTGCCTATGCAAACAAGATCAGCCCCTGAAGTTCTTTTCCACACTCGCCACAATTCACTGCCAGATGTCAAGGTAGAGCTCATCCTGACTTTGCTCACACGGGTCTCTCCTGCATCCAGGGGGCCTCTGGCCCTCCCCAGTCCAGCTGCCCCCTCCTTGTAGCTGATCATCCAAAATCATCTCCCCCTACGGCTCCTCCCCTATCCATTGTCTGCAGCCCCAGGTTAACAAGTCACCTGGACTCCTCTCTTCCCTCCTTTGTTCCCACCCTGGCTGGAACAGGCTGGTCAGGTCACCGGGGTCGTCTCTCCTCAGCCCATTGTCCTCACACAGGCCAGAACCAGCTGGCTGCCAAGATGGGCTGGGCCCCCTGGTCAGCAGTCGCTGGGTACCCCAGCTCCAGGCCGTTATCCGTGGCCAGGCTGCTGAGCGAGGTCACACCTGATCCTCTCAGCCCTTGTTACGCACACAGTGCACAGGGAAATTGGGGCACACACAGGATTCATGGAAAACACTAAGAAACACGCCCCCCCCTTTTCACAATGAGATGCGCCTCTTTGAGCTTCCCCACACATAACCCCCCTCCGGGCCCAGGGCTGCGAGTCCTGCTCTGGGCGGTGGCTTCGTACCACTTTCTTGCTCTTTCCTGTCACTCCCCTTGTCCTGCTGCTGCACGTCTCTTACCGCGAAATGCTGCTGCTGCATTCAGCATCCTGCTGCTGCCTGCCCACGCTGGCTGCGTGTCCCTGCAGACGCTGCTGGAGGGGGCGCTGCCCCCCAGATGATACAAGTCTCAGGGGGACTCGCTGCCCGGGGCAGGGGGGCTGCAGGCCCAGAGGTCCAGCCCCAGGAGGCGATGAAGCCACATGGTTTCCCCTGGAGGGAGAGTGAGACCCATCGGGGGCCTGGCCCACTAACGGGGCCTCCCAGAGCCGGGCCCCATGCTGGGGCCGTGATCCCGATCCGGGAGGTCTGTGACAGCCACGCCTCACGGAAGGGAGATGGTGGAGGGTGCTGGCGGGAAGAGGGGTTTTTGCCCTTGCAGGAGGAGGAGCTGCGGGGCTGAGGGAGGGGGCACCCCAAGGCTGAGCAGGGCACCCCAGCGGGAGGGGCACCGTGGGGCCAAGGGAGGCAGCCTGGGGGGGGAGGAGATGCTGGGGGTCCAACAGGTGCCCTGTGAGGCCAAGGAGGATGCCCTGCGGCGGGGGCAGCCAGGCACCCGAGGTTGGCAGCGGCTCTGGGACAGACCGGGGCTGGCAGGGATCCACAAGCATCTCTAACCGGGTTCATCCTCCCAGGGAACGAGTCCATCTGCTCGCCCAACGTCTACATTGAATGCGCCGACCGGACGCTCGGTAGGTGCCGCTGGGCATCATGCCTCTCCGAGGGACCACCAGGGTCAGCAGGGAATGGCAGGCTCCACGGGGGTGGGGGGACACGCTGCCGGGAGGGAGGGGTGGCTGGCACCATGGGGAGGGGGAGGGGCTGGTGGGGAGAACACTCCCTGTGTGAGGCTGGGGGGCCTGCCCTGCTGGGCGTGCTGGGAACTTTGGGGTGCAGGAGGGGGCAGCTGGGGCCCCCCGTGTGCCCTGCAGTGGGCACAGGGCAGGGAGTGGGGCCCGAGGCCCATGTCCTGCCATGTGCCGGGCAGATGCGGCGGTGCAGGACTCCCAGGAGCGCTGCAGCTGCCCCACGCCCTGCAACCTGACGCGCTACAGCAAGGAGATCTCCATGGTGCGCATCCCCAACAAGGGCTCGGCCCGCTACCTCGCCCGCAAGTTCCACCGCAACGAGACCTACATCCGGTGAGTGTCCCCCGCTGCCCCCTGCCCTACAGCCCCACAGCGCCCCCTGCCACTGCCCCCCGCTACCTCGCCCGCAAGTTCCACCGCAACGAGACCTACATCCGCTGAGTGTCCCCCGCTGCCCCCTGCCCCACAGCTTCCCCTGCCACTGCCCCCCGCTGCCTCGCCCGCAAATACCACTGCAACGAGACCTACATCCGGTGAGTGTCCCCCGCTGCCCCCTGCCCCACAGCCCCCCTGCCACTGCCCCCCGCTGCCTCGCCCACAAATACCACCGCAACGAGACCTACATCCGGTGAGTGTCCCCTGCTGCCCCCTGCCCCACAGCCCCACAGCGCCCCCTGCCACTGCCCCCCACTGCCTCGCCTGCAAGTACCACCGCAAAGAGACCTACATCCGCTGAGTGTCCCCCGCTGCCCCCTGCCCCACAGCGCCCCCTGCCACTGCCCCCCGCTGCCTCGCCCGCAAATACCACCGCAACGAGACCTACCTCCGGTGAGTGTCCCCCGCTGCCCCCTGCCCCACAGCGCCCCCTGCCACTGCCCCTGCTACCTCGCCCGCAAATACCACTGCAACGAGACCTACATCCGGTGAGTGTCCCCCGCTGCCCCCTGCCCCACAGCCCCACAGCGCCCCCTGCCACTGCCCCCGCTACCTCGCCCGCAAGTTCCACCGCAACGAGACCTACATCCAGTGAGTGTCCCCCGCTGCCCCCTGCCCCACAGCCCCACAGCGCCCCCTGCCACTGCCCCCCGCTGCCTCGCCCGCAAATACCACTGCAACGAGACCTACATCCGGTGAGTGTCCCCCGCTGCCCCCTGTCCCACAGCGCCCCCTGCCACTGCCCCCCGCTGCCTCGCCCGCAAGTTCCACCGCAACGAGACCTACATCCAGTGAGTGTACCCCGCTGCCCCCTGCCCCACAGCCCCACAGCGCCCCCTGCCACTGCCCCCCGCTACCTCGCCCACAAATACCACTGCAACGAGACCTACATCCGGTGAGTGTCCCCCGCTGCCCCCTGCCCCACAGCCCCACAGCGCCCCCTGCCACTTCCCCCCGCTGCCTCGCCCGCAAATACCACTGCAACGAGACCTACCTCCGGTGAGTGTCCCCCGCTGCCCCCTGCCCCACAGCGCCCCCTGCCACTGCCCCCCGCTACCTCGCCCGCAAGTTCCACCACAACGAGACCTACATCCGGTGAGTGTCCCCCGCTGCCCCCTGCCCCACAGCGCCCCCTGCCACTGCCCCCCGCTGCCTCGCCCGCAAATACCACTGCAACGAGACCTACATCCGGTGAGTGTCCCCCGCTGCCCCCTGCCCCACAGCCCCACAGCGCCCCCTGCCACTGCCCCCCGCTACCTCGCCCGCAAGTTCCACCGCAACGAGACCTACCTCCGGTGAGTGTCCCCCGCTGCCCCCTGCCCCACAGCGCCCCTGCCACTGCCCCCCGCTACCTCGCCCGCAAGTACCACCGCAACGAGACCTACATCCGGGGAGTGTCCCCCGCTGCCCCCTGCCCCACAGCCCCACAGCGCCCCCTGCCACTGCCCCCCGCTACCTTGCCCGCAAGTACCACCGCAACGAGACCTACATCCGGTGAGTGTCCCCTGCTGCCCCCTGCCCCACAGCGCCCCCTGCCACTGCCCCCCGCTGCCTCGCCCGCAAGTACCACTGCAACGAGACCTACATCTGGTGAGTGTCCCCTGCTGCCCCCTGCCCCCTTTCCCACAGCGCCCCCTGCCACTGCCCCCCGCTACCTTGCCCGCAAGTACCACCGCAACGAGACCTACATCCGGTGAGTGTCCCCTGCTGCCCCCTGCCCCACAGCGCCCCCTGCCACTGCCCCCCGCTGCCTCGCCCGCAAGTTCCACCGCAACGAGACCTACATCCGGTGGGTGTCACCCGCCGCCCCCTGCCCCACAGAGCCCCCTGCCACTGCCCCCCGCTACCTCGCCCGCAAATACCACTGCAACGAGACCTACATCCGCTGAGTGTCCCCCGCTGCCCCCTGCCCCACAGCGCCCCCTGCCACTGCCCCCCGCTGCCTCGCCCGCAAGTTCCACCGCAACGAGACCTACATCCGGTGAGTCTCCCCCTCTGTCCCCTGCCCCACAGCCCCACAGCGCCCCCTGCCACTGCCCCCCGCTACCTCGCCTGCAAGTACCACCGCAACGAGACCTACATCCGGGGAGTGTCCCCCGCCGCCCCCTGCCCCACAGCGCCCCCTGCCACTGCCCCCCGCTACCTCGCCCGCAAGTACCACTGCAACGAGACCTACATCCGCTGAGTGTCCCCCGCTGCCCCCTGCCCCACAGCCCCCCCTGCCACTGCCCCCGCTACCTCGCCCGCAAGTTCCACCGCAACGAGACCTACTTCCGGGGAGTGTCCCCCGCCGCCCCCCTGCCCCACAGCGCCCCCTGCCACTGCCCCCCGCTACCTCGCCCGCAAGTACCACCGCAACGAGACCTACATCCGCTGAGTGTCCCCCGCTGCCCCCTGCCCCACAGCCCCACAGCGCCCCCTGCCACTGCCCCCCGCTACCTCGCCCGCAAATACCACTGCAACGAGACCTACATCCGGTGAGTGTCCCCCCCTGCCCCCTGCCCCACAGCGCCCCCTGCCACTGCCCCCCGCTACCTCGCCTGCAAGTACCACCGCAACGAGACCTACATCCGCTGAGTGTCCCCCGCTGCCCCCTGCCCCACAGCCCCCCCTGCCACTGCCCCCCGCTGCCTCGCCCGCAAATACCACCGCAATGAGACCTACCTCCGGTGAGTGTCCCCCGCTGCCCCCTGCCCCACAGCGCCCCCTGCCACTGCCCCCCGCTACCTCGCCCGCAAGTACCACCGCAACGAGACCTACATCCGGTGGGTGTCACCCGCTGCCCCCTGCCCCACAGCGCCCCCTGCCACTGCCCCCCGCTACCTCGCCCGCAAATACCACTGCAACGAGACCTACCTCCGGTGAGTGTCCCCCGCTGCCCCCTGCCCCACAGCCCCCCCTGCCACTGTCCCCCGCTACCTCGCCCGCAAATACCACTGCAACGAGACCTACATCCGGTGAGTGTCCCCCGCTGCCCCCTGCCCCACAGCGCCCCCTGCCACTGCCCCCCGCTACCTCGCCCGCAAGTACCACTGCAACGAGACCTACATCCGGTGAGTGTCCCCCGCTGCCCCCTGCCCCACAGCGCCCCCTGCCACTGCCCCCCGCTGCCTCGCCCACAAATACCACTGCAACGAGACCTACATCCGGTGAGTGTCCCCCGCTGCCCCCTGCCCCACAGCGCCCCCTGCCACTGCCCCCCGCTACCTCGCCCACAAATACCACTGCAACGAGACCTACCTCCGGTGAGCTCCCACCCCCTCCCCAGTGCCCCTTGCCCCTCTTTCCCCTGCCCCACAGTGCCCCTACCCCAGCCCCCCAACACCCTCTGCCCCTGCCTCCAGTTCCCATTGCCCCAGCGCCCCCCTTGACCCTGCCCCACAGCGCCCCCTGCCACTGCCCCCCGCTACCTCGCCCGCAAATACCACTGCAACGAGACCTACATCCGGTGAGTGTCCCCCTCTGTCCCCTGCCCCACAGCCCCACAGCGCCCCCTGCCACTGCCCCCCGCTACCTCGCCTGCAAGTACCACCGCAACGAGACCTACATCCGGGGAGTGTCCCCCGCCGCCCCCCTGCCCCACAGCGCCCCCTGCCACTGCCCCCCGCTACCTCGCCCGCAAGTACCACCGCAACGAGACCTACATCCGCTGAGTGTCCCCCGCTGCCCCCTGCCCCACAGCCTCACAGCGCCCCCTGCCACTGCCCCCCACTACCTCGCCCGCAAATACCACCGCAACGAGACCTACATCCGCTGAGTGTCCCCCGCTGCCCCCTGCCCCACAGCGCCCCCTGCCACTGCCCCCCGCTACCTCGCCCGCAAATACCACTGCAACGAGACCTACATCCGGTGAGTGTCCCCCGCTGCCCCCTGCCCCACAGCGCCCCCTGCCACTGCCCCCCGCTACCTCGCCTGCAAGTACCACCGCAACGAGACCTACATCCGCTGAGTGTCCCCCGCTGCCCCCTGCCCCACAGCCCCCCCTGCCACTGCCCCCCGCTGCCTCGCCCGCAAATACCACCGCAACGAGACCTACCTCCGGTGAGTGTCCCCCGCTGCCCCCTGCCCCACAGCGCCCCCTGCCACTGCCCCCCGCTGCCTCGCCCGCAAATACCACTGCAACGAGACCTACATCCGGTGAGTGTCCCCCGCTGCCCCCTGCCCCACAGCGCCCCCTGCCACTGCCCCCCGCTACCTCGCCCGCAAGTACCACCGCAACGAGACCTACATCCGGTGGGTGTCACCCGCTGCCCCCTGCCCCACAGCGCCCCCTGCCACTGCCCCCCGCTACCTCGCCCACAAATACCACTGCAACGAGACCTACCTCCGGTGAGCTCCCACCCCCTCCCCAGTGCCCCTTGCCCCTCTTTCCCCTGCCCCACAGTGCCCCTACCCCAGCCCCCCAACACCCTCTGCCCCTGCCTCCAGTTCCCATTGCCCCAGCGCCCCCCTTGACCCTGCCCCACAGCGCCCCCTGCCACTGCCCCCCGCTACCTCGCCCGCAAATACCACTGCAACGAGACCTACATCCGGGGAGTGTCCCCCGCCGCCCCCCTGCCCCACAGCGCCCCCTGCCACTGCCCCCCGCTACCTCGCCCGCAAGTACCACCGCAACGAGACCTACATCCGCTGAGTGTCCCCCGCTGCCCCCTGCCCCACAGCCCCACAGCGCCCCCTGCCACTGCCCCCCACTACCTCGCCCGCAAATACCACCGCAACGAGACCTACATCCGCTGAGTGTCCCCCGCTGCCCCCTGCCCCCTTTCCCACAGCGCCCCCTGCCACTGCCCCCCGCTACCTTGCCCGCAAGTACCACCGCAACGAGACCTACATCCGGTGGGTGTCACCCGCTGCCCCCTGCCCCACAGCGCCCCCTGCCACTGCCCCCCGCTACCTCGCCCGCAAATACCACTGCAACGAGACCTACCTCCGGTGAGTGTCCCCCGCTGCCCCCTGCCCCACAGCCCCCCCTGCCACTGTCCCCCGCTACCTCGCCCGCAAATACCACTGCAACGAGACCTACATCCGGTGAGTGTCCCCCGCTGCCCCCTGCCCCACAGCCCCCCCTGCCACTGCCCCCCGCTACCTCGCCCGCAAATACCACTGCAACGAGACCTACCTCCGGTGAGCTCCCACCCCCTCCCCAGTGCCCCTTGCCCCTCTTTCCCCTGCCCCACAGTGCCCCTACCCCAGCCCCCCAACACCCTCTGCCCCTGCCTCCAGTTCCCATTGCCCCAGCGCCCCCCTTGACCCTGCCCCACAGCGCCCCCTGCCACTGCCCCCCGCTACCTCGCCCGCAAATACCACTGCAACGAGACCTACATCCGGTGAGTGTCCCCCTCTGTCCCCTGCCCCACAGCCCCACAGCGCCCCCTGCCACTGCCCCCCGCTACGTCGCCTGCAAGTACCACCGCAACGAGACCTACATCCGGGGAGTGTCCCCCGCCGCCCCCCTGCCCCACAGCGCCCCCTGCCACTGCCCCCCGCTACCTCGCCCGCAAGTACCACCGCAACGAGACCTACATCCGCTGAGTGTCCCCCGCTGCCCCCTGCCCCACAGCCCCACAGCGCCCCCTGCCACTGCCCCCCACTACCTCGCCCGCAAATACCACCGCAACGAGACCTACATCCGCTGAGTGTCCCCCGCTGCCCCCTGCCCCACAGCGCCCCCTGCCACTGCCCCCCGCTACCTCGCCCGCAAATACCACTGCAACGAGACCTACATCCGGTGAGTGTCCCCCGCTGCCCCCTGCCCCACAGCGCCCCCTGCCACTGCCCCCCGCTACCTTGCCCGCAAGTACCACCGCAACGAGACCTACATCCGGTGGGTGTCACCCGCTGCCCCCTGCCCCCTTTCCCACAGCGCCCCCTGCCACTGCCCCCCGCTACCTCGCCCGCAAATACCACCGCAACGAAACCTACATCCGCTGAGTGTCCCCCGCTGCCCCCTGCCCCACAGCCCCCCCTGCCACTGCCCCCTGCTGCCTCGCCCGCAAATACCACCGCAACAAGACCTACCTCCGGTGAGTGTCCCCCGCTGCCCCCTGCCCCACAGCCCCCCCTGCCACTGTCCCCCGCTACCTCGCCCGCAAATACCACTGCAACGAGACCTACATCCGGTGAGTGTCCCCCGCTGCCCCCTGCCCCACAGCCCCCCCTGCCACTGCCCCCCGCTACCTCGCCCGCAAATACCACTGCAACGAGACCTACCTCCGGTGAGCTCCCACCCCCTCCCCAGTGCCCCTTGCCCCTCTTTCCCCTGCCCCACAGTGCCCCTACCCCAGCCCCCCCTTTCCCTGGCCCCCCAACACCCTCTGCCCCTGCCTCCAGTTCCCATTGCCCCAGCGCCCCCCTTGACCCTGCCCCACAGCAGCCCCCTGCCCAGCAGCCACTGTACCTCAGCACCCTTCTTGCCCCCCGGCACCCACTGTACCCCAGCACCCTTCCTGCCCCCCAGCACCCGCTGCCCCAGCATCCCTCTGCCTCAGCCCCCTAGTTCCCCCTGCCACAGTGGCAGCCCCACAGCACCCCCTATTGTCTCCAGTCCCACAGCACCCACCTCCCCTGGTGCCTCAGGGTGCCCAGTCCCCTGGCACAGGCCCCCCAGTGCTCTGCAGCCCAGCACCAGCCCAACATCACCTCCTGCCCAATGTCCCCAGCCCCAGCCAGCGCCAGACCCCCCCCCCCAGCACCCAGTGCCAGACCCCAGACCCATAGTTCCCAGTGCTCCTGGGCCCACCCCACAGCCTGGCAACATCCCACGATGCCCAAGCTGAGCCCCCCCGCTGTCCCTGAATGCTGTAACCTGCACCGACCCCCTGCCTCACTGTGCCCACGCCGAGCTCCCCCCAATGCTATGCCCACGCTGAGCCCCCCCAATGCTGTGCCTGCGCTGAGCCCCCCCCAATGCTGTGCCCGCGCTGAGCCCCCCCCAATGCTGTGCCTGCGCTGAGCCCGTTTCCATGTGTCCCGCCCACAGAGAGAACTTCCTGGTGCTGGACATTTTCTTCGAGGCGCTGAACTATGAGGCCATCGAGCAGAAGAAAGCCTATGAGCTGGCGGGGCTGCTGGGTGAGTCGCTGGAGCCCTCGCGCCACCACCCCTGGGCACCCCCTGTACCACCCCGCCCATCCAGGGTGCCTCTGCCCCTGGTACTCCCTGTCCCTGGGCACCCCCTGCGCCACCCCACACATCCAGGGTGCCCCCGCCCCTTGTACCCCCTGTCCCTGGGCACCCCCTGCGCCACCCCACCCATCCGGGGTGCCTCCACCCCTGGTGCTCCCTGTCCCTGGGGACCCCCTGCACCACCCTGGCCATCCGGGGTGCCCTGTCCCATTCCCCCACCCCTTGTTCCTCCTGTTCCGGGGAACCCCCTGCACCACCCCACCCATCCAAAGTGCCCCGTCCCATTCCCCCGCCCCTTGTACCTCCTGTCCCTGGGCACCCCCTGCGCCACCCCGCCCATCCAGGGTGCGCCCGCCACTGGTACTCCCTGTCCCTGGGCACCCCCTGCGCCACCCCGCCCATCCGGGGTGCCCCCACCCCATCCCCTTGCACCCCCGGGCACTCCCTGTCCGGGCCGATGGGCGCAGAGGGCTGAGCCAGGCTGACTCCGGCAGGCCTTCCCCCCATGCCCCCCAATACCCCATGACCAGCTCTCTCTCTGCTGCCAGGGGACATCGGGGGGCAGATGGGGCTGTTCATCGGTGCCAGTATCCTGACCATCCTGGAGATCCTGGACTACATCTATGAGGTGAGCGCCAGCGCGGGCAGCTGCCTGGCCTGTGTGTGGGGCCGGGGGGGCACACAGAGCCTGGGCACCCGTCTCTCGCCCCCCGTTGCAGTTCGGGGCTGAGTGTCCGCCCTGGGCACCGGGGGGCCAGATGGCTTGGCCCAGCATGTCGGCTCTACACCGCCCCCTGCAGGCCCCTGGCGTTCTGCCAGCCGGGGTGGGGGGGCACTGATCTCCCCATGGCTCACCTCCCCCCTGCCCCGGCACACCCCACAAAGGAGCAGGCGACCAAGGGGGGTGGAGTGGGGGGTGCGTGAGCTCCGAGATGGGCAGAGGAGGGGCCAACCCGCCACCCTGAGTGAATGTGTAAGTGCGTGTCTGGGCCTGTGTGTACATGTGTGTCTGGGCGTGTGTGTACCGTGTGCTCTGAGCAGCCCCCCCTCACACTCTCACCTGCCCAGGTGGTCCGGGACAAGGTGAGCCGGGCTCTGGGCCGTGCCAAGCCGCCCCTGAGGAAGCCGTCGGGCAGCATCGCCACGCTGGGGCTGGACGAGCTCAAGGATCAGGTACTCGGCCCCTGGGCGTGGTGAATGGGGCCCGGCCGGTGACGCCTGGGTGGGAGGAGGGTGAGTGAGGCAGGGGGGTCCTGCGAGGACAGAAATGGGGGCTGGCCAGTGAGACGTCTGGGGCGGGGAGGAATCTAAGCACAAAGGGGGGATTTTGTTAGTGCGGCACGGGGCTGAGATCAACGCTGCTGGGTCCCTGCACAGAGAAGGCTCCTTGCCAGGCTGGGCACAGCCCCAGGCCCTCTCCCCCGGTCAGGCTTGGTGCACCCCATCTCGGGGCCCCATTGGGCTGGGCACGGCCCCTGGGCCCCCACCAGGCTGGGTGCACCCCCCAGTCGGGCTGGGCCTGGCAGGTTGTTCAGCACGTCCCGCTCCCCAGACAGGCCGGGTTTTACCCTGTCTCAGACCATAGAGGTTTCAGGCCGGAAAGGCCCAGCTAGTCCTGCCCCGGTGCCGGGCCGGAACTAAGTAACCCCAGCCTGTCCCCGACAGGGGCTTGGCCCACCCCTTCCTAAGAACCTCCCGGGTCGGGGGCTCCACCGGCTGCACTGTGTCGCTGCCCGTCGCCCGGCTGTCTGGGCAGGTGCCCGGTAGTGCTGGCCGAGGTCTCTGCTCGTGACAAGGGGGCCCTGCGGCCCTGAGACAGGCCCACGGCGTCGGCCCCAAAGCTGCATTTGGGGTGCGTTAGTGGCACTAGGCCAGAGCCCAGGCCCTGGGGCCGTGCCGTGAGCGCGGAGTGAACCGCTGTGAAATGACACTGGGAAACGCTGCTCCAAGGTGCCGGAGCTCGCCCAGGTCATGAACTCACCCACTGTGGCCATCAGAGCGGCGCTGACTCATGTTGTGGAAATTCCTGTCCGTTCCAGCTGAGGAATAAGGAGAGACTCATAGACTCACAGACTCTAGGACTGGAAGGGACCTCGAGAGGTCATTGAGTCCAGTCCCCTGCCCTCATGGCAGGACCAAATACTGTCTAGACCATCCCGGATAAACATTTATTAACCTACTTTTAAATATCTCCAGAGATGGAGATTCCACAAAACTCCCTAGGCAATTTATTCCAGTGTTTAACTACCCTGACAGTTAGGAACTATTTCCTAATGTCCAACCTAAATCTCCCTTGCTGCAGTTTAAGCCCATTGCTTCTTGTTCTATCCTTAGAGGCTAAAGTGAACAAGTTTTCTCCCTCCTCCTGGTGAGACCGTTTTAGATACCTGAAAACTGCTATCATGTCCCCTCTCAGTCTTCTCTTTTCCAAACTAAACAAACCCAGTTCCTTCAGCCTTCCTTCATAGGTCATGTTCTCAAGACCTTTAATCATTCTTGTTGCTCTTCTCTGGACCCTCTCCAATTTCTCCACATCTTTCTTGAAATGCGGTGCCCAGAACTGGACACAATACTCCAGTTGAGGCCTAACCAGCGCAGAGTAGAGCGGAAGAATGACTTCTCGTGTCTTGTTTACAACACACCTGTTAATGCATCCCAGAATCACGTTTGCTTTTTTTGCAACAGTATCACACTGTTGACTCATATTTAGCTTGTGGTCCACTATGACCCCTAGATCTCTTTCTGCCATACTCCTTCCTAGACAGTCTCTTCCCATTCTGTATGTGTGAAACCGATTGTTCCTTCCTAACTGGAGCACTTTGCATTTGTCTTTATTGAACTTCATCCGGTTTACCTCAGACCATTTCTCCAATTTGTCCAGATCATTTTGAATTTTGATGCTGTCCTCCAAAGCAGTTGCAATCCCTCCCAGTTTGGTGTCATCTGCAAAGTTAATAAGCGTACTTTCTATGCCAACATCTAAGTCGTTGATGAAGATATTGAACAGAGCCAGTCCCAAAACAGACCCCTACGGAACCCCACTTGTTATACCTTTCCAGCAGGATTGGGAGCTATTAATAACTACTCTCTGAGTACGGTTATCCAGCCAGTTATGCACCCACCTTATAGTAGCCCCATCTAAATTGTATTTGCCTAGTTTATCGATAAGGTTATCATGCAAGACCATATCAAATGCCTTACTAAAGTCTAGGTATACCACATCCACCGCTTCTCCCTTATCCACAAGGCTCGTTATCCTGTCAAAGAAAGCTATCAGATTGGTTTGACGCAATTTGTTCTTTACAAATCCATGCTGGCTATTCCCTATCACCTTACCACCTTCCAAGTGTTTGCAGATGATTTCTTTTATTACTTGCTCCATTATCTTCCCTGGCACAGAAGTTAAACTAACTGGTCTGTAGTTTCCTGGGTTGTTTTTATTTCCCTTTTTATAGATGGGCACTATATTTGCCCCCATCCAGTCTTCTGGAATCTCCCCCGTCTCCCATGACTTTCCAAAGATAATAGCTAGAGGCTCAGATACCTCCTCTATTAATTCCTTGAGTATTCTAGGATGCATTTCATCAGGCCCTGGTGACTTGCAGGCATCTAACTTTTCTAAGTGATTTTTAACTTGCTCTTTTTTTATTTTATCTTCTAAATCTACCCCCTTCCCATAAGCATTCACTATGTTAGACATTCCTCCAGACTTCGCAGTGAAGACCGAAACAAAGAAGTCATTAAGCATCTCTGCCATTTCCAAGTCTCCCGTTACTGTTTCTCCCTCCTCACTGAGCAGTGGGCCTACCCTGTCCTTGGTCTTCCTCTTGCTTCTAATGTATTGATAAAAAGTCTTCTCGTTTCCCTTTATTCCCATAGCTAGTTTGAGCTCATTTTGTCCCTTTGCCTTTCTAATCTTGCCCCTGCATTCCTGTGTTATTTGCCTATATTCATCCTTTGTAATCTGACCTAGTTTCCATTTTTTATATGACTCCTTTTTATTTTGTAGGTCATGCAAGATCTCGTGGTTAAGCCAAGGTGGTCTTTTGCCACATTTTCTATCTTTCCTACCCATCGAATAGCTGCTTTTCCGGACACAGCTAGTCAAGCAAGGAGCCCCGGGAGGGGCGATCTGTTTATTTCAACTGCAGTTGGGTTCGAACTCACAAGTAATTAAGAACGAAGAAAACACTTACACCAAAGTATTATATGGAGTTGACTATGATAATCTATCGCTCTATGATTGGCCAAAATTTGCTATCATTACCATACATAATTAGCAAGCTACATGTATCTACTCGCCCCTACCCCCTCTTGTGTTAGTTTGCAAAGCAAGCAGTTAGTTATCTATAGGATGCAGGCGCAGAAAGTTCCATTGTCTGCGGGTTTGGAGTTTGGCTACATTTCCTCTCGAAGGAACTTCCTGAGTTAAGACTATCCATAGCTGATGCTGCATTTTTCCCTTCTTTCTCCCATGTGTATGTGACAAATTTGCCCCCCGGTAGTTAAGTAGAATAATTCTTATTTCAATTTCTCCC
Source organism: Gopherus flavomarginatus (assembly GCF_025201925.1). Lineage (NCBI taxonomy): Eukaryota > Metazoa > Chordata > Testudines > Testudinidae > Gopherus > Gopherus flavomarginatus. Next base: position 82,254,946 of record NC_066626.1, read on the forward strand.
CTTTAATCATGATCCATATAGTGGGCTCATGATCATACTTTCCACAGCAGTAGGAGTGTTACAGTGAATACGTAGGGATTAGAATATCAGCATCTGGCATGGTTCCCACCTTTGCCAAAACCTGTCGTCTTGTAAAGAGAGAAATATTCCCTTCGGTTTGCTAGTTGCCCTAGCTCTTTTAGACATTATGCACATGGACAGTTTAAACACACAGAAAAATAAACACAATCATCAGTAAAATCATAACACCTCCCTTCAGGAGTCCCTTAAGCCAGCCTGTTAGGGAAGGGAACTAGGAAAATAAACCATCAAACCAATCATGTGTCCAGCTGCCTTTATCAGACCTGTCTCGGGCGATGTCTCTAACCCCTCAGACAGAGACCAACACCTACAAAATCTCCACCAAGCATTCTCAAAACTACAATACCCACACGAGGAAATAAGGAAACAGATCAACAGGGCCAGACGTGTACCCAGAAGCCTCCTACTGCAAGACAAACCCAAGAAAGAAACCAACAGGACTCCACTGGCTATCACATACAGTCCCCAACTAAAACCCTTGCAACGCATCATCAGGGATCTACAACCCATCCTGGACAATGATCCCACACTTTCACAGGCCTTGGGTGGCAGGCCAGTCCTCGCCCACAGACAACCTGCCAACCTGAAACATATTCTCACCAGTAACTGCACACCGCACCATAGTAACTCTAGCTCAGGAACCAATCCATGAAACGAACCTCGATGCCAACTCTGCCCACATATCTACACCAGCGACACCATCACAGGACCTAACCAGATCACCCACATCATCACCGGTTCATTCACCTGCACGTCCACCAATGTAATATACGCCATCATATGCCAGCAATGCCCCTCTGCTATGTACATCGGCCAAACTGGACAGTCTCTACCGAAAAGGATAAATGGACACAAATCAGACATTAGGAATGGCAATATACAAAAACCTGTAGGAGAGCACTTCAACCTCCCTGGCCACACTATAGCAGACCTTAAGGTGGCCATCCTGCAGCAAAAAAACTTCAGGACCAGACTTCAAAGAGAAACTGCTGAGCTTCAGTTCATCTGCAAATTTGACACCGTCAGCTCAGGATTGAACAAAGACTGTGAATGGCTTGCCAATTACAAAACCAGTTTCTCCTCTCTTGGTTTTCACACCTCAACTGCTAGAACAGGGCCTCATCCTCCCTGATTGAACTGACCTCGTTATCTCTAGCTTGCTTGCTAGCATATATATACCTGCCCCTGGAAATTTCCACTACATGCATCTGAGGAAGTGGGTATTCACCCACGAAAGCTCATGCTCCAAAACGTCTGTTAGTCTATAAGGTGCCACAGGATTCTTTGCTGCTTTTACGTCTCTTAAGTGGGCTGCTCTGTCAAAGGTGTCTTTATAGGTGTCATTCACAAATACACAGCACTCTTGGCCTGTGAGGGCAGAAGTACGTCCTTGAGCTGCTAAAAGACTAGCTAAAGCCATACGACTTTGCAAAGCGAACTGTCTAAGCTACTTACGCTCAGTGGCTTGATTTGTGACTATGGTAGCAGGTTCATTAGCCATAATTTCTAAAATACCCTGGAGTCTTATAACCCCTCTCCTAAGTCTGCGATTACTAGGGAATGTTGCCCATGTCATTGGTTCAAGGGCTGCACCCTCCTCAGCTGGAGGTGTCCCTTACATTTCTAATCTTGTCTTTGTGTCATTATTTCACAACACCAGTGGGGGGAAACAACCAGGCAAGATAACAAGAACCTGAGAAGTGTACTGGAAGGGTATGATCGGCTTTATTCCTACACACCCAGTAAGAACCGAACCCTGTTGGAACAGGGCCGGGAGGTGCATCCCGTGTCACTCCCAATGCTTTTTGTAACAAGAATGTATAACGTCCCTGTCACAGAGTGTGGGGGAGTCCGGCCCTGCACCCCTCTTCCTGGGACTCACAGTGACTCTCAGCCAGCCAGTAACACAGAAGGTTTATTGGACAACAGGAATGCAGCCAGCTCCTTCCTTTTGTCCGGGTTCCGGGCAAACGTGCTGACATCCCTCCCCCCCACCTGGCTCAGGTTACAGGCTTAGGTCCTGTCCCTCACCTAAAGTCCTCCCCTGCTCTCCCACTCCTCACACAGACAGCCCCTACTCCATCACATCTCTCCCCCCTTCGAGACTGAACTGAGCGGGGTCACTCTGCCCAGTGACCTGGGGAAGTTCAGGCCCCTCTCCGGGACAACGCATCCGCTGTCAGGTTGGCACTTCCCTTCACATGGACCATGTCCATGTCATAGTCCTGCAGGAGCAGGCTCCACCTCAGGAGCTTGGTGTTGGCTCCTTTCTCTGGTTCAGCCAGGTCAGGGGAGAGTGGTCGGTGTACACGGTGAATTGTCGCCCAAAGAGATATGGCTCTAGCTTCTTAAGGGCCCATACCATGGCCAGGCATTCCTTCTCGATGGCCGCGTAGTTCTGCTCCCGAGGTAGCAGCTTTTTACTGAGGTACACGATGGGGTGTGTCTCCCCCTTTTCATCCTCCTGCATTAACACTGCCCCCAGTCCCGTGTCTGAGGCGTCGGTGAACACCATAAAGGGCTTGTCAAAATCTGGGTTTGCCAGAACTGGGCCACTAACCAGAGCCTCCTTCAGCGCCCGGAGAGCCTCCTGGCACTGCTCGGTCCAGATCACCTGGTCTGGCTTCCCCTTCTTGCACAGCTTCAGTGATGGGGGCGGCTATGGCACTAAAGTGGGGCACGAACCTTCGATAGTACCCCGCCATCCCAATAAAGGCCTGGACCTGCTTTTTGGTTTGGGGAGCAGGCCAGGCTCTGATCACCTCCACCTTGGCTGGGTCCGGCTTTAGGCAGCCGCTTCCCACCCGATGGCCCAGGTAAGATACTTCAGCCATCCCCACCTTGTGCTTCTCAGCCTTTACGGTTAACCCAGCCTTTCGGAGTCGGTCCAACACTTGTTTAACCTGGGACACGTGGTCCTCCCAGGTCTGGCTGAAAACGCAGATGTTGTCAATATACGCCACGGCAAAACTCTCCATCCCCCTCAGTAGCTGATCCACCAGGCGCTGGAAGGTGGCCGGTGCTCCCTTGAGGCCGAAGGGCAGGGTTAGAAACTCGTACAGCCCCAGAGGAGTGATGAAGGCCGATTTCAGCCTGGCATCTGCGTCCAGCGTCACTTGCCAGTAGCCCTTTATAAGATCCATGGTGGTGAGGTACCGAGCGCCTTCCAGTTCGTCTAGGAGCTCGTCAGGCCTGGGCATGGGGTAGGCATTGGCTACAGTGATGGCATTGAGCTTCTGATAGTCCACACAGAACCGGATCGACCCATCCTTCTTGGGGACCAGCACCACTGGCGATGCCCAGGGGCTGGAAACCGGCTGGATCACCCCCAAAGCCAGCATGTCCCTGACCTCTCTTTCAAGATCCTGGGCAGTTTTCCCAGTGACCCGAAAAGGGGAACACTTATAGGGGGATGTGACCCAGTCTGCACCCGGTGGACAGTCAAATTAGTCCAGGCTGGTTGGAAAACAGCTGTCGGTATAGATGCAGCACCCCTCTGATCACAGCTTGCTGGGCCAGGGTCAGCTGATCAGAGAGGGGAATTGCCTCCAGGGGGGAACCAGCTTTTGTCCCAGGGAATAGATCCACTAAAGGGTCATTTCCCTGCCCCTCCCAATGTCCACACACGGCCAACACCACATTCCCCCGGTCATAGTATGGTTTCATCATGTTCACATGGTACACCCGACGGTGATGTGCCCGGTTTGACAGCTCCACCACATAGTTTACCTCATTCAGTTGCTTGATAACCTTGAAGGGCCCTTCCCAGGCAGCCTGGAGTTTGTTTTTCTTCACGGGGATGAGAACCATCATCTGATCCCCAGTGGCGAAGGCACTGGCCCGTGCCGTGCGGTCATACCAGACCTTCTGCTTCCTCTGGGCTCGGGCCAGATTCTCCCTGGCCAGGCCCATGAGCTCGGCCAGTCTTTCCCGGAAGGTCAGGACATACTCCACCACTGACTCTCCCTCGGGAGCGGCCTTCCCCTCCCATTCGTCCCTCATCAGGTCCAGGGGCCCCCTTACCTGCCTTCCATACAACAGTTCGAAAGGTGAAAACCCGGTAGATTCCTGGGGTACCTCCCTGTACGCGAACAGCAGGTGAGGTAAGTACTTGTCCCAATCCTGCGGGCGCTGGTTCATAAATGTTTTTAGCATCATCTTCAGCGTCCCGTTGAACCTTTCTACCAGCCCATTGGACTGGGGGTGATACGCTGAGGCCCAGTTGTGCTGGACCCCACATTTCTGCCATAAGGACCGGAGCAGGGCCGACATGAAGTTGGACCCCTGGTCCGTTAAGACCTCCTTGGGGAACCCCACCCGGCAGAAAATGATCAGCAGCGCATCTGCCACGGTGTCTGCTTCGATAGAGGACAAGGCCACCACCTTGGGGTAATAAGTGGCGAAATCTACCACCGCCAGAATGTATTTCTTTCCCAACAGGGTCATCTTGCTGAGAGGTCCCACTATGTCCATGGCTACCTTCTGGAAAGATTTTTCTGTGATGAGTAAGGGCCTCAAAGCCGCTTTCCCCTTGTCCTGGGCCTTCCCCACCCTCTGGCAGGGGTCACAGGATTGACAGTACTGTCGGACATGGGTAAAGACCCCAGGCCAGTAAAAGTTCTGTAGCAGCCTCTGCCTGGTGCGCCGGATTCCCTGGTGCCCTGCGAGAGGGATGTCATGGGCCAGGTACAGCAGCTTGTGGCAAAACTTCTGGGGAACCACCAGCAGCCTCCTGATCCCCCATGACTCTACTTCCCCTGGGGGAGCCCATTCTCGGTACAGGAACCCCTTCTCCCACAGAAACCTCTCCTTGCAACCTCTCCTCATGGTCTGTACCGCACTGAGGTCAGCCCAGTCCCTGGGCTTCCGTAAGGAGGGATCTTTCTGCAACTCGGCTTGGAACTCCGCAGCTGGGACAGGGAAGGGGACCTGCTCTCTCTTGCTGGCTGGGTCTGAGGCCGCAGCCTCTGTGAGCCGTGTCCCTGGGCGTTCCCTCCCCACCAGGTTAGGGTCCTGCACCTCGGGCAAAGTATCTTCCCCATTGTCGGGGCGCAGTGCCCTTCGCCGACTCTGACTACGAGTCACAACCAGGGTACCCCGGGCATTGCTTGGCCAGACGTCCAGTTCCCCCCCCCATTAACACCTCCCTGGGCAAATGTGGGTGTACCCCCACATCCTTGGGGCCCTCCTTGGCTCCCCTCTTCAGGTGTACCCTCGCCACGGGCACCTTGAATGGGGTCCCGCCCACGCCCATCAGGGTCAGGTAGGTGTCGGGCACCATCCGATCTGAGGCCACCACCTCGGGCCGGGCGAGCGTCACTTCTGCGCCTGTGTCCCAGTACCCAGTGACCTTCCTCCCATCTACCTCCAGGGGAACAATGCACTCTTTCCAGAGGGGCAGCCCCGCGCCCACCTGGTAAACCAAAAACCCAGAGCCTGGAGCATCCAGCCCCCCAGAGGAGCTGACCTGGGGCCCTCCTCCCTCCTTCGCAGGTGGTACGCAGCCAGCCCCCCTTTCCTGGGAATGTTGCCCCTCATCCGACTGGGTCTTTACCCAGTCAAACCTCTGCAGGTTGGGTCTGCTTGGTCTGTCCCTAAGCTTGGGGCACTGGGCCCGTATGTGGCCTCGTTGGCCACAGTGATAGCAGCCCATGTCTCGTGGGTCCCCTTGAGTGGGTCGGATGGACCTGATGCTGGATGTTCCCCTTTTCGGGGGGTTCTCCATAGGCCCCCTTTGGGAGGTCCCATGATGACTCTCTCTCTGCGTTGAGGCAGGCCTGCTCCTTCGAGACTCCTCCCTGCCATCCCCTGCCCAACTGTCCACAAATTGGTCGGCCAGCTGGCCTGCGTGCTGTGGGTTCTCCGGCTTCTGGTCCATCAACCACAGCCTCAAGTCGGACGGGCACTGCTCGTACAGGTGCTCTAGTATGAATAGGTCAAGCAGGTCCTCTTTAGTTTGGGCCCCAGCTGTCCACTTGCAGGCATACCCCTGTGCCCGGTTGACCAGTTGTAGACCTCACGGGTTTTACGCTGACTCCAGAACCTTTTCCGGTACATCTCAGGAGTCAGCCCAAACTCGCAGAGCAGGGCCTGTTTGAACAGTTCGTAGTCCCCTGCCTCAGCCCCTTTCATTCGGCTGTACACCTCCACGGCTGTGGAGTCCAGTAAGGGGGTGAGAACTGCGATCCTGTCTGCAGGGTCAACCCTGTGCAGCTCGCAGGCATTCTCAAAGGCCGTCAGGAAGGGATCTATGTCCTCCCCCTCACGCCGGGGCAGCAAGTGCTTATCAAAGCTCTTTGCAGGCTTGGGTCCCCCCTCACTCACCGCAGCCAGGACCCCGCTGCTTCTCAGCCAGACCAGCTCCAACTCATGCTAGCACTGGTTCTCCTTGTGTTTACACTGGTTCTCCCGCTTCTTCAGTTCTTGCCTCCTTAACTCGAGCTCTTCCCGTCTCAGCTCCCTGTCATTTTCAATCCGCATCCGTTCCAGGGACGGGGAGCTCCGCCAGGACGATCCCCTGCTGGCCGCCGGGGTCAGGGTGCCCTCGGTATTCACTGGGCTTCCCCCAACCCATCCCCTAACTATAGGTGGGCAGGGTCTTGGGGTGTCCTCAGCAGCAGTCTGGCCCCTCCCAGCCATGTCAGGCCCCGGGGCCCACACTGCATCTGCCGGGTGACTTCCCTCAGGGACAGGGCTCGGTTCATCCAAGCGATTCTTCTCCTCCAGTTGGGCAATTAGCTGTTCTTTGGTGGACCTCCCAATGTGCAGCCCCCTCTGCCTGCACAGCTCCACCAGGTCTTTCCTAAGGCGCTTAGCATACATCTTCCTGCTGGCCACTCGCCAGCCTGTGCTCTCAGCTTCCTACCGGTTCCAGGGAGACCCCTCATGCACCAGCCCTTTTTCAGGTCACCCCTTCTCTGCCAGGGTCGAGCTGCAAACTCCTCTGCCCCTGGCACTGCTCCTGCAATCCCCCCGGGGGATCCTGTTACTGCAAAGTCCTTTGCTCTGGTCACACACTCCCAGGGGTTAATCGCCTCCTGAAACCGTCGCTCTCTATCTCTTCAGCCCACCTGGTCCCCCTCAATCCCCCTTCATTTTACTGCTCCAGTCACTTACTGCAGGAAGCGCCATCCATGGGGTGCAGTAGATCCCGCTGCTGCCACCAGTTGTCACGGAGTGTGGGGGAGTCCAGTCCTGCACCCCTCTTCCTGGGACTCACAGTGACTCTCAGCCAGCCTGTAAAACAGAAGGTTTATTGGACAACAGGAATGCAGGTTACAGCAGAGCTTGGAGGCCCAACCAGGACCCCTCAGTCAAGTCCTTCTGGGGGTTCAGGATGCTTAGTTCCCAGTCTGGGATTCCCTGAATTCCAACCACCCAGCCCAAAACCGAAACTGAACTAACTCCCTCCAGCCGGCCCCTTCCTTTGTCCAGCTTCCCAGGCAAAGGTGCTGACCCCCTGCCCCCTGCCTGGCTCAGGTTACAGGCTTAGGTCCTGTCCCTCACCTAAAGACATCCCCAGCTCTCCCATCCCCCACACAGACAGTCCCTACTGCATCACATCACTCCCAATGCTTTTTGTAACAAGAATGTATAACGTCCCATAAACCCAATAGGCCCATGCTCCAAGGAGACGTCTACATCTCTGCGTTTTTGCCTGCATACAGACATTCGTCCATCAGAGTTTTCCCATACCATGGTGCAGCTTTCATAGCAGACACTATTGGCGCAGACACTTTTGCGGTTAATATCGTCAGTGGTGTCAAAACAATAAACAAGGGCAGTGGCTCACTCTCCGTCACCACCTGGGCCCACATAGTATTTGCAAGTACTGTCCCCTAAAAACAAGCCTGGCCCATTCCCCAGGAGACACCACTCACCTTGCGCCTCGAAGGTTAACAAATATCTGGCGTTAGGGCTTATACCTTCTTGTTGCCAAGTATGAGTTGTAGCCCAATAGGGAGTAACATACACCTTTGAACGAGTAATATTTGCAGCCGTCAAAGGGATAGGAAGGAAAGAAAGTCCTCGTTCTGCATCGGGAGGCACCTGGGTGCACACCCAACATGAGTCATTCCTTCATCTGGGATTCTATTCCTCACCACATGGCTAAATCTAATGAAATTATTATGCTCATAAGAAAGGGAAGGGGAAAACAACATAATTAACAGAGGAAACATTTTCACAATAGGTTAAAATACCAACAAATAAAAGAAAAAAAGAGCAATAAACGTTAATCCAAATAATACAGTCCAATCTTCTATATCCATCAAAACCCTGATATCAGTCGTTTAGGGCCTTAGCTGCCCTGTAGTCATCTACTTCTGGTTGGCCTTGCCGGTCGGCCAACAAGCATCGCTCCCTTGCTGGGGACCTTATCCATGTGTTCCCTTTCGAGTGAATTTAAGTTTCAGTCCAGACAAGGTCTGCACCATCCACTGGTCCTCTGGAGAGAGAACACGAGATTTATTTCCTGTGGATACCTGTGGAGGCAAGGCGTTAGAAACAGAATAGTCTTTCTTGGCTCGGGTATAATGAATCCAGGAGTCTCTTTCAGCTACTTTGATGGCCGTAGGAGTAGTCAACAGGATCTGGAATGGCCCCTCCCAGATAGGTTGGAGAGTCTGCTTCTTGTAAGTTTTCACAAGCACGAAATCACTGGGCTGAAACGAGTGGGCATTCACGTCCAGGGGCTGTCCTTGGAAATGGCAGGCGTACTTGTGAATGGAGGTAAGCTGCTTCTGGAATTGTAAGGCATAGGAGGTTAGTTCAGTGTCCCCCCAAAACTAAATCACTTAAGAGTATCCTTCCAGGCACGTGAGATGAGGGAGGTCTACCAAACAGTAGTTCGAAAGGGGAAAGCTTAAGTTTTCCCCTGGGGGTACTTCTGGCATTGTGCAGGACAAGAGGAAGGGCCTGTACCCACTTAAGGTTACTTTCTTTACATAGTTTTCTTAAATTCTGCTTCAAAACAAAGTTCATTCTCTCAACGTGGCCTGAAGATGCCAGGTGCCAAGGTACGTGCAGCTTCAAGGTGATACCAAGTCCAGTCATTAAATGCTGAAGAACAGTCGAAGTAAAGTGGGTGCCCTGATCACTTTCAATGACCCTTGGGGTCCATATCTGGGCACTATTTCATGCAGGAGAAGCTTGGCCATTCTTGCAGCAGTGGCTTTCGAAGTGGGAAAGGCCTCCACCCACCCTGTCAACTGATCCACTGTGACTAGTAAGTGTTTGAATCCCTGACAAGGGGGCATATCAGCAAAGTCTATTTGTAACCTTTCAAAAGGAATATATGTCCATGGTCTTGCTCCAGGAGGGCCTTTGGGTTCCCCCCTTGGATTGAACTGGGCACATTGGGACGCAACTAATTTAGCCTGCCAACATACTCCAGAGGCAAACCACTGTCTCTTTACAACTTGGGCCATTCCGGTTGCTCCCATGTGTGTGTGCTTGTGGAGATTTTGGTAGCGAGGTGAGGTAGCGAGCTGGGAGGACCCTTCTGCCATCCGACATGTACCGGACACCATCAGGGTCCATCCGTGCACCCACCTGTTCCCACCTTTCCCTTTCTCTTGAATCCACTTTGCAGTATGTCCACTTAGCCCAATCTGGTGGCCATCCGGAGAGCTGCTCTTTTAATTTCTATGCCTCATCCGGAGTGTATTTATCCAAGAAACATGCTTGGGTTTTCAAAGGTTGCCTTGTAGCAGTCTGTGCAGTCCTATCTGCAAAGTCATTGCCTCTAGATAATTCATCTTGTAGTCCAGTATGCCCCATACAGTGCATTACTGAAATGGCAGCTGGCAAATGAATAGCTTCTAGTAATTCTTCTACAAGGGCTGTCTTGATGCTCTCAGCCTACAGTCTCTTTTCATGTGCCCTTCTTGATGACAGCAATAACAAATTAAAGGTCCTCTGGACCCCCCTTTACTGGGTCCCAATCTACCAACAAACCCTTGTCCTCTTCCTTGGCCTCTGCCGACACCAGGCTCTGCTCCCTTCAATACAGCCGCCAACATTCTTATATTCCCTTTATCTTCCTTCCCGCCCCAGCCTTTTGTCGGGCTTCTTGCCCATTAAATACTCTGGTGGCAATAGCCACTATCTGAGAAAGGGGCATCCCTGCAAATCCGTCTACATCATTTAATCTCCTCCTTATATCCTCCACAGCCTGGTCTTTAAACAATCCTCTTATCACTGGCACATTTGCTTCTGCCTCAGGATCTAGGCCCCCAAACAACTTAGCAGCTTTTATTAGTCTTTCATAATAGTCTGAGGGGTGTCCATCTGGGCCTTGCTGGACAGAAGTTACTTTACTCCAATTAGGAGTTCTCTGCCCAGCCTTAACTTATATTGATCTCCAGCATTATTGTCATCCCAGTTAGGATCGCAGTCAGGGCATTCTGTCCTGGTGGCTGTGGGGTAAATCACCTATAGACTCCTGAGCTCGACTGAGCACTTGTTTCCTTTTTTCCTCAGAAAGTAGGGGTTTTAAAGGAACTTGGATATCTTGCCATGTAGGATTATGAGTGGCAAAAATAGTTTCAAATGTCCTATGTATAGATTCTGGGTCGTCCCTGACCTTTGGGGTGGTAATCTTCCAATTCAATAGGTCACTGATAGAGAAGGGAATATGGACATAGCGGTCAACAACCTGACCCGCTCCAGTAGGAACAGGGTACTGTCTTAAGGGCATTTGGAGTACCGGAAAGTTCTGTCCTTTCTGTTTAATGAGCTTGAAATTGACATCTCCAGGAACACTCTCGGGAGACCAACCCCATGAGCTGGTTGAGGAATCGGGGAGACTTCGCCTGCGAACGTGGCTTCGGGTATTATAGGCCACTGGATCAGGATACAATGTGGCTCGGGGTCGGGATGGGGTTGGAGGCAGATCCTGCACCGGTGTAGAGGCGGTCCCTGGAGCCACCTGATTTACCTGAACGGGAAGGGGTTGAGGGGACACAGCTGGTGGGGGAAATGGCCTATAATCATCTTCCTCTGATCTACACTGCTGGTAGGGAGGAGGTTTAGTTTGTTGTAACATGGGAGTGCACTCTTTGTCTTTACAAATTGGGGCAGCGTTATAAAACAAATACAAATAATTCATTTGTTCTGGTCTTAAATCTTCCAGGATGGTTCTAAAGGTTTTGAGGCAGACCTCATTAAATGAGCCATTTTCTGGCCACTGTTCCTCTGGTGGCTGATTAAAAATGTAAGAGGTCCAGGCTGTTATACAAAGGATATTAAGTGGCTGCTTGGACAAGCCAGCGGTGCCACCGAGTCTTCCCCAAATCTTGAAAACGCATCCCAGGAGTGTGCCGGCATCGAATTTCCCCTGACTGTTTCCTACGTCAGGTCTGACTGACTTCTAAATTCCCTGTTTCAGTTCTCCACTGTCCTCAGTGTTACCGAGAACAAAGTCCTGGAGTCAGTGACGGGGAGACCACCCAGGCTATTCAGTCAGCCTCTGTTCCTGCCTGGTTAATCTTCTGTCATCCGAAACTTGTCTTTATACTGGGCTGGCACTCTAAGAGTGTTTAACTGCCAAACGGATGTCCCAGTAATTTCACCAAGGCTGTCCCAAGGAAACCGCCGGGTCTAAGACCCACGTGTACACATAACACAAAACAGAGACAATTTACCCGTCTCCTGAAGAGGCCTCAAGCTCTCCTAACGCAATCTGTCTCGTTGCTTGTGGTCCATCTCTCAGAGTCCTCCTTATCGTCCCCGCTGGGGGCCAACTCCCAAGACAATACAACCCAAGGTAAACTCACCTCTGCGCGCGCTGGTCCTTCTCGAGGGAGGGGCCCCGGAGCGGTTCTGAGCTGGAGAATTCCCTTCGTGGTCGCCAAAACTGTTGTGGAAATTCCTGTCCGTTCCAGCTGAGGAATAAGGAGAGACGGACACAGCTAGTCAAGCAAGGAGCCCTGAGAGGGGCGATCCGTTTATTTCAATTGCAGTTGGGTTCGAGCTCACAAGTCATTAAGAACGAAGAAAACACTTACACCAAAGTATTATATGCAGTTGACTATGATAATCTATCGCTCTATGATTGGCCAAAATTTACTATCATTATCATCCATAATTAGCAGGCTACATGTATCTGCCCCTCTTGTAACCCCTTATTGTTCATCTACTCGCCCCCCACCCCTTGCGTTAGTTTGCAAAGCAAGCAGTTAGTTATCTATAGGATGCAGACGCAGAAAGTTCCATTGTCTGCGGGTTTAGAGTTTGGCTACATTTCCTCTCGAAGGAACTTCCTGAGTTAAGACTATCCATAGCTGACGCTGCATTTTTCCCTTCTTTCTCCCATGTGTATGTGACAAATTTGCCCCCCTGGTTGTTTAATAGAATAATTCTTATTTCACTCAGCACCCGCCGGATTTACTTTAATTTCCTCCTAGTGCAAAAATCGAACTGGTTAAAACTCCTTGGAAATGCTCATAGCTAGTGTCTGTGCGACCAGCAGCACGGCCCGGGGACCCCTCCCAGGCCTCAGGGAACCAGCCCGGGGCTGGCTGCCTGCCCAGGGGCCTGGTGCTGTCCTGGCAGGGGCTGGGTTCTGTAGGCAGCAGCAGACTCGTCCGGCGCCCCCCAGCCTGAGCTCCTGGATGGGAGGCTCTGGGGCCGGCTGCGCTGTTGCTCTGGGGTCAGTTGGGGGAGCTCTGTGCACAGCAGTGGAGTGATGCCAGGGTCCCATGGCGTGGGGCAGTCCAGAACCCAGCCCTAGTGAGTGGCATGTGTCCAGGCTGGTGCTATCCCGGCAGGATGCTCGTGGCCGCCCCGTCACAGCACGAGCACGGTGGCCAGGCTGCGCTGCCCCCTACTGGGCAGGTAGGGCTGGTGTCTGGCAGGTGCCTCTGTCATGTCTGGATCATGATCCCACTGCTATTGCTCTGGGACAGGAGTTACAGCGTCACTGGTTCCTCCGTGCGAGGGGAGATGGAGGGAGCTGGGCGCCAGGGCGAGGGGTCCAGGCCCTGGGTGCTATTGGCCAATACAAACAGCTCCAGCTGAGTCGCTCTGTACGTGGCTGGTGTTTCCAGTGCCCAGCTGCAGCCAGGGACTCTGGGGAGGTCGTTTAATCTCCAGCCCATGGAGCGAGGGGGGAGCCAGGCCCAGGCTAATGGCGAGGGGTGTTTGTCCCCTGCAGGTGATGGGGCCTGGCTGACCCTGCCCTGGGCTGTAACCACGTCCCCACACACACGTGGTCGGTGTGGTGAAGGCAGGGCCTGACACAGCCCCCTGGGGCCTGGACCGTGGCTGGCTGGCACCAGGCTCCTCGCCCCGTCCAGGGGGGTCTCAGGGATGGGCAGGGCCTCGCCAGCAGGAGGCAGAGAAACGCCTGGGGGGTGCGGGGGGGCGGCTGCGGCAGGGGAAACGTACAGCCCAGCAGAGCTGGGCCATGGGCCTTGCAGGTGGGGAAGGGGTCTCGCCAGGGGGGGACCAGGCCTGGCTCCCTGGGAGACGGGGTGGGGGGGGAGCACCAGGCCTGGCTCCCTGGGGGGCGAGGGGGCCTGGCTGCCACAGTGACTTTATCTTCCCCTGCAGAGCCCCTGCGGGATGCTGGGCCGACGCGCCGAGGGCACCTACAGCACCAGCATCCTGCCCAACCACCGCCACCGCTATGCCCACCAGGGCGTCTTCGAGGACTTCGCCTGCTAGGCCAGGCTCCGCATGGAGAGCGGCGCCAGCGCCTGGCACGGGGGGCACCAGGCCCCTCCTCTCCCCAGCCACCCCCGCAGCCCATCAGCCACGCCCTGCCCCAGGACCGGCCCAGCCTGGCAGCCCCACGCCCAGCCAGCGCCGGGGTCGGCCCAGCACAAAGCACACGGCGCAGAGCAGAGCCTCGCAGCCCTGCCCCTGGGAGCAGCCAGCCTGGACAGACGCGGCACCGGCCGGAAAACAGCCCGGCCCGAGGATCGGACCCAGCGTGGGGACTGGGGGAGGGCAGGGACCCAGTGTGAATGCTGCATTCGGCTGTGGAGGTGAACCCTCCCTCCAGTGTGGGTGAACCCCCCCCACACACACACCTGGTGGGGCTGCAGCCCAGTCGCTCCCACCCAGTGGGGAAGGGGCCTCGCCCAGAACAGACTCACGCCGCCCTAGAGCCTCATCCCCAGCAAGCGCCCCCTGCCCCAGCTGCAGCAGCCAACTGCATAAGCCCCCCTGCACCTCCTGCCCCCACACATGCACCGTCCTGCATCCCCCCCAGAGCTCCCCACTCCCCACCCTAGTGCAGCCCCGCCCCCAGTGCGCTCCCCCCACAGAGCTACCCACAGAGCTCCCCACCCCAGTGCAGCCCCGCCCCAGTGCGCCCCCCACAGAGATCCCCACCTCCACCCCAGTGCACTCCCCCTAGAGCTCCCCACCCCAATGCAACCCCGCCCCAGTGCACACCCCCCACAGAGCTCCCCACGCCCCCATCCCAGTGCAGCCCCGCCCATGCACAGACCTTACTTCTGCCACCCCCAGTGCAGCCCTGCCCCCTGTCTCGATTCCTTGCTGCGCCCCACAGCCCCCACCATCCCTGGGTGCTGAGCACCCCACACTGTGTGTTTGTGCCCCGAGCCCACCCCTCCCCTCGCAGCGACCGCCCAGGCTGCAGGGCCTGAGCTAAGGTCTCCACACTGCCAGCCGCTGCCTGTGCCACCCAACAAACCCCCCACCCCAGGAAGCTCCCACTGCCTGCGCCGGCCGGGCGGGGCCCTGGGGTGCTGCTGGAGGGCACAGCCCCTCGGGGGCACCAGGTGTGCGGGGGCAGCACCCAGCCACGAGGGGTCACCATGGCAGCAGGGTCCTGGCCTGGCGGGGACACAGCACCTTGTGCTGTAGTTGCAGCCTCTGCTCCCGGGGTAACGGGCTGGCAACAGGACGTGGCTGAGGGGTGGGGGATGTCCCTGTGTGAGCATTGGGCAAGGGAGAGATGCCCCCTCCCTACCCCTGCAGGGGCTTTTAGCCCTCCGGCCCCTTCGCGTTCAGCCCCAGGCCCAGCCTGTGTTCCCTTCCCCATCCCCAGCTGCACAGAGTGGGGCAGTGAAGGGGGAAGGGCCCCCCAGAGCAGACTCCTGGCCCCCCCCCCGTGAGCGTAGGGCTCAGAGCAGCCCACAGGCTGGGCACAGACTGAGCTCCTGGGAGTGTCCCGACCCCTCAGACAACGTCCTGGCATCTGCACAGCCATGTGCACTCCAGGGGGCTGGACAAACAGACGTGAGGCCACGTGCACCCCGGGGGGGCTGGACAGACAGACGCGCATGGCCCCACGCTCCCGGAGGGGCTGGATAGACAGACACGGGGTGACAGGCACCCCGGGATGCGCACACAGTGCTGGGCACCCGTCTGTGCGAGGGCCGCGCTGACAGACCTGCATAAGGCCTGGATTTGTGAGCCCACGGTGCCATGAACCCGCGCACGGCACAGTGCTGGGGCTCGGGGAATGTGCCCTTGGGCGCTTGGGAATGGCCTCATAGGAGCGCCCACGGGGGTGTCTGTGTGCACACTCAGACACAGCCACACGCCTCTGTGGACACCCGGCCAGCCCACGCCCCAGGGCCCCGCAGCCACAGGCTGCCCATGCTGTGTGCCTGGCTGCACCCAGCACTCGCATGTTTGGCTGTGTCTGAGCTGAGCTGGGCACAGGCCTGGCAAGGTGGGGTCTGGGTGCAGGGGGACGGACCCCCCCATGGGAACAAGCTGGCAAGCAGGGCAGGAGGCTGAGCATGCCCCCTCTACAGCCCTGGTGTGTGGATGGCCACATGTCCCCTGCCACACGCACAGCCACACGGTCCCTGGGGGCTGGACAGACAGACGCATGTCGCCATGCGGTCTGAGGGGGATGCATAGACAGACGCATGTGGCCCCTGGGGATGGACAGACACACGGCCATGCTGTCCCTGGGGGAGATGGACAGACGCATGTCGCCATGCGGTCTGAGGGGGATGCATAGACAGACGCACGCATGGTCCCTGGAGGGGATGGACAGACACACACGGCCATGCTGTGATTGGGGGGATGGACAGCCAGACGCACACGACCTGGAACCGCGAGGGGCGATGTCCCGGGGGAGGGTCGCAGTCACCCCATTGTTCTGTTGAATGTCAGAGACGTGAGTCCCCATTTTATAAATATACAAACTGCTCCGTAATAAAGAGGCACAAGTAGACCCCGAGCTGGGCGCGCCGCGTGGTGTCCTGCCGCGGAGCTGGGCGGCCGCGAGGGCAGTGCCCCGATGGCACTGAGCAGTGGTGTAGCCAGGTTCAAACATCAGGAGAAGCGAACACATAAAAAAAGGCGCCACCTGACATATCAAATTACACCTCTACCTCCATATAACGTGACCCGATATAACAGGAATTCGGATACAACGGGGGAAAGCAGTGCTCCGGGGCGCTGCGCACACACCTGCTGGGACGGCTCTGCAATCTGTGGCCCCTGGAAGCAGGCAGCGCACAGGAGCAGGGGGCGGGGTGAGCACAGTCCCCCTCATGAGAGACAATCGGCAGAGGTGGGCAGGGTCTGTTGGGGGTTTGCATGGGGGAGAGGGGGTGGGGGGCTGCACTGGGAGACTCTCCAATGCACCACCTGGCCACGCTGGCTCTGTGCATCATGAGGCAGCAAGAGAGAGAGGCCGAGGAGACGGTGCCCTTCCCCTCCCAGCTGGGTCTGCCAGTCCCTGATCTCACAGAGTCTCAGCGCTGCAGGCCCCCAGCCCCCAGGTACTGGGCTGCAGTGCAGGCTAGAGGGGCTGATACAGAGAAGTCAGGACCAGTCAGAGCACTTCCCATGTCATCATGAAAACTCACTCCTGGAAAGGTGAGTGAGGTCATATGGGGGCGGGGGGTAATCTATATCAAGGTGGGTGAGGTAATATGGGGGCGGGGGGTAATCTATATTAAGGTGGGTGAGGTTATAAGGGGGGAGGGGTGTAATCTATATCAAGGTGGGTGAGGTAATATGGGGGCGGGGGGTAATCTATAACAAGCTGGGTGAGGTAATATGGGGGCCGGGGGTAATATATATCAAGGTGGGTGAGGTAATATGGGGGGCCGGGGGTAATCTATATCAAGGTGGGTGAGGTAATATGGGGGCGGGGGGTAATATATATCAAGGTGGCTGAGGTAGTATGGGGGCGGAGGTAATCAATATCAAGGTGGGTGAGGTAATATGGGGGGCGGGGGGTAATCTATATCAAGGTGGCTGAGGTAATATGGGGGCGGGGGTAATCTATTTCAAGGTGGGTGAGGTAATATGGGGGGCGGGGGGTAATCTATATCAAGGTGGCTGAGGTAGTATGGGGGCGGGGGTGTCACGGAGTCCCCGGGCGATGCTCTGGAGCTGCTCCCCACCAAGCCAGGCAGGACTCTGGGGAGCCTCCTCTCCCTTGGAGCAGACTGTCTGCAGGGCAGGAAGCTCACACGTCTTCACCTCCTGGGTCTCTCCTTGGAGCATTCAGCATCCTCTGCCCCTCCGTGCGCTTCCCACAGCGAGTCCACCCCAGCGGGGTCCTGGGGAAGCCACCGGGTTCTGCACCCCCACTTTGCAGTCAGACGTGACTCTTAGCCAGCCAGGAAAACAGAGGTTTATTTGATGACAGGAACAGGGTCTAACACAGAGCTTGTAGACACAGCGAGCTGGACCCCTCGGCTGGGTCCATTCTGGGGGGCAGTGAGCCAGACCCCCAGGTCTGCCCTCCACCCTTGACCCCAGCCAGCTCCAGACTAACCACCCCTCCCAACCCCTCCTCTCTGCTCAGCCCCTTTCCCGGGCCAGGAGGTCACCTGATCCCTTTGTCTCCAACACCTTCAGCTGGCACCTTTGCAGAGGAGGGGCCCAGGCCATCAGTTGCTAGGAGACAGAGTGCCAGGCATTTAGGTGCACTGGCCCTTTGCTCTGCCAGATACTTAAGAACTGCCATGGGGACACTGAGGCACCAACACAGTATTCAGAGAAAACATTAAGAACTTTCCCAGTTCGTCACATCTCTCCCCCCTTCGAGACCAAACTGAGCGAGGTCACTCCAGCCAGTGACCTGGGGAAGTTCGAACCCACCAAGGTTCCCATGGATGCCCCAGCATCTCTCCCATTCCTTGGTGTGAGTTACACCAGGACAGTCCAGTCTCACGCCCTCCCTTAGGTCGTGTGTGCTTGATGGCACTTGCAGGCCGCAGGTGGGAAGGTTTATGCAGCCCACACCCTTTGCCACCCCAATACCCCTGGGGTTCAAGCTGGGATTGGGTCTTTCCCCAGCCCTCCGGTCTGTGATTCGGGCTCTTTTGGTTAAGAGCCCCCATCTTGGCCTTTGCCAGCTCTGGGCTTGGGCAGCCGCTTCCCACTTTGTGGCCCAGACACAACACCTCTGCCGTCCCCCCTTGCACTTTCCACGTCAGTCCCACCTTCTTGAGGCAGCCCAGCCCCCTCTTCACCTGGGACACCTGTTCCTCCCAAGTCTGGCTAAAGGTGCACATGTTATCAGTGTCTGCCAGGGCCAAGTTCTCCATCACCCTCTGCTTGTCTAGAATCTCCCCAGGCCTAGGCATGGGGTCGGCACCAGACACTGTGATGGCTTTAAGCTTTTCATAGCCCCCATAAAACCAGATCATCCTGTCTCCCTTGGGGATCAGCCCCACGGGTGAGGCCCATGGGCTGTAAAACGGCTGGATCCCATCTAAAGCCAGCAGGCCCTTGATCTCTCTCGCCAGGTTCTGGGCTGCTTTCCCAGTGACTCTGAATGGGGAACACCTGATGGGGAGATTGGCTCCCACCTCAGGGAAGAGATCCCCCAAGGGGGTCTTCCCCCTTCTCCATCCAATCCCTCCCCTTCAGGTCCAGGGGTCCCCTCACTCTCCTCCCATCCAGCAGCTCAAATGGGAAGAACCCTGTGGATTCCTGGGGCACCACCAGCTGCCTCCCGATTCCCCCCAGTTCTACTTCCCCTTGGGGAGCCCATTCCCGGTACAGGAATCCCTTCTCCGGCAGGACTGTGTCCCTGCAGCCTTCCCCAAGGGGGTTTGCAGCGCTGTGGCCAGCAAGTTCCCTCAGCTTCTCCAAGGAGGGATCCCTCTGCAACTCGGTCTGGGATTCAGCAGCTGGGGCAGGGAGTGGGACCTGCTCCCTCTTGCTGGCTGGGCCTGGGGTCACAGCCCCCCTGAGCCCTGTCCCTGGTAGCTCCCTCCCTGCTGTGTAATCACTTCCCAGCAGCACGTCTGGACCAGGCAAACCTGTTTGGCAGCTGACCTGCCCTGCCTGGGTGCCCCCCCACTCAGCTGGGGTCTCAGCTCTCCTTGTGCTCAGCGCTGCCCTTGCTGTCCCAGTGGGGGCAGGCAGCGAGCTCTCTGCTCTGGTCACAGCATCAGAGCCAGCGTGAGCCCCCTCTCCGGTGTGCAGGGGGGCGGGGAGCATCTCTCCCTCCCACTCAGCCCCAGGGGGCTGGTTACAGGTAGGCAGGTATCCTGAGCCCAGCAGCCCCTCCCATCTGCCAGCCAGGTTATTTGCATTTTCACTGACCATTTCCATCCTAGCCAATTGGTTCCCTGGATTTGAATTCAAACCCTCGGTCGTTACAGGAGCGGGGCCTGGATCCTGTCCCATGGGGAGACAGTCACCCCCCAACAAGGCCTCCCAGCCGATATCCTGGAGACCCCCAACTACCAGCCAGCCCGACCCCTTCTGGGTCTGTACAGGGATCTGGGCCATAGGCAGGGCGAGGGGCTTCACCCCAGGGAACTTCACCCAGGTCCCACAGTCCCTCAGCATCTGGGGCTGCACCACCACAGTTCTCTCTGTCCCAGGGTCTCGCCCCCGCAGGCGTGTTTCCCCACTGACCCCTGTGCAGCCCCCTATGTCTCTCTGCTCCACCATCACCAGTCCACGCTGCTGCTGCTTCTCCTGCAGCTTTTCCTTGGGATCTTGCTCTCTCTCACGGTCCTCTCGCTCTCTCGGGCTCTGCTCCCATCCCATCCGTCTCCAATCTCCTGATGGGGAACCCAATCGTGAAGACCCTCGTCTGATTGGGGACCAGACTCCCGGGGATGCCTGGCTGATGCTCCAGCTGCTCTCAGATCCTCTTGTAGCCCCATCTGGGCCAGGAATCTGCTCCTCAGAGCGGTGCTTCTCCTCCAACTGCACGATTAACTGTGCCTCGGTGAATGTCCCCATGCGTAACCCTCTCTTTGTGCACAGGATCACAATGTCCTTCTCAAGGAGATGGTGATAGGCCATCACTTCACCGATCCCAAGTGGCTCTGGACTCACAGGCCTGTGTGCTCTTGGCTCCCCCATGGTTTCCAGGAAGAACCCCGGGTGTGCCAGCCCTTCTCGTGATCACCACCTCTTTGCCAAGGTCGAGCTGCAGACTCCTCCGCCCCTGGGACTGCTCCTGCAATCCCCCGGGGAACCCTGCTACTGCAAAAATCCTTCTCTCTCCCAGGGTCAAGCGGCAAGCTCCTCCACCCCTGAGACTGCTCGCTGCAGTCCTCAGGGGGACCCTGTTACTCCAACAGTCCTTCTCGCTGGTCACACACTCCCAGAGGTTAACTGCCCCCTGAAACCGTCCCTCTCTGAGCCTTCAGCACGCTTGGTTCTCATTATCCCCTCTTTGTTTTACTGCTCCCCAGTCACTTACTGCAAGCAGCGCCATTCACGGGGTGCAGTACATCCCACCTCTGCCACCAGTTGTCACGGAGTCACCGGGCGATGCTCTGGAACTGCTCCCCACCAAGCCAGTCAGGACTTTGGGGAACCTCCTCTCCCTTGGAGCAGACTTGTTCAGGGCAAGAAGCTCACACGGCTTCACCTCCTGGGTCTCTCCTTGGAGCATTCAGCATCCTCTGCCCCTCCGTGCGCTTCCCACAGCGAGTCCACCCCAGCGGGGTCCTGGGGAAGCCACCGGGTTCTGCACCCCCACTTTGCAGTCAGACGTGACTCTTAGCCAGCCAGTAAAACAGAGGTTTATTCGATGACAGGAACAGGGTCTAAAACAGAGCTTGTAGGTACAGCGAACCGGACCCCTCAGCTGGGTCCATTCTGGGGGGCAGTGAGCCAGACCCCCAGGTCTGCCCTCCACCCTTGACCCCAGCCAGCTCCAGACTAACCACCCCTCCCAGCCTCTCCTCTCTGCTCAGCCCCTTTCCCACCTGATCCCTTTGTCTCCAACACCTTCAGCTGGCACCTTTGCAGAGGAGGGGCCCAGGCCATCAGTTGCTAGGAGACAGAGTGTCAGGCATTTAGGTGCACTGGCCCTTTGCTCTGCCAGATACTTAAGAACTGCCATGGGGACACTGAGGCACCAACACAGTATTCAGAGCAAACATTAAGAACATTCCCAGTTCGTCACAGGGGGTAATCTATATCAAGGTGGGTGAGGTAATATATTTATTGGACCAGCTTCTGTTGGTGAGAGAGAGACACAAGCTTTGGAGCTTTCACAGAACTCTTCTTCAGGAAGAGGAAAGAACCCCATGAAAGCTCCAAAGCTTCTGTCTCTCTCTGTTTCTCACCAACAAAAGTTGCTCCAATAAAAGACATTACCTCACCCACTTTGTGGCTCTAATTTTCTGGGAACAACAGGGCAACACCAACCCAGCACACAAAAATGCAGGATTCACATGAACAGCACAGAGTGACCATCACACCAGGACACTATTTTCACAATTCATTTTAGCATAATGTCATCATCACACCAAGGAAGTAGCACTATCGGCACAATGAGATAAATACAGCCACATGTGCATGTCAAAAATTCACAGTCCCAGCGCACTGGGATCCACACAGCAGGATAGTAATGTCAGTCTCTGAGTCCATCCCCACTAAACTAAGTCCAAAGTTTCAGCTAAACACAAGGGCACCTGCAAAGAGCTGTAGTAACAGCAGGATCTACACTGGCACAGTAGGAGGAGTTGCATGTCAGGGAACTAATTGCCAATCCCAGTGCAAAGCAATATGGGATCCAAGCACCAAGTCCTTAGAACCAGAATTTGTACTCACAGGAGAGTGGGATGAAATTAGAGAAGTTACAGAAGGCAACTCCCAAGAAACAAGTGTCACGGAGTCCCCGGGTGATGCTCTGGAACTGCTCCCCACAAAGCCAGGCAGGACTTTGGGGAGCCTCCTCTCCCTTGGAGCAGACTTGTTCAGGGCAAGAAGCTCACACGGCTTCACCTCCTGGGTCTCTCCTTGGAGCATTCAGCATCCTCTGCCTCTCCGTGCGCTTCCCACAGCGAGCCCGCCCCAGCGGGGTCCTGGGGAAGCCAACGGGTTCTGCACCCCCATTTTGCAGTCAGACGTGACTCTCAGCCAGCCAGTAACGCAGAGGTTTATTCGATGACAGGAACAGGGTCTAAAACAGAGCTTGTAGATACAGAGAACCGGACCCCTCGGCTGGGTCCATTCTGGGGGGCAGTTAGCCAGACCCCCACGTCTGCCCTCAGCCAGCTCCAGACTAACAACCCCTTCCAGCCCCTCCTCTCTGCTCAGCCCCTTTCCCGGGCCAGGAGGTCACCTGATCCCTTTGTCTCCAACACCTTCAGCTGGCACCTTTGCAGGGGAGGGGCCCAGGCCATCAGTTGCTAGGAGACAGAGGGTCAGGCATTTAGGGGCACTGGCCCTTTGCTCTGCCAGATACTTAAGAACTGCCATGGGGACACTGAGGCACCAACACAGTATTCAGAGAAAACATTAAGAACATTCCCAGTTCGTCACATCTCTCCCCCCTTCGAGACCGAACTGAGCGAGGTCACTCCAGCCAGTGACCTGGGGAAGTTCGAACCCACCAAGGTTCCCATGGATGCCCCAGCATCGCTCCCATTCCTTGGTGTGAGTTACACCAGGACAGTCCAGTCTCAGGCCCTCCCTTAGGTCGGGTGTGCTTGATGGCACTTGCAGGCCGCATGTGGGAAGGTTTATGTGGCTTGAACCCTTTTGCCACCCCAATACCCCTGGGGTTCAAACTGGGATGGGGTCTTCTCCCAGCACCCTGGTCTGCGATTCGGGCTCTCTTGGTTAAGAGCCCCCATCTTGGCCTTGGCCAGCTCTGGGCTTGGGCAGCCGCTTCCCACCTTGTGGCCTAGACACAACACCTCTGCCGTCCCCCCTTGCACTTTCCAGCTTTTACCGTCAGTCCCACCTCCCTGAGGCAGCCCAGCCCCCTCTTCACCTGGGACACCTGTTCCTCCCAGGTCTGGCTAAAGATGCACATGTTATCAGTGTCTGCCAGGGCCAAGTTCTCCATCGCCCTCTGCTTGTCTAGAATCTCCCCAGGCCTAGGCATGGGGTCGGCATCGGACACTGTAATAGCTTTAAGCTTCCGATAGCCCCCATAAAACCAGATCATCCTGTCTCCCTTGGGGATCAGCCCCACGGGTGAGGCCCATGGGCTGTAAAACAGCTGGATCCCACCTAAAGCCAGCATGTCTCTGACCTCTCTCTCCAGGTTCTGGGCTGCTTTCCCAGTGACTCTGAATGGGGAACACCTGACGGGGAGATTGGGTCCCACCTCAGGGAAGAGATCCCCCAAGGGGTCTTCCCCCTTCTCCTCCCAATCCTTCCTTTCCGGGTCCAGGGGTCCCCTCACTCTCCTCCCATCCGGCAGCTTGAACAGGAAGAACTCTGTGGATTCCTGGGGCACCACCAGCTGCCTCCCGATTCCCCCCGTTTCTACTTCCCCTTGGGGAGCCCATTCCCGGTACAGGAATCCCTTCTCCTGCAGGACTCTGTCCCTGCAGCCTTCCCCAAGGGGGTTTGCAGCACTGTGGCGAGCAAGTTCCCTCAGCTTCTCCAAGGAGGGATCCTTCTGCAGCTCGGTCTGGGATTCAGCGGCTGGGGCAGGGAGTGGGACCTGCTCCCTTTCGCTGGCTGGGCCTGGGGTCACAGTCCCCCTGAGCCCTGTCCCTGGTAGCTTCCTCCCTGCTGTGTAATCACTTTCCAGTAGCAGGTCTGGACCAGGCAAACCTGTTTGGCAGCCGACCTGCCCTGCCTGGGTGTCCCCCCACTCAGCTGGGGTCTCAGCTCCCCCCGTGCTCAGCCCTGCCCTTGCTGTCCCAGTGGGGGCAGGCAGCGAGCTCTCTGCTCTGGTCACAGCATCAGAGCCAGCGTGAGCCCCCTCTCCGGTGTGCAGGGGGGCGGGGAGCATCTATCCCTCCCACTCAGCCCCAGGGGGCTGGTTACAGGTAGGCAGGTATCCTGAGCCCAGCAGCCCCTCCCCTCTGCCAGCCAGGTCATTTGCATTTTCACTGACCATTTCCATCCTAGCCAATTGGTTCCCTGGATTTGAATTCAAACCCTCGGCCGTTACAGGAGCGGGGCCTGGATCCTGTCCCAAGGGGAGACAGTCACCCCCCAACAGGGCCTCCGAGCCGATATCCTGGAGAACCCCAACTACCAGCCAGCCCGACCCCTCCTGGGTCTGCACAGGGATCTGGGCCATAGGCAGGGCGAGGGGCTTCACCCCAGGGAACTTCACCCAGGTCCCACAGTCCCTCAGCATCTGGGGCTGCACCACCACAGTTCTCTCTGTCCCCACAGGCGTGTTTCCCCACTGACCCCTGGGCAGCCCCCTATGTCTCTCTGCTCCACCATCACCAGTCCACGCTGCTGCTGCTTCTCCTGCAGCTTTTCCTCAGGCTCTTGCTTTCTCTCACGGTCCTCTCGCTCTCTCGGGCTCTGCTCCCATCCCATCCGTCTCCAATCTCCTGATAGGGAACCCAATCGTGAAGACCCTCGTCTGATTGGGGACCAGACTCCCAGGGATGCCTGGCTGATGCTCCAGCTGCTCTC
The DNA here is from genome assembly GCF_025201925.1 of Gopherus flavomarginatus. Taxonomy (NCBI): domain Eukaryota; kingdom Metazoa; phylum Chordata; order Testudines; family Testudinidae; genus Gopherus; species Gopherus flavomarginatus. The sequence goes on from NC_066626.1 coordinate 82,279,798, forward strand.
AGATCCTCTTGTAGCCCCATCTGGGTCAGGAATCTGCTCCTCAGAGCGGTCCTTCTCCTCCAGCTGCACGATTAACTGTGCCTTGGTGAATTTCCCAATGCGTAACCCTCTCTTTGTGCACAGGATCACAATGTCCTTCTTAAGGAGATGGTGATAGGCCATCACTTCACCGTTCCCAAGTGGCTCCGGACTCACAGGCCTGTGTGCTCTTTGTTCCCCCATGGTTTCCAGGAAGAACCCCTGGTGTGCCAGCCCTTCTCGTGATCACCACCTCTTTGCCAGGGTCGAGCTGCAGACTCCTCCGCCCCTGGGACTGCTCCTGCAATCCCCAGGGGAACCCTGCTACTGCAAAAATCCTTTTCTCTCCCAGGGTCGAGCGGCAAGCTCCTCCGCCCGAGACTGCTCGCTGCAGTCCTCAGGGGCACCCCGTTACTCCAACAGTCCTTCTCGCTGGTCACACACTCCCAGAGGTTAACCGCCCTCTGAAACCGTCCCTCTCTGAGCCTTCAGCACGCCTGGTCCTCATTATCCCTCCTTTGTTTTACTGCTCCCCAGTCACTTACTGCAAGCAGCGCCATTCACGGGGTGCAGTACGTCCCGCCGCTGCCACCAGTTGTCACGGAGTCCCCGGGCGATGCTCTGGAACTGCTCCCCACCAAGCCAGGCAGGACTTTGGGGAGCCTCCTCTCCCTTGGAGCAGACTTGTTCAGGGCAAGAAGCTCACACGGCTTCACCTCCTGGGTCTCTCCTTGGAGCATTTAGCATCCTCTGCCCCTCCGTGCGCTTCCCACAGCGAGTCCACCCGAGCGGGGTCCTGGGGAAGCCACCGGGTTCTGCACCCCCACTTTGCAGTCAGACGTGACTCTCAGCCAGCCAGTAACACAGAGGTTTATTCGATGACAGGAACAGGGTCTAAAACAGAGCTTGTAGATACAGCGAACCGGACCCCTCGGCTGGGTCCATTCTGGGGGGCAGTGAGCCAGACTCCCACATCTGCCCTCACTCCTCGACCCCAGCCAGCTCCAGACTAACCACCCCTTCCAGCCCCTCCTCCTCTGCTCAGCCCCTTTCCCGGGCCAGGAGGTCACCTGATCCCTTTGTCTCCAACACCTTCAGCTGGCACCTTTGCAGGGGAGGGGCCCAGGCCATCAGTTGCTAGGAGACAGAGTGCCAGGCATTTAGGTGCACTGGCCCTTTGCTCTGCCAGATACTTAAGAACTGCCATGGGGACACTGAGGCACCAACACAGTATTCAGAGAAAACATTAAGAACATTCCCAGTTCGTCACAACAAGGCATTGACCAAATGGCTGGGTGGATGTTAAACAACCATCACCAGCTATTGTGTGCAGCAAGTGAATGACAATTAGTAACTTAATGACCACCATCACCAGAGAATTACTCAACCCTGGGACTCAGCAATGCCTCCCCCTCCTCCCAACATGATCACAAGCCCTTCCCTTAGGAGACAAATCAGGTTTCCCCTGATAGGAGAGGGAAAATCAGGCAACTTCTCCCTGCCCCCCAACATGGTGCCTGGACTTGTGTTTGCCAGAGCACGTGGACTAAACATGATCTGAGCCAGAGGGCCAGAAGCGATACAACAGCAGCTAGTTCGTTTCGGCCTTCCCCTGGGAGAAAATTCCATCCACACCCCTGTGATGGTGCTGCCCGTGGGAGCTAGCTGAGGTCACTCAGTCAGGGTGAACTGCAAACAAAACAGGGCAGATAAACCCCAAACGCTGGTGGTTATTCCAATACTTAGATTTACCAACCAGCACAAAACAGCTTCTGTAGTACCTCACTTGTTACTTAGAAGCTTAAACAAGGCAGTTCCCTTAAAGTGCCCAGCCTCAGGCCTCCATCCAGACACACCTGTCAGATATGATGATGATTCCTGAAAATCTTATCTCATGATATAAAAGAAAAGGTTCTTCCAATCCCAAAGGATCAGCCACATACCCAGGTTCAATTATAACTTAGATCTTACCCACAATACACACTACAGCCAATTCTTATTAACTAAGCTAAAATTCATTTTAAAAGAAAAAAGAGAGAGTTGGTTAAAAGTTCAATATACATACAGACTTGAATTCAGTTCTTGAGGTTCAGATGCACAGTAGAGGTGAGTTTGTAGTTGCCAAAAGTCATTTTAGAAATAGTCCATAGGTTATAATCCAATCTCCTTATTCAGGGTGGCTCCAGTCAGTGACTGGGGATCTCAATCCTTGTGGCTTAAGGTTTCCCCCTCTTGAAACCCAAAGCAGATCTGAGATGAAGCAGGATCGTGTCCCAGGGTTCTTACACATTTCCAGCAGCCTTTTGGCCTGAGAAAACAATAGGCTTAACTCTCCTTCTCCCAAACATCCTGGCAATTAGCACAGAGTAATTTATCCCTTAAACAGTTCAGATACAGGTTACCACAACCTTCAAAGAGACACATAGACAATAATAGCAGCAAAGAATCCTGTGGCACCTTATAGACTAACAGACGTTTTGGAGCATGAGCTTTCGTGGGTGAATACCCACTTCCTCAGATGCATCTGAGGAAGTGGGTATTCACCCACGAAAGCTCATGCTCCAAAACGTCTGTTAGTCTATAAGGTGCCACAGGATTCTTTGCTGCTTTTACAGATCCAGACTAACACGGCTACCCTCTGATAATAGACAATAATACTATTTCACTCAAGTATCATCTTAAATGCTAATATTCCTTTTTTGATCTTTGAATTAAAACTATAGCAATAGACAAGACTTGTTTGCTTACATCACAAGACCTGAGCAAACATCTTCCTTTCTACCTCTAACAATGCAGACTTGCATTTCAAAGCTCTATTCATTTACATATCTTGCTAACCAGTACTTAAGGTTCACCCATGGATCAGGTCAGTGGGTGAGGTGAGTTAATTAACTCTTTCTGGCCCTGTCACCTTTCAATGAGATATTATATTATACTCATAACGTCACAACCCCCAAGGCAGATATTGTACTGCTATGAAGATTTCCCCTGATACTCTCAGTTTTCCTCTCCTACCCCCTACCCTCAGGGCCTGTTCTAGCAATTTTGCTGCCCCAAGCACGGCGGCACGCTGCAGGGGGCGGTCTGCCGCTTGCCAGTCCCGCAGCTCCGGTGGACCTCCTGCAGGCTTCCCTGCGGGGGGTCCGGTGGTCCCGCGGCTCTGGTGGACCTCCCACAGGCGTGCCTGCGGATGCTCCACCGGAGCCACGGGACCAGCAGACCCTCTGCAGGGACGCCTGCGGGAGGTCCACCGGAGCCGCCTGCCGCCCTCCTGGCAACCGGCAGAGCGCCCCCCGCAGCATGCCACCCCAAGCACGTGCTTGGCGCGCTGTGGCCTGGAGCCGGCCCTGCCTACCCCTATCCCTTTCCCACTGCCTCTTCCCTTCCACCCCTCACCCCCTAAGAGGCAGTCACCCAGATGCCAGGGACGGGAACCAAGCACACTACATGGCCACTGTCACTGAGAGGCAGGCATCTCTGCCTGGGCAGGGAGAGCAAGCAGGGACACCACACCCCACAGGAGACCAGGAGATATGCCTCCCCCCACACCAATGCCTGTCCTGGTCCAGCTGCCTGGGTGCAGGGGATGTTTTTGGAGATGCCTCTGGCTGAGCCCCCTGCCCCCCACCATGCAGACGGCCATCCCACCAGCAGCCAGGTGCTGGATCTCACAGCCACCTGGGGGGTTTCCAGTCCCCCCCCCACAAGCCATCCTCACCACAAGGAAGACTCCCTTTGAAATACGCTTAGCAGCTGCTACTACTGGCTGCCTTTAGCTGGGTGAGAGGTTCGGAGCTGCTGCTGCAGAGCCAGAGAAAGCACCCCTGCCCGAGTGCCACGAGAAGCAGGTAGGAGAAGGAGGTGGGGTCGCTCAGCTGCTCAGCCCCTTGCTCCAGGAGCAGTTCCCCTCGCTGATTGGCTGGTGGCCAAAAACCAGCTAAACGGGGAGCACTCACACTCCCCTAGCTAGCTACCCTCCTGCCCCCGCCCCTGCCGAACAGCTGATGGCTCGTGGGCCCCCACGAGCCCCACGAACAGTTGACTGGTGGGTGAGTGGGTGCCCCTGCCCCCTATAGGGGCATGCCCTGACCGACCCCCTTCTTCTTCCCCACGCCCCAGCCTCTCCTCCTCCCCAGGAGCCCAGCTTGCTGGAGCTCAGTTCTTTCCCCCTCTCCTCACTGCTCAGCTTCTCCCTCCCTCCTGCTGGGCGACAGCTAATCCGCGAGGCAGGGAGGGGGCAGGCAGGGCCGGTGCAAGGATGTTTCGCACCCTAGGCAAAACTTCCACTTTGTGCCCTCCCCCCTGCCCCCACCCTGAGGCACCCGCCTTCCGCCCCAGCTCAGCCCTGCTCCGCCTCCTCCCCCAGCACGCCGTGGCTGCTTCACTTCTCCCGCCAATCAGCTTAGGCACCACCAGCCTGGGAGGCGGGAGAAGTGAAGCAGCGATGGCGTGCTCGGGGAGGAGGTGGGGCAGGGGTGAGCTGGGGCAGGGAGTTCCCCTCGTGTCACCCCCCCTTCCTTGCTGCAGGCGGCCCTCCCCGCGCTCCCCTGCCCCAGTTCCCTCCGTCTAAATGCTGGTGGCGACCAGGGGGGCTGAAGATCCAGCCGCCTCGGTCGCTGCCGAAGAGAATGGCACCCCCCAAATCCTAGTGCCCTAGGTCGCCTAAATGATTGCACCAGCCCTGGGGGCAGGGTTTATGCAGCACACTAGAGGAAGCTGGCAAAGCCTGCCTGCAGGAGCCTGGCTTGCTGGAGCTCAGTTCTTCCCCTCCCCTCCCCGCCGTGGGATCAGCTGTCTCCCTCCTGCTGGGAGACACAGCTGATCGGCGGGGGTGGGATAAGCAGCATGCTGGGGGAAGCCAGGCAGGCCAAGCTTCAGAGCGGAGTGTGGGCCCCGCCCTGGCGCCATGCTAACCACCATGCTAACCCCCTAACCTAGTCCCAGATTTGGACCTTAGCGTCCAAAATATGGGGGTTAGCATGAAAACCTCCAAGCTTAGTTACCAGCTTGGACCTGGTAAAGCTGCCACCACCCAAAAAATTAGAGTGTTTTGGGGCACTCTGGTCCCCCCAAACCTTCCCTGGGGACCCCAAGACCCAAATCCCTTGAGTCTCACAACAAAGGGAAATAAACCTTTTCCCTTCCCCCCTCCAGGTGTTCCTGGAGAGATACACAGAAACAAGCTCCGTGAATCTAAACAGACGGATTCCACCCTCCCCGTTCCCAGCCTTGGAAAACAGAAGTACCGAGAGCTAATCTCTCTTCCCCCCTCACCCAGAGGGAATGCAAAGTCAGGCTAGTAAATCTAACACACACAGATTTCCCCCTGACTTCTTCCTCCCACCAATTCCCTGGTGAGCACAGACTTAATTCCCTGGAGTTCCCCACTAAAGAAAAACTCCAACAGGTCTTAAAAAGAAAGAAAAATACATAAAAATGGTCTCTCTGTATTAAGGTGACAAATACAGGATCAATTTCTTAAAAGAAATATGAATAAACAGCCTTATTCAAAAAGAATACAATTTAACACATTCCAGCAACTGCATACATGTAAATACAAAAAAACCAGACCTATCTTTGTACTCACAACTTGGAAACAGAAGATTAGAAAGCAGGAAATAGAAAAATCCTTCCCATAGCTGAGAGGGACAGGCAGAAGACCAAGAACTCAGACACAAACTTCCCTCCACCCAGATTTGAAAAAGTCTGGTTTCCTGATTGGTCCTCTGGTCAGGTGTTTCAGGTTACTTCTTTCCAGGGGTAAGATACATTAACCCTTAGCTATCTGTTTATGACACGCCCCCCAAATTGGAGACAGTGGGGAACCTCACTGGCGGCGATTTCCTCCTAGAACTTTAAAATAAACAGATTAATACAACATATGCACCTTTACATATACCACTAAGTATATAACTAACAAACTTCTACATTTTAAGAACACTTTTTAACTACTGGATTCTGGGAAACTCTCACGGGAGAGTGCATCAGCTACTTTGTTAAAAGCTCCTGAGATGTGCTGAATTTCAAAATCAAAATCTTGGAGAGCTAAACTCCAATGAAGAAGTTTCTTGTTGTTCCCCTTGGAAGTATGAAGCCACTTTAGCGCAGCATGGTCAGTTTGTAGCTGGAACCGCCGTCCCCAAACATATGGGCGTAGCTTTTCCAGGGCGTACACAATGGCGTAGCATTCCTTTTCACTGACTGACCAGTGACTTTCCCTCTCAGACAGTTTCTTGCTGAGAAACACGACAGGATGGAAGTTGTGATTCGTTGCTTCCTGCATGAGAACTGCTCCTATACCACGCTCAGATGCATCCGTGGTTACTAGGAATGGCTTTTCAAAGTCTGGGGCCCTGAGCACAGGGTCAGACATGAGCGTTGCCTTAAGTTGGGTAAAGGCCTTTTGACACTCATCAGTCCACTTAACTGCATTTGGCTGGGTCTTTTTGGTCAGGTCGGTCAGTGGGGCAGCGATTTGGCTGTAGTGTGGTACAAATCGCCTGTAGTACCCGGCCAAGCCTAAGAAGGATTGGACCTGTTTCTTTGACTTTGGGACAGGCCACTTTTGGATAGCATCCACCTTGGCCTGTAGGGGGTTTATGGTTCCTCGACCCACCTGGTGCCCCAGGTAAGTCACTCTGTTTTGGCCTATTTGACGCTTTTTGGCCTTAACAGTTAGTCCGGCCTGCCTGATGCGCTCAAAGACCTTTTCCAGGTGTAGTAGGTGTTCGGGCCAGGAGTCCGAAAAAATGGCCACATCATCGAGGTAGGCAACTGCATATTCTCCCAGTCCTGCTAGTAGACCATCTACCAGCCTCTGGAAGGTGGCGGGTGCATTTCGAAGGCCGAAAGGAAGGACATTAAATGCATACACCCCCGCATGGGTGACGAATGCTGACCTCTCCTTGGCAGGTTCATCTAGCGGTACTTGCCAGTACCCCTTGGTTAAGTCTATTGTAGAGATGAACTGGGCCCATCCCAACTGTTCCAGTAGCTCATCGGTGTCAGGCATTGGATAGTTGTCTGGACGAGTTACCGCATTTAGCTTACAGTAGTCCACGCAAAAGCGTATTTCCCCATCTGGTTTGGGTACCAGAACCACTGGAGATGCCCATGCACTGGTAGATGAGCAGATTATACCCATCTGTAGCATGTTCTGGATCTCCCGTTCTATAGCAGCTTGGGCATGAGGAGACACCCGGTAGGGTGGGGTTCTGATTGGGTGAGCATTACCTGTGTCAATGGAGTGGTATGCCCGTTCAGTCCGTCCTGGGGTGGCTGAGAACAATGGGGCGAAGCTAGTGCACAGCTCCTTGATTTGTCGCTGCTGCAGACGTTCCAGGGTGGTTTAGAGGTTCACCTCTTCCATGCCACCATCTTTTTTCCCTTCATAGTAGACACCGTCAGGCCACTCAGCATCATCTCCCTGGACTGTAAACTGACAAACCTGTAAGTCTCTGGAATAGAAAGGCTTGAGAGAATTAACATGGTACACTCTGGGCTTTAGTGAGGACTTGGGAAATGCTATGAGGTAGTTCACAGTTCCCAGGCGCTCTTGGACCGTGAATGGCCCTTCCCATGATGCTTCCATCTTATGGGCCTGTTGCGCCTTCAAGACCATAACCTGGTCTCCTACCTTGAAGGAACGTTCTCTGGCATGTCTGTCATACCAGGCCTTTTGCTCTTCCTGAGCATCCTTTAGGTTCTCTTTAGCAAGGGCTAAGGAGTGTCGGAGGGTGCTTTGTAGGTTGCTTACAAAGTCCAGAATGTTAGTTCCTGGAGAAGGCGTAAACCCCTCCCATTGCTGCTTCACCAACTGTAATGGCCCCTTAACCTCGTGACCATACACAAGTTCAAACGGTGAAAACCCTAAACTGGGATGTGGTACAGCCCTGTAGGCAAACAGCAACTGCTGCAACACTAGGTCCCAATTATTGGAGTGTTCGTTGACAAATTTACGTATCATGGCCCCCAAAGTTCCATTAAACCTTTCCACCAGGCCATTGGTTTGATGGTGGTACGGGGTGGCAACCAAGTGGTTCACTCCATGAGTTTCCCACAGTTTTTGCATGGTCCCTGCCAGGAAATTAGATCCTGGATCTGTAAGGATGTCTGAGGGCCAACCTACCCTGGCAAAAATGTCTGTTAGGGCCAGGCACACAGTGTTAGCCCTGGTGTTGCCTAGAGCTACTGCTTCCGGCCATCGGGTAGCAAAGTCCACAAAAGTCAGTACGTACTGCTTTCCTCTGGGCGTCTTTTTGGGAAAGGACCCAGAATATCCACAGCTACTAGCTGAAATGGGACCTCAATTATGGGGAGTGGCTGGAGAGGGGCCTTGACCTGGTCTTGGGGTTTTCCCACTCTTTGGCATACCTCACAAGACCGGACATACTTGGCAACGTCCTTGCCCATCCCCTCCCAGTGGAAGGACTTCCCCAACCGGTCCTTGGTTCTGTTCACCCCAGCATGGCCACTGGGATGATCATGGGCTAAGCTTAAGAGCTTCCCCCGGTACTTAGTTGGAACCACCAACTGTTTTTGCGGCTGCCATTCTTCCCAGTGTCCACCAGAAAGAATCTCCTTGTATAAAAGTCCTTGGTCTATAACAAACCGGGATAGATTAGAAGAGCTGAGAGGTGGTGGGGTGCTCCGTGCTGCCGCCCAAGCTTTCTGAAGGCTGTCATCTGCTTCCTGCTCAGTCTGGAACTATTCCCTTGAGGCTGGGGTCACCAGTTCTTCCTCAGACTGGGGACTTGGGCTTGGTCCCTCTGGAAGCGCTGTAGCTGATGGGGTTGTTTCCGTTGCTGGTGAACCGCCCTCCGCTGGCGCACCTGCGGGTATTTCAGGCTCTGGCTGAGCCTTTTGGGTATGGCTGTCTGTTGTTTCTGCCAGTTCTGGCTTGCTGGCGCCCTCTGGCATTGAGTTTGAAGATGTGGTTGCAATTGCTGGTGCTGGTTGCTGTTCCAGTTCCGGGCCTGGGACTGGAGGCGCTGTGGCTGTTTCAGTGGTTGGCATGGAATCCGGGTCCACTACCTCTGTCTGGGTCTCTGGTAACACAAATGGGGCATCTGTGGACGGCTCAGGAACAGGAATGGGTCTGGAAGCTTGCCTGGTTTGGCTACGTGTAACCATTCCCACTCTCTTGGCCCGCTTCACCTGGTTGGCCAAGTCTTCCCCCAGTAGCATGGGGATAGGATAATTGTCATAGACTGCAAAAGTCCACATTCCTGACCAGCCTTTGTACTGGACAGGCAGTTCAGCTGTAGGCAAGTCTACAGCTTGTGACATGAAGGGGTAAATTGTCACTTGGGCCTTTGGGTTGATGAATTTGGGGTCTACGAAGGATTGGTGGATAGCTGACACTTGTGCCCCCGTGTCTCTCCACGCAGTAACCTTCTTTCTGCCCACTCTCAAATTTTCCCTTCGCTCCAAGGGTATTTGAGAGGCATCTGGGCCTGGGGATCTTTTGGGTGATGGTGGTGTAGTGAACTGCACTCAGATGGCGTTCTTTGGACAGTTGGCCTTGATATGTCCCAGTTCATTACACCTAAAGCATCTTCCATCTGATGAGTCACTGGGTCGAGGTGAGTTACTGGAGACTGGTGAAGTGGAAGAATAGTGTGTCTGTGGCTTTACCTGGGTTGTAGGTGGGGTTTTTGGCTGCCCTCGGTTGTAGGGTTTATGGTCGGTGTGCCCTCTGGGGTATTCGTTCCCCTTGACAGTAGCTTTCTTGCTTTCTGCCACTTCCATCCATCTGGCTCCAATCTCCCCCGCCTCGGTGAGATTTTTGGGTTTTCCATCTTGTATGTACCGTGTTATGTCCTCAGGAACACCATCCAAGAACTGCTCCATTTGTATGAGGAGGTGCAGTTCTTCCAAGGTTTTAACATTGTGTCCTGATATCCAGGCCTCATAATTTTTCCCAACGTAGTAGGCGTGTTTGGGAAATGACACATCTGGTTTCCACTTTTGGGTTCTGAAACGCCGACGGGCATGATCCGGGGTTATCCCCATTCTGTATCTGGCCTTGGTTTGAAAAAGTTTATAGTCGTTCATGTTCTCCTTAGGCATTTCAGCTGCCACCTCTGCTAAAGGTCCACTGAGCTGTGGCCTCAGTTCTACCATATACTGGTTTTCAGGGATGCTGTACCCAAGACAGGCTCTTTCAAAATTTTCCAAGAAGGCCTCGGTGTCATCACCTGCCTTGTAGGTGGGAAATTTCCTGGGATGTGGAACCATAATTGGCGAAGGGTTGTTAGGATTGGCTGGAGCCTGTTGCTTAGCCTTTTCTAATTCCATGGCCTGTCGGTGGGTTTCCCTCTGGAGTTCCATCTCTTTTTGTTGTTTTTCCATGTCTCGGCGGTGGGCCGCGTCTTCTTCTTCTTGTTTCCTTCTGTGGGCCACCTCTTCTTCTTCTAGTTTTCTTTTGTGGGCTGCCTCGTTGGCTGCTTGTTCTCTTTTGTAGGCTGCCAGTTTGATGCTTTCTTCCTTTTCTTTCAGCTCCAGTTGTCGCCTGTGTTCAGCTTCTTTGATTTGTTCTTCGGCCTCCCTTTTTTTCCTTGGAAGTCATGGTTCCTGTTTTCTTGTGTTGGGGTGCCCTCTGGTGTTTGTTGTCTGAACTGCAGGTTCTCTGTTGCCTCCTGGGATCTGCCTAGCAACAGTGCCTTTTTCCCTTTCTTCCTCTAGCTAATCTTTTCAATGTAAAGTAAACCAGAAAAATCACGTTATTTGCATGTATATAGTGCTGGTATTTGACTCCTAATGGGAGTGCTATTGTTGGACAAAAGACCTGTTTGTCACAGCTTAATGGTTCCTTGCTTAATATGCAAGCCAGAAACGGCAAGAGAGAGCAGAGAAAAAAAAGTTCTCTCTGGTTCCCTTTAAAACCAAACTGTTTCTCTCTGCTTAAAAGCCCCTAGCAGAGAAAAGAAAAATATAATATTCCTATTGGCTTCTGGATTCTATCTTTCCCACAAATGCTGCCACCATGTCATAACCTAGTCCCAGATTTGGACCTTAGCGTCCAAAATATGGGGGTTAGCATGAAAACCTCCAAGCTTAGTTACCAGCTTGGACCTGGTAAAGCTGCCACCACCCAAAAAATTAGAGTGTTTTGGGGCACTCTGGTCCCCCCAAACCTTCCCTGGGGACCCCAAGACCCAAATCCCTTGAGTCTCACAACAAAGGGAAATAAACCTTTTCCCTTCCCCCCTCCAGGTGTTCCTGGAGAGATACACAGAAACAAGCTCCGTGAATCTAAACAGACGGATTCCACCCTCCCCGTTCCCAGCCTTGGAAAACAGAAGTACCGAGAGCTAATCTCTCTTCCCCCCTCACCCAGAGGGAATGCAAAGTCAGGCTAGTAAATCTAACACACACAGATTTCCCCCTGACTTCTTCCTCCCACCAATTCCCTGGTGAGCACAGACTCAATTCCTTGGAGTTCCCCACTAAAGAAAAACTCCAACAGGTCTTAAAAAGAAAGAAAAATACATAAAAATGGTCTCTCTGTATTAAGGTGACAAATACAGGGTCAATTTCTTAAAAGAAATATGAATAAACAGCCTTATTCAAAAAGAATACAATTTAACACATTCCAGCAACTGCATACATGTAAATACAAAAAAAAAAAACCTATCTTTATACTCACAACTTGGAAACAGAAGATTAGAAAGCAGGAAATAGAAAAATCCTTCCCATAGCGGAGAGGGACAGGCAGAAGACCAAGAACTCAGACACAAACTTCCCTCCACCAAGATTTGAAAAAGTCTGGTTTCCTGATTGGTCCTCTGGTCAGGTGTTTCAGGTTACTTTTTGTCAGGTGAAAGAGACATTAACCCTTAGCTATCTGTTTATGACACCCTGCCCCATGTGCAGGCTGCCTGCTGCTGCAGCCGCTCCCACCCAGAGCCAGCAGCTCCCTGCCTGTTCCCTGCCCCATGCTCCACCCCAAGGCAGCCGGCTCCAGCTATGTGGGAGAGAGGCCTCCCCCCCACATTGGGAAAGCAGCCCCTGTGCGGGGTGTTGGGTTTCTGGGTGGTGCCCCAGGGGACCCCGTGCTGTCAGGCCAGGTTTGCCTGGACAAAGGAATGGGGGGGGGGCTGCGAGGGCCCCTCCTTGTGCTGAGCTCAGTGGGGGCCCCGAGCGTGTGGAGGGAGGAGCGACCCCATTGCCCTCCCACCATGTGAACACACTGCCATTGCCCCCACCCCATGCATGCGGCCCTGATGAGGGGCAGCACCGACACCCCAATCACAATTCTGCACACCCCCCCACCCAGGAGGCACTGGACGAGCTGTGGTGGGATCCCACTGTCACTCTGTCTGGAGCGGCGCAGGACCATGAGTGCTAGCACAGAGCACCCCGAACTGGGGTGTCTATCACAGATTTCACCTGCCCTGTAACATGCGAACACCCGAAGCACCGGAACAGTCTGACCAGTCACAGACAGTCCCCGTGGGCTCTCCGTCCAGCCACCCACCCAGCAAGCTGCTTTGGGATCGCTGGCTGCCAGGCACCAAAGATCACAAATGATTCTGGTTATTCCCCATGTCAGAGATCAGCCGCTTGCCCCAGGTCAGTTTGTACCTTAGATCACACACCAGAGACAGGGCCTGTGGCCAGCCCCATAGCAACTGACTGAGGATTTACTAATTAGGGAAAAGACGTGAGAGAGTTTGTTCCAGAACAGAGCAGAACACGTCTACACACAACTGAGTGACAGTCTGTGGGTCCAAACAGTGACACTCGGTCAGCGCTGTCTCTTAGGGCTGGCGCAGGCTGAGCCCGGGGATCTCTGCTTCAGTTCGGTAGCTCCGCCCTGGGACCCTCCAAAGAGCAGAAAAAAGGAAACATTTTCTTGTCGGCTGTTTTTGTTTCCTTCCTCCAGAACTCAAGCGGTGGGAGGAGCCTTTTCGTGCAGCCTCGTCAAGGGTGTGTAGTGCCCCCGCTCCACCTTCTTTAATGCCAATCTGCTGAGACGTGTTGATGGACAGGGCTGGGTTCTTCTGGATCCCGCCACCCATTCAGCAGGGTCAAACTTCTATGTTTCCCTGTGAATTTATTTGGTGGTGCCTCCACCCCCCTCCCTCCTTCCTGGCAGGGTCCCCAGGGCAGCTTGGGAGGAAAATTCTAACCACAGGGTAACCCCCACTTACTTGCCAGATCATTGGAGACTCCCAAGAAATAACACAAATACATACAATATATTCAACACAATTATATTAAACAGGAGACAAATATAACAAGGTAAAACACTATTGTTAGGGTCACTGGTGCCCACGCTGCTAATACCTGTGACTTTCCCCAGTCACGTGACAAGGTAGCAAATGTAAGATCAGTGTCCCATCAGTACCGTGCTTTGTTGGGGCCCTTGATGACCTGTGGCCACAATATCGTCTCTGCAGTGGTTCAGTGTGGCTGACCGGGTTCAGTACAGCCCCAAGGACTCACAAGTGGGAGGAGGTGGTAAATCCTCCCACAGGTGTAATATGTAGCAGGTCCCCAAACCCTCACTCCCTGGCTTGAGGACACAGTTCAGGGAATAGGGGGTCCCCAAAACAAGTTCCCTGACTGACTAACTAAAAGATGGTGCACTCACAAACTTCATGAATGATCCTCAGGTTCAGAGCTGACTCTGGACTCCTCGGTCACTGCAGAGGGGCTGGTCTCTGCTGTCAGTGATCCTCTTTGGGCAGGAGTCAGGCTGCTTTGCTCCCAGGATCTCCCGTCCCCACAAAGGGGTGCAGGGCTCACGGTGCAGGTTACACAACTACACTAACATCCAAACTGTAGCCTCCTAGCCCAGACTCCAGTCACACTCACAGCAGGCAGCAGCCCTGGACTAGCAGCCAGAGCAGAGTTGACCAGGTTGGGACTGGGCTCACCTAGGGAGCTGGAGGAGAACCCAGCCTGGCTGGGGAAGTTTCCCAGCAAAACTCTAGAAACGGTGATAGAAAAGGCCTAAAAATCAACAGGCCCAGGCCTGTATCTTCCTCTCTTTCCCTGGCTTTAGCCCAAAGAGGGGCCTAGGGATTTGAATAACAAGCAAAACCTGGGAATCCAGGACAAGACATGTATCTAGTCTCATTTAACCATGTCAGCTATTTACTAATTAGTCCGCTTGGCACAAAAGTTTATGCAGCTGTTTTCCCATGTATCCTCAAAGATATGTAATACTAAAGGTCAAGGTATGTACCTTATACTCCCTTCAAAATGATAAATGTATCCGCAACAGATGTATCTTGTATCCCCTTCCCCAAAATAATCATGTATTCTGTGTAACCTGTTATCTATAGGTCAGTATAATGACGTTTACTAAAGTTGTTTGTTACTGATTATAAAAGGGACTCATGTCCCCCATGTAAGGTGTGCTCTTCTCTGGCATTAGTCGAGAAGAAACACCCGCTCAGCTGAACGAAAATAAAGGTGTGGTACCCGTCTTCTTGTTCTCCGTGCCTCCTTGGTGTAATTAGGTAAGCTCCAGGGGGAAACGGGCCCTGTTTGGCCAACAACTGGCGACTCCGCCGGGACTTCTCTCCCTGTAGAGGGCGCTGACCGGCGACCGAGGGCGATTCCGAGGAGTGGCCACCTCGAGCCACTGATTCGCTCGGGCCTCGGGTCGTTGTAATCGGTCGGGACGGCTGCGTCCTCTCTAAAGAGAACTCCTAACGACACGGAGACAAGACGGTGCCAGAAGGGGAAGGTCCAACAGCCGGACGCGGCCACTCCGGGTGGTAAGTGCGTTTTACCTCTTGGGTTTAAAGGATATAACGCCCCCGCAGTGTGATTGGACCTCATAGGTAACCCCGGTGTGGGAAGATATTGTGGTTGCTTGAAGGTTATGCTAAGCAAGCCAGGTAATTAATGAATAATACCACTAATTTCACGAGCCCGTAGGCTGTATTGGATAATTACTGGGATATAGAACAGCCTCAGGGCTTGCTTCCGTTTTTGGGGGGAGTCTTGCTTTTCTTCATATTGATGTTGTATTGGAGGCCAAAATTGTGATAACCAGGTCTAGGACTTAAACCGACTCCAGCCGCCCTGAGACTCCTGCGAGGGGAAACCCTGTGACCAGGATATCTTAATCGCAAGGGGGGTCGGTCGAACCCGTGACCAGGTTTAATTACACACAAGCATAATGGGGTCCGGACAAAGCATTTATGCTGGGACGCCCTTAGAATGTATGCTAAATAATTGGAAGGCGTTTAGACGTCAGGCTGATTATGGAATGCCATTATGTAAGGATGATTTGATAAAATTCTGTACTGTGGAATGGCCCTGAAGGGGGAGAGTGGGAAAGGGGGGGGCAACACGAAGGGACGAACAGGATTACAGGAGAAGGGAAGAGGCCCCCGTTTGGGACGAAATCAGTGTGCTATCTGTAAGGAAGAGGGACACTGGAAGAATGAATGCCCCCAGCGACATAACAGACGGGAGGGAAGCAGGAATAGGACCCCGCCTGTGCCCGTTTTCTATAACGAGGCACACGATGAGTCGGCTGTATAGGGAGGCCGAGGGACCCAGCGGCCCCTCCTAGCGGCGCAACCCGCTGGCCTGGATCCCACGGTGATAATTGAGGTAGGGGGCCGCCCAGTTGAAGCCCTGATCGATACAGGAGCTGCCCTTAGCTTGCTTCCCCTAGCTGAGGCTCCCCGGGGGAGAGCTCAAGGGTGTGCTGTAGTCCAAGGGATAGAAGGACAAAGTATAAAATTGGAAAAATCTCTACCTCTTCTAGTAAAAGTAGGAGACTGCCATATATCCCACCAATTCGTTTGCAGCCCCTCCTGCCCCATTGCGCTGCTAGGACGAGATCTACTTACTAAACTGCAAGCAGAAATCTCGTTCAACAATAATGGGACTCTGGAGGTTAGGCTCCCTAAACACCAAATTTCTAACTATCAAATGGCCCTGTTAAATGTTAAAAATCCTTCCCCAGCACAGCCAGAGAGTGAAAAGAACCAAATGCCAGGGGTTAATCCTGAGGTCTGGGCTGAGGAGGGAGGTTTTGCTCGGGCTCGAAATGCTTTGCCAGTACACATTTCCCTTAAGGAGGGAAGCCGTCCAGTCCGAATTCGACAATACCCCCTTAAGTTAACCATTCGGATCGGACTGAAGCCTTTGATTCAAAAGTTTTTGCAGTGTGGGTGGTTAAGGGAAGGCACTTCTCCATATAATACTCCAATAATGGGAGTGCCTAAGCCTAACGGACAATATCGATTAGTCCAGGACCTGAGGCAGGTTAATAAGTTGATAGAAGCCCCCTATCCGGTTGTCCCAAACCCCCATACTATTTTAAGCCAAGTCCCCAAGAGCCACGGGTGGTTCTCTGTAATAGATTTAAAAGATGCTTTCTTTTCCATACCTCTTGATCAGGAGTCTCAGAAACTGTTTGCCTTTGAATGGGAAGATCCAGATACCCATTACAAGGCTCAGTATCTTTGGACTGTTGTCCCCCAGGGACTGACTTGTGCCCCCGAGATTTTTGGCAGCCAACTAAAAAGAGACCTGGCTCCGTTCCTAGCTGCACATTTCTCATGTAACATAGTTCAGTACTGTGATGATTTACTCCTAAGTACTGAAACAGAGACTGCTTGTAAGGAATGTACAATAGAGCTCCTCAATTTTCTTGGAGCTCAGGGATATAAGGTTTCTAGAGAGAAAGCCCAATTGGTCAAACAACAGGTTACTTTTCTCGGATATCAGCTTCGTCAGGGACGTCGTAGCTTGGGTAAAGACAGAATCCAGGCGATACTTGAAAGCCCTCAACCCCGAAATCCCAGAGAGCTAAGGGCTTTCTTGGGACTGACCGGTTTTTGCCGGCTTTGGATCCCTGACTACGGCGGAAAGGCTAAACCACTATATGAGTCCCTCACTAAAGAGGGTCTGCTTAACTGGGAGTGGACTAAAGAAAAAGAAAAAGCATTTCAAGAGCTTAAAGAAGCCTTGGTTCAGCCTCCCGCACTGGCTCTCCCGGATCCCCGGAAGCCGTTCACTCTATACGTTCATGAGAGAAGGGGGGTGGCGTCCGGGGTTCTGTGCCAGAGGTCGGGACCGGCCTGGCAACCTCTGGGTTATTACTCCAAGGTATTGGACCCCGTCGCTAAGGGCTGGCCAGCTTGTCTCCGAGCTGTAGCTGCGACCGCTCTCCTTGTACAGGAGGCTGAAAAACTAACCCTGGGTGGGGATACTGAGGTTGTGGTACCCCATGGAATACCTCAGATATTGGGAACAGGAGCCGGGGAAAAACATTTAAACCCCAGCAGGCATACCAGATATGAGATAGGACTTTTGTTAGCTCCTAACCTAACTTTTAAAACAGTTAGTTCCCTCAATCCAGCTACTTTACTACCAAAGCCCCAAGTCCCTTATGGGGCTAGTCCCACCCATGATTGTATTGAAGTTTTACAACAAGAAACTAAACCTCGCTCTGATCTTTCAGATATACCCTGGCCCAACCCCGATGTTGAAATGTATGTAGATGGATCTAGTTATGTAGAGGACGGGAAGCGATTTACAGGAGCAGCCGTCATAGTTAAGGAGGGAGAAGTGTATAAGTTTCAGCTAAGCCCCAACCTATCTGCCCAGGCGGCGGAACTGGTGGCTCTTATTGAGGCGCTCCGAAGGGGAATTGGAAAGACTATTAATATATATACTGACAGTCGTTATGCATACATGGTGGTGCATGCCCATGGAACCTTATGGAAAGAAAGGGGTTTCATTACAGCCTCAGGCCAAAGAATAGCCCATGGGGCTCTTATTAAGACACTGCTTGAGGCCCTGATGCTTCCTCTCCGGGTCGCGGTAGTACACGTGCGTGCACATGGGAGGGCCCCCGAAACTGAACAGCGAAAATATAATCGATTCGCTGATCAAGCTGCAAAAGAAGCCGCACGAGAAGGGGCCATATGGCTCCTCTGGGTCCAAGATACAGAACCCAAAACCCCTGCTCCTCATTATACAGCGGAGGAAGTGTCCCACGCCCAGGCTGCAGGGGCCCAATTAACTCCCACTGGGTGGTGGAAGTTGCCAGGAGGGGAGTTTTTTGTACCTAGACCAGTACTTCAGGAGATTCTCCTATCCCTACATAAGGAGGGACATTTGGGATCAGGAGCTATGGTTGATTTAATCACCCGATCTACTCGGGGATTAGGTGCGCATATGGAAGCCCAAAGAATTGTCAATAACTGTTCTGTTTGTCAGCGAACAAACCAAAAGGGGTGCGGACCGCCTGCCCCAATGGGAGGTCGGCCTTGGGCTGCCTACCCTTTTCAGAGATGGCAGGTGGACTTTGCTGAAGTCCCCCCTTGTAGGGGTTATAAGTACTTGCTTGTCTTTGTTGATCAATTAACTGGCTGGGTGGAGTGCTACCCTACACGACATTGTCAGGCACGAGCCGTTACCAAAGCTTTGTTACATGAAATACTGCCCCGCTTCCACCTCCCGGAGGTGATTGAGTCAGACCAAGGAAGTCATTTTATTTCCCAAGTGGTTCAGCAGGTGTCACGAGCCCTTGGGATCCAATGGAAATTGCACACGCCCTGGAGACCACAAAGTTCGGGCCAAGTGGAGAGAATGAATAGAACTCTTAAGGACACTCTCACAAAACTGTGCATAGAGTCTGGGCTAAAGTGGCCTGACGCCTTACCACTTGCCCTTACTCGCATTCGGAGGGCCCCACGTAAGGGTCTAAAACTTTCACCCTTCGAGCTGGTCTTTGGGTTCCCTCCCCGAGTACTCATCCCGGGATACCGAGAGGATATAAACTGGGAAGTGGGGAATGACTCTTTATGGAAACAGGTTTCTGCGCTGCAATCTGTTTTGTTACAGTTACATCGCTACGCGGCGCCTTTCCAGACCCTTCCCCTGGAACAACCGGTGCATTCTTTCCAGATCGGTGATCAGGTCCTTGTCAAAAAGTGGAAGCGTGATCCACTCACACCGCGGTGGGACGGTCCGTATACTGTATCGCTCATCAGCCAGGCCGCTGTTAAGGTCCTTGGGAGCGACAAGTGGACGCATCATTCCTGAGTAAAGCGGTTCCTGAGCCCTGATTCAGAGAACAGCCAAGCTGAAGAGGACATCAGCCCTCTGTCCCCTCCGGCTCCGGAAGCCCGGAGAGACACAGGCGAAGACTCTACCTGGGAGTACCAAGGATTGGAAGGACTAAAAGGACTGTTTAAAAGACAGAAACAATGAAACCATTCTTTGTATTTCTGGTCTGTATGTTTACTTATGCATATAATTGGGAAAATAGGTTTCTGCAACTAGGGGAACTAATAGCAGATTCTTTTAACCTTACTAATTGCTGGGTATGTGGCGGTCCAGGAGAATTAAATGAGTGGCCCTGGGTAGCTCAGCCGGTACAGCCTAAGTGGTGGCTAAGTAGTTTGAGCATAGTACATAAGGGAACGGGAAGGTGGACTGAAAACCAGGGCCCCTGGCGACTCTATTCTGCTGGAATCGGTGTCTTTTGCCTTAATCGAACAAGGCATGGGGGAAGATATATGGGGGAAAGCAAATGTGAATGGACCCTATCACTGGGTTTTGATTGCTGGGATCCCCACTGTCGCCCATATGACTGTTTAAAGTACCAAGGACGATGGAACCTTACCCATGTAAAGCTAACTAACAATAGCTGGGTAAAGTGTTCCTACTGGAATCACAGAGGTGATGGCTGTAAAGCAGTAGGATTAGATGGGTACTTCGATGCCCTCTTCCTAAGCTGCCAGCGAGACAACACCACTGACAAAAATCATGTGGTGCGGTGGTACCAATGGGCATGGCAACACCTTAATGGAACCCGAGTTACCCATTTTCGACAATTTTGGGCTAGTACCAATAACCCGAGATTTGGTTGTAACTGTGTATGGAAGGCAGGAGCTGGAGCATGGAAATGCAACTATTGTAACCCAAATGTAGACAACTTCCTAGGGGGACCTATAGAATCAGGCAACGCTCTCTATTACGAAGAGCCGGGCCCCACTGATTCCCCTGAGACCTGGGATGGTCCCTTTGCTAACGGAACTTGGGCATTAAAAGGTCATTATTGGATCTGTGGCTCTTATGCTTATCGCAGATTGCCTCCAAACTGGTCGGGAATATGCTACATAGGATACATTAGGCCTTTGTTCTTTCTCTTACCTCAAGCCCAGGGAAACAAATTGGGAGTTAAGGTTTATGATGATATTGTACAAACCTGAAGGAACTGAGGCGCAAAGCCCATAAGCTCTTAAAATGTTTTTAAGGGGGGGGAAACTTGATAGAAAAGGCCTAAAAATCAACAGGCCCAGGCCTGTATCTTCCTCTCTTTCCCTGGCTTTAGCCCAAAGAGGGGCCTAGGGATTTGAATAACAAGCAAAACCTGGGAATCCAGGACAAGACATGTATCTAGTCTCATTTAACCATGTCAGCTATTTACTAATTAGTCCGCTTGGCACAAAAGTTTATGCAGCTGTTTTCCCATGTATCCTCAAAGATATGTAATACTAAAGGTCAAGGTATGTACCTTATACTCCCTTCAAAATGATAAATGTATCCGCAACAGATGTATCTTGTATCCCCTTCCCCAAAATAATCATGTATTCTGTGTGACCTGTTATCTATAGGTCAGTATAATGACGTTTACTAAAGTTGTTTGTTACTGATTATAAAAGGGACTCATGTCCCCCATGTAAGGTGTGCTCTTCTCTGGCATTAGTCGAGAAGAAACACCCGCTCAGCTGAACGAAAATAAAGGTGTGGTACCCGTCTTCTTGTTCTCCGTGCCTCCTTGGTGTAATTAGGTAAGCTCCAGGGGGAAACGGGCCCTGTTTGGCCAACAACGGTGAGTCATCCTTCAGTAGGGAAGTTAAAACCCAGCTGAGGGATCTGCTGTCCGGTCCTTAGAGGCCAGTTCTCAGGGGGAACCTGCCGGCAGGCCTGGGACTCCCCAGCTCCCCACACAGCCAGTCCTGCCCTGGCCCTGGCTGACTCCACACTCTCCAAAACAGCTTCTCCCCTTTCCTGAACTCCCTGGGAGGGCATCTCACTCCCTAGTGGTTGCTGGGCAGACTCTGAGTTTGCCTTGGCTCCCTCTCCTGAGCTGCCAGCAGACAGAGGCCCAGGAATCTTGGTAATTTCCTTGGGGGTTACTGGTGCAAAGGGACAATTCACAAAGTTGTTCCCTCCTGCTGTCCCACAAGGGCCCATTGAGCTTTGGGCAGGAGATGATCCCTCCCAGCTGGGTTCACAGTTTCAAAGCAAATATTAATGACAGTCATAAAACAAACCTTCACTCTCCCCTTACTGCCTGTGATCATAGAATATTAGGGTTGGAAGGGACCTCAGGAGGTATCTAGTCCAACTCCTTGCTTAAAGCAGGACCAATCCCCACATCACTCCCTCAGGGATTGAACTCACAACCCAGGGTTTAACAAGCCATTGCTCAAACCACTGAGCTATTCCTCCCTTCCCCAAACTAGTCTCTGGGAGATTGATGCCTGCAGCCACCTACAAGCATTTCATAAGCACTAAACACATTGTTAGAAGGTCCATACCCACAGAACCAGGCTAACATAGAGGCTGGTTTCCAGCAATGACTTTGTCAGTGCTCAGCTGAGGCCTAAAGCCTTGGCAAGAGTTGGCACCTGGTCTGCCAGGGTCCCCACACCTGTGAGTGAGCTGTGCCCGGTAGCCAGGGTTCGCTACAGGAAACAGCTGCTTCCTGGGGCCCGGGCAGGGCTAGGCCATGCGCTGGCACAAGACATCCATTTGATGTTATCTGATTAAAATATGACAATATAGATCATTGTTGCAACCACTGTTATATATTTGAACCTAATCTTATACAAGATGTGGAACCACTTAAATCCTTTCAAACAAAGTCCTCAGCACAGAGAGTGGAAAATCACAGGTAAAAGGTGGGGTTTGGAGTCAAGTGGGCAAGTCACCTGTCCACGCCTAATTTCCCTCAGTCACTGCAGGAAGCCGTTACCTACGCTCCCGACAGCACATCCATGGGACAGTTCACTCAATGTAGATGGGGCGTCTCCCATGGTCCATTGTGAGTTGTGGCCTTTTGATGGGCTACTCAGTTTGAACAGTCTCTCCAAGATGTGGCTAATTACTTCATGGCAGAAGCTATAAAAGGTGTTGGAAACATCTGCACTGTGCCTCTATCCTGCTCCTGCCTCTTTCCTGCTCAAACCTCTGGATGATCATGACCGAGCTCCTTACCAGCCAGGCCAGATTCCTGGGAAAGCCCAGATGTGGATTGGCGTCTCCAAGTTCATTGTTGGCTTTAGTGTTTCTTGATGGGGCACTTACTGAGAATAGTCTTTTCTCAGGAACCCAACCAACTGCTTCACTGAGACTACTTAAAATTAAACAAGTGCACAGCCAATATTCATAACTTCGAATACAGTAATGATACATGTATACAAATAGGATGAATATATCCAGTAGATCAGAACCTTTGAAGAGATGTGCTACATGGCATATGTAGCATAAAAGATATTCCAGTTATGTCACGTATACATTCATAAGTCTCTTTCCATAAAGAATTATGGGGTGTAACTTCACAGCCTGCACCAAGAACTTTGCATTTATTGTATATATTTCATTCCTTTAACAAATCTTAACTCTCGCCTTCCTTTCAAAGAAACCATTAGATTTTAGATACTGAAGGACTGGCAACAGTGTGATTTTTGGGTAAGATCTGAGTTGTATATTGACCTCGGTATGCGGCTAGTCCTTTGGGATCAGAAGAACCTTTTATCTGAAGAGATTGGTTTTAAAGAACCATTCATCTCTAAATCTAGTGTTTTTGGTGGTAATACAAGGACTGGAATGCCCAAGAAAACGACTTTTATGACTTCTTGTTAGCCAGTGTGATGAAACAGAGTCATAGAATCATAGAAGATCAGGGTTGGAAGGGACCTCAGGAGGTATCTAATCCAACCCCCTGCTCAAAGCAGGACCAATACCCAACTAAATCATCCCAGCCAGCAGTGGCAGCTCCAGGCACCAGCGCGCCAAGCGCGTGCCTGGGACGGCAAGCCACAGGAGGCAACTTGCTGGTCCCTGGGAGGGTGGCAGTCAGGCAGCCTTCGGCGGCTTGCCTGCGGGGGGTCCGCTGGTCCCACAGATTCTGTGGCAGTTTGGTGGCGGGTACTCCAAAGCCGTGGGACCGGCGGACCTCCCACGGGCGCACCGCCAAAGGCTGCCTGACTGACGTGCTTGGGGTGAAGAAAAAGCTAGAGCCACTCTCCAGGTGGGGCTTTGTTAAGCCAGGCTTTAAAAACCTCTAAGGAAGGAGATTCCACCACCTCCTTAGGTAACCCATTCCAGTGCTTCATCACCCTCCTAGTGAAATAGTGTTTCCTAATATCCAACCTAAACCTCCCCCACTGCAACTTGAGACCTTTGTTCCTTGTTCTGTCATCTGCTACCACTGAGAACAGTCTACATCCATCCTCTTTGGAAGCCCCCTAAAGGTAGTTGAAAGCAGCTATCAAATCCCCCCTCATTCTTCTCTTCTGCAGACTAAACAATCCCAGTTCCCTCAGCCTCTTCTCATAAGTCATGTGCTCCAGCCCCCTAATCATTTTTGTTGCCTCCGCTGGACTCTTTCCAATTTTTCCACATCCTTCTTGTAGTGTGGGGCCCAAAACTGGACACATGACTCCAGATGAGGCCTCACCAATGTCAAATAGAGAGGAATGATCACATCCCTCGATCTGCTGGCAATGCCCCTACTTATACACCCTAAAATGCAGTTAGCCTTCTTGGTAACAAGGGCACACTGTTGACTCATATCCAACTTCTCGTCCATTGTAACCCCCAGGTCCTTTTCTGTAGAACTGCTGCCTAGCCACTCGGTCCCTAATCTGTAACAGTGAATGGGATTCTTCCGTCCTAAGTGCAGGACTCTGCACTTGTCCTTGTTGAACCTCATCAGGTTTCTTTTGGCCCAATCCTCTAATTTGTCTAGGTCACTCTGGACCCTATTCCTACCCTCCAGCAAGTACAGGTGACTGGACTAGATGACCTCTTGACATCCCTTCCTGTTCTATGATTCTACCTCTCCCCCCAGCTTAGTTTACCTTTGTTGCTGGTTTCGTATATCTCATGGGAGAATAACCTACAGTTTGAGGTATCTCTGCCCTATTTCTCAGCAGTTTGTTCTGAATTTGGTGTTCTCAGTTGTGCCCCACAAAGTCATGGTTACACTCCGCCACCACTGGGCATGGACGGGTGCAGGATCCGGGCACCTGGACTGAGGCTTCCAGCTGCAGCCAATTCAATTAACGGAGCAGGAGAAACCAGCCCCGTGGGCCTGGAGCCCTCATGACAGCACAGACCTGAGCTCCCCAGCAGAGCAATGACCTGGATCCTTGGAGTATGGTCAGAATTAGCCTCTCTGGGGCCAGGAGAGCCCTACAGAGACCATGGGCCCAAGGGTGAGTGGCTGAAGAAAGGGGTGAGTAAGGGGCAGGTCGGGCTCCTTCTCCCAAGCAGGTGGGAACCTAGGCATGGACACACCAGGAGTGAAGATGTTTGTAGCATTCAGCACCATTGCAACCGACAGGTTTCCAGGCCCCCTTTTTGTTTGATGTCCCTGTGATGATGCAGCTCTGGCAGGACCCAACTGTGAGTGCCAATTCAGGACCAATTGCTCAAACAGGGCAGTTACAGCCCCAGGCTGGAGTTTTTCCACCTCTGAGGCAAACCAAACCAGTCAGACAAAGAGGACTTTGGTCTCAACCCACTGGCTAACCACAAGTCACACAAGCAATTTCCTTAGACACTCCAGTCTCCCAGAATCACCACCAGTCCCAGTAGTCCTGGGGCCGAACGGTTATGAAAACCAACACCCCAGTAAAAGAAAAAAGGTTCTTCTGATCCCAAAGGATCAAGCTCCAGACCCAGGTCAATATACACATCAGATCTTACCCACAAATCACGCTGTTGCCAATCCTTTACAATCTAAAATCTAAAGGCTTATTCGTAAGAAGAAAGAAATGTAGATGAAAGTTAAAATTGGTTAAAGGGATCAAATACATACAATAATTTCAAAATTCTTGGTTCAGGCTTGTAGCAGTGATAGAATAAAATGCAGGTTCAAATCAAGTCTCTAGAGTACAACCCCAGCTGGGATGGGTCATTCAGTCCTTTGTTCGGAGCTTCAGTTTGTAGCAAAGTCCCTCCAGAGGTAAGAAGCAGGATTGAAGACAAGATGGAGATGAGACATCAGCCTTTTATAGTCTTTTCCAGGTCTAAGAACCTTTTTGTTCTTACTGTGGAAAATTACAGCAAAATGGAATCTGGAGTCACATGGGCAAGTCCCTGCACACCCTGCTGAGTTACAATGCGTATCTGCCTTCTCTCCATGGGTCAGTTGTGTAGCTGATGGTCCTTAATGGGCCATCAGGCAGGTTAGGCAGAGCTAACACCAACTTGTCTGAGGTGTCTCCCAGAAGCGCAGCATAAGTTTGAAATACAGACAATACAGAGCCAATACTCATAACTTCAGCTACAAAACTTATACATACAGACAGCATAATCATAACCAGCAACCCCTAACCTGGTCTTAGACACTTTATATGACCCCCTTCATACAAGATTCGGTGCTACTCCAGGACTTTGGTTGCAACCATGTTCTCTAATGTCCCAGATTATATCAGTAATGTCACAGTCCCGCCCTCCAATCTCATACCGGATGGCTGCAATTTGTCACCCTCACCCACTCTGAAAATTGAGTTGTCCTTGCTGAGAGGGGCGGGTGTCACAGTTGGAACCATTTTAGAGGTTAGAAGAAAAAAGAACTTTCAGAAGAACACTTGCTTTTTACATGTCTTAATATTTACTAAACTGAGGAATAAAGTGTTCAGGCGAGCACAGGCTAACAGTTCTTTATAAAGAAAACATTTTACGGCTGTAGGTAGTTTAGAAATGAAGTCTGAGAAATAACAAAGGGGGTTGGGGCTGGACACGACACAAAGGGAGGGAGGCTGCAGAACAGCAGAGGCCTTTCAGCCCGTCACAGACAGAGTGAGACAATGATGCAAGAGGCTGCAGAGAACGTTTTAAACCAGCATGAAAGGCAGCAGGCCTGTATTACTGGCCACAGGGCAGAGAGACGAGAACAGCAGCTCACCCCTGCCCTGGGAACTCGTCAGACGGCAAGAATTGTGGGATGGTCTGTCTTGGACAAGCCACGCCTCTTGGCTGAGCCAATCAGAAGCTATTCTGTAGACACATCATAAAATTGCATTTTCCTGAACCAATCAGAATGGGCCAAGAGACGTGGCTATTGACCACGGGGCCGGTTTAAAAATGCAGCTGTTTAAAGAAAGGAGTGAACAGACCAACGCTGTACAGAACGCCAGTTTGTGCACAACTACAGCAGCCTTTAAAAATAGCCTTGCTGGATTTTGACATTTTGCCTAAAGGAAAACTGCTCTAAAAACTTTTACTTGTAAACTGTAAAGAAAGCTTTAGATTGACCCCCTTTGAACAAACCACACCCAGGCTAACGTTAGAGAAAAAGCAGCTTACGCAGAACAGTGGGTAGCACTTGTGAGCAGAGACAAGAATGCTATGGATGACAAGAATGAATGGATCTAGACTGTTCTCAGTGGTGGCAGATGACAGAACAAGGAGTAATGGTCTCAAGTTGCAGTGGGGGAGGTCTAGGTTGGATATTAGGAAAAACTATTTCACTAGGAGGGTGGTGAAGCACTGGAATGGGTTACCTAGGGAAGTGGTGGAATCTCCTTCCTTAGAGGTGTTTGAGGTCAGGCTTGACAAAGCCCTGGCTGGGATGATTTAATCGGTGTTGGTCCTGCTTTGAGCAGGGGGTTGAAGTAGATCCCTCCTGAGGTCCCTTCCAACCCCGATATTCTATGATTCTATGATTCTATTTCTCCCCTATACCCTTTTTTCTTTCCTAAGATTTTAAAAATCTAAATGCTGTTAAAACAAGGAACATTTTAACAAAAAAACTTTTAGAACCTCAGTCCAAAGGAGCATGCACGTAGATTGCTTTATTTACAAAATTCAGGTAAGTTTAGCAGACATCCTTCTTTGTTTTCAGTTTTGTATCGGGAATTGTGTTACCTCTTTTTACAGAAAGCCTTTAGTCTTTGTCTTTAAAAATGGTAGAAGGACTCTCATGAAAGTTACCTCTAACCTTTACGTAAATGGAGTAAGAGAAATGGACAAGTAATGTATTTTATACTCTTTCACATTTGTTGGAAATTAGCCCCCATTGACGTTAGCATGGAGGATATTGTATTGCCAACCCCAAATGTTCAAAATCATGAGTCAGCCTCACTAAAAATCATGAGATTGAAGTCCAGGCAGATGAGTGATGAACCCAGGAAGCTGAGTAGCACATATCACCTCCACAGCTGCCCCGGAACCTGCATGGGGCATAATAAAGCAAAAACTTCCCCACAACCAGGGTCTGGCGCCAGCGACAAACTCTGGGAGAGGCTGAGCCTCCCCTGGCCTATGATACCCACTGTCCATACTGAGACTGGGTCTCCCGGGGTCTCCACGACACCCGGCAAGAGGCTGACTGGGCCTCCACGGGTGCCACCACAGCAAGATACACAATGGCTGTGTGATCTGCCAACCTGCACGTAAAGATTTGTTTGTTAATTATAAACCTGCTGAGTTTGGTTCCAGGTGCCATAAACAGACAGACAAACATGGACCTGACCTGAGTCTATCCCCGCCAGGCAGACCCACTCTTTCAAATAAACCAGCTGACTTCTGGGCAGGAAGGTTTTGCTTTTCCAATCCCACTGTTGCCAAAAATAGCTTAGGGGTTAGACTGAAGTTATGTAGCTGAGGGACTAGGAAGTCTGTTCCTTCAGAGCCCCAGAAGTTTTACTGGCTTCAGAGAGGTAGCCATGTTAGTCTGTATCAGCAAAAAGAACAGGAGTCCTTGTGGCACCTTAGAGACTAACAAATTTATTTGGGCATAAGCTTTTGTCGGCTAGAACCCACTTCATCAGATGCAAGGAGTGGAAAATACAGTAGGAAGATATATATACACAGAGAACATGAAAAGATGGGGGTTGCCTGACCGATCTAGTGAGTTTTCCTGACACACTGGCAGTGCGATCCTACTTAACAGAAAGATACACAGTTCACCCCTCCTTCCTAGTTGATTGCAGAGTCCGGGGCCCTCCCAACTGCAGGACTAGGGCGTTCCATTCCTTTCCTGACAAACACCTGTTAGATAATCCGTAGTCCTGCCACGAGTGCAGGGCACTGAACTAGACAATCTCTCAAGGTCCCTTCCAGTCCCATGATTCTATGATTCAGTTGGGGAGTGTAGCTAACTATGGAACTAACTGACACGAACTCTCTTCCTTCGCTTCCTTTCCCTTTAGACTTATGATGGGGGCACCAGGGGGACCACACTGAGGTTACTCAATTATGGCAAACTGCAAAGAATGGGGCAGACAGTCCCCGAAGCTGGTGGTTATTCTAATACTGAGATTCACCCAGCTATCAACAGAAAAGCTTCCACAATACCCTACTGGTTACACAGAAGCCAAAACACAGTTCTCTTAAAAGCAACCCAGCCTTTGGGCTTCCACCCAGACAACCCAGTCAAATATGAGGACGATACTGAAAATCTTATTCATCGTATAAGAAAGTTCTACCAATCCCAAAGGATCAGACACATTTCCTCTGAGGTTAATGAATATTTCAGATCTTACCCGCTTACAGCCAATCCTTATTAATTAAACTAAAAATTAATTTTTAAAAAAAGAAAAGAAAAGAGAGCGAGTATTGGTTAAAAGATCAATATAGACACATATATGAGTGGTTCGGGACTATTTAGAAAAACTGGAAGAGCACAGGTCCCTGGGGCAGAATGCGCTGCATCCGAGGGTGCTAAAGGTGTTGGCGGATGTGATTGCAGAGCCATTGGCCATTATCTCTGAAAACTCACGGTGACTGGGGAAGGTCCCGGATGACTGGAAAAAGGCTAATGCAGTGCCCATCTTTAAAAGAGGGAAGAAGGAGGATCTGGGGAACTACAGGCCAGTCAACCTCACCTCAGTCCCAGGAAAAATCATGGAGCAGGTCCTCAAGGAATCAATTCTGAAGCAGTTAGAGGAGAGGAAAGTGATCAGGAACAGTCAGCATGGATTCACCAAGGGCAAGTCATGCCTGACCAATCTAATTGCCTTCTATAATGAGATAACTGGCTCTGTGGATGAGGGGAAAGCAGTGGACATGTTATTCCTTGACTTTAGCAAAGCTTTTGATATGGTCTCTCACAGTATTCTTGCCAGCAAGTTAAAGAAGTATGGGCTGGACGACTGGACTATAAGGTGGCTAGAAAGCTGGCTAGATCGTCTGGCTCAATGGATAGTGATCAATGACTCCATGTCTAGTTGGCAGCTGGTTTCAGGGTCAGTCCCGGGGCCGGTTTTGTTCAATATCTTTGTTAATGATCTGGAGGATGGTGTAGACTGCACCCTCAGCAAGTTCGCAGGTCACACTAAACTGGGAGGAGCGGTAGATACGCTGGAGGGTAGGGATAGGATACAGAGGGACCTAGACAAGTTAGAGGATTGGGCCAAAAGAAACCTGATGAGGTTCAACAAGGACAAGTGCAGAGTCCTGCACTTAGGACAGAAGAATCCCATGCACTGCTACAGACTAGGGACCGAGTGGCTAGGCAGCAGTTCTGCAGAAAAGGACCTAGGGGTTACAGTGGACGAGAAGCTGGATATGAGTCAGCAGTGTGCCCTTGTTGCCAAGAAGGCTAACAGCATTTTGGGCTGTATAAGTAGGGGCATTGCCTGCTGATCGAGGGATGTGAACATTCCCCTCTATTTAATATGGGTGAGGCCTCATCTGGAGTACTGTGCCCAGTTTTGGGCCCCACACTACAAGGATGTGGGAAAATTGGAAAGAGTCCAGCGTAGGCAACAAAAATGATTAGGGGGCTGGAGCACATGATTTATGAGGAGAGGCTGAGGGAACTGGGATTGTTTAGTCTGCAGAAAAGAAGAGTGAGGGGGTATTTGATAGCAGCCTTCAACTACCTGAAAGGGGGTTCCAAAGAGGATGGAGCTTGGTTGTTCTCAGTGTTACCAGGTGACAGAACAAGGAACAAAGGTCTCAAGTTGCAGTGGGGGAGGTCTAGGTTGGATATTAGGAAAAACTTTTTCCCTAGGAGGGTGGTGAAGCACTGGAATGGGTTCCCTATGGAGGAGGTGGAATCTCCTTCCTTAGAGGTTTTTAAGGTCAGGCTTGACAAAGCCCTGGCTGGGATGATTTAGTTGGGGTTGGTCCTGCTTTGAGCAGGGGGTTGGACTAGATCCCTCCTGAGGTCCCTTCCAACCCTGATATTCTATGATTCTATCACCTGTACCACCATTCCAAGTGCACCTCCCAGAAGGGAGGGTCTCCCCCCAGACTAGCTGTTTAGACCAGAGGTCGGTGCCTTTCAGAAGTGGTGTGCCAAATCTTCATAAATTCACTCTAATTTAAGGTTTTGCGTGCCAGTAATATGTTGTAACGTTTTTAGAAGGTCTCTATCTATAAGCCTATAGTATATAACTAAACTATTGTTGAATGTAAAGTAAATAAGGTTTTTAAAATGTTTAAGAAGCTTCATTTAAAATTAAATTAAAATGCAGAGCCCCCCAGACTGGTGGCCAGGACCAGGGCAGTGTGAGTGCCACTGAAAATCAGCTCTCGTGCCGCCTTCGGCCCCTGTGCCATAGGTTGCCTACCCCTGGTTTAGACAAAACTAACTTCAAGTTCCCATCCATTGTCCCGTCAGGAAGAGACAATGGGGGGCCCCAGAAGTTAATGGAAAGACCTTGAAACTGAGAAGAAAACCCCAGTCGTGGAAATCTAAGAAAGGAGGGCGCTGTCCCCGCTCTGTGTAACCAGGAATCTCCATTCTTTGAGAGAAAGGAAAAAGAATTGCAAACCCTTAAAAGGGGAGGGCTCTGAAGTGAAGGGTGTCCAGACAGTAAGGGTCAGTGTGTAAGGGGGGTGCTGTTTGTGAAACTCTGTGCAGAGTGTCCTCCCCACAGTGAACTGATAATGGTGGGGGCAGAGGGGGTTGGTGTAAGCAGGGTCTGAATGAGCTCTGCTCTGACATCTAGCGATGAGCTAGGGGAGGAGACTTCAGGAACTGACCTTGTTTGCATAGACATGCCCACTCAGCCTAGGTGCGCAGCACGATGGGGCTGCTGTCTGAAAACAGGATACTAGGCTCCATGGTTTAATGATGCTGCCCTTGGTGGAACACAACTGAGGTGCCAATTTAGGAGGATTTGCTCAAAGCAGGACAGTTACAGACCAAGGCTGGGTTCCTTTACTATTAAGGCAAACTAAACCAGCCAGACAAAGAGGACTTCGGTCTCACCTCACTGGCTAACCACAAGTCACACAAGCAATTCCCTTAGACACTCCAGTTTCCCAGTATCACCACCAGTCCCACTCATCATGGGGACGAACGGTATGAAAACCAACACCCCAGTAAAAGAAAACGGTTCTCTCAATCCCAAAGGACCAAGCCCCAGAGCCAAGTCAATAGACAAGTCAGATCTTTCCCACAAATTACGCTGTTGCCAACCCTTTAGAATCTAAAATCTAAAGGTTTATTCATAAAAGGAAAAAAATAGAGATGAGAACTAGAATTGGTTAAATGGAATCAATTACGTACAGTAATGGCCAAGTTCTTAGTTCAGGCTTGTAGCAGTGATAGAACAAACTGCAGGTTCAAATCAAGTCTCTGGAACATCCCCCACTGGGATGGGTCATCAGTCCTTTGTGTAGCGCTTCAGTTTGTAGCAAAGTCCCTCCAGAGGCAAGAAGCAGGATTGAAGACAAGATGGAGGAGCTGCAGTAGCCTTTTATAGTCTCTTGTCGTGTGGCCTCTCTTTCTTTGTTTCAAAGACAAGCATTCGGGTACATGGCAAGAAAAAACTTTACAGTCCTGTCCATAGGCCTGTCCCTGCCTTGCTGAGTTACAAGATGTATCTGCTTCTCTCAGTGGGTCAGTTGTAGCTGATGGTCCTTAATGGGCCATCAAGCAGGCCAGGCAGAGCTGACACCAACTTGTCTGGGGTGTCACCCAGAAGCACAGCACAAGTTTGAAATACAGACAGTCTAGAGCCAATACTTATAAAATTTTAAATACACAAATGATACATGCACCCAGAGAGCACAATCATAGCCAGCAAATCATGACTTTATTTTAGACAACTTATCTGACCCCCTTTATACAAGATTTGTTGGTATTACAGGATCTTGGTTGCAACAATGATCTATATGGTCCCAGTTCATATTAATAATATCACACATGGCCCATTGGTCTGACCTAACCTGGCCGTTCTTATCTTAGCCCTTTTTACCTGAACACAGTAGAAACAAACAAGAGGAGGCAGTTGTCTTGCATTTGTAACCCTGCTGTCAGGTTGTGCCAGCAGCAAGAAGAGTCGGGATCAGTATCTAGGGGTTCCTCTTAAAATTGCATCCACGTTACACAGTGACCAACTCAGCAGCTAATGAATCGTGCTCTCTCGAGCTTTACTCTGTACCCCGATGGACCAGCCAGCTTGAGTTAACGGCAGCCCTGAGATTTAACAAGGAATTTGTGTGTGGATGGGATTTGACTTAAGAGCAACCATTGAGCTATAACGTGAGTTCACTAGAACTGGGCAATAAAAAGCCAAATAGATTTATCAATGTGCTGGAAACTTTGAAATATAAAAAGAAAATTCAATCTGAACTGGACAGAAATTGAAAAATTTCAAAGTTTTCAGCTAATCAAAATCTAAACAAAATTCAACCAGAAATATTTTTTTCATTAGTTTCATTTTGATTTCAAGCTTTTTGAAAATAAAATAAAATTAAAAGGAGTTTTCTAAATGAGAATTCATTTCAAATAAAAAAATTGAACAGTTCATTTTGAAAATATCAAAACTGGCCATTTTGACATTTAATTTTTTTTTCCAAAAATGAACAACTCAGCAAAATCAACACAAAGTCACAAACCATTTTGGTGTCACTGAATCTCCATTCTTTGCCAAAAAGTTGTGTGTGAAAAGCTTTTTGCCTAACTCTGGCTTTAACTTGGTGTTGAAGAAAAGCCCAGAAACTTTGTTTGACGCTGAATTGTTTCAAATGACCTGTGCCCATGAATCTTATCTAGAGGGGACAGGCTTTTCCATGCACACAAACATAATTCCTGTAATACAATATAAAGTAATTACTGTGACCTTATCATGACTGTCCCCACTCGGGACTTTCCAGCAGCAAGAAACCGAAAGCGAAAAGTCTGACATCACAGGGATTTCTTGCTGTTGCGGGGGATGAAAGGGGCTAAGCTATATATAGAGAGGAGGCCATAGGGAAGATCCCACATCACTTTTGGGACAAGTGATCAGAGATCAGCACCGTGCCCCATTGGGCCTCTCTCGTTCTGCAGCCCAGCATTTAACCCGAGCTGAATTGGATCATTCAGTGGACGCAGAACAGCTGTCGCTGCAGCCCCTGAAGTGAGAGACCAGATGTGGGACAAGCTCAGCAGCATCTGGTGAGTACAGAGCCCAGCTCAGCAAAGACTTGCCCCACTCCTGAGTGACTGGGTGTGAGGACAGGGAACTGGCACAGTCAGACGGCAGCGCCTTAGTTCAAAACACACGTGTTACTTTTTTAAAAACAACCCTCATTTGCTCTCTTGGGAAAGGGAGATTAAACCCTGTGCTTGGATTTGGGTGGTTCATTGAAGGAGGGGGGCTGAGGGCACACCTCTGAGTGACGTAGTTACACCGATATAAGTCTGGTGTAGCCCTGGCCTCAGACCCTCTGTTCCCGAAGGAGCAGCACACACCAGCTTAGATGACTCAACTCAGGATCACTGCTCCGCGTAACCCTGCACTTGGCTATCGCTATAGATCGCTCTATACCGTGAGAACAGGAATAAAGCTGGTATCAAAGAACAGAGATTCACGTGACAGCGAGTAAGAATATTGGACACAAATGGTTTCATATAAAACAAAATCATAACCCACTTTCCAGAGCCGACCCCTAACACACAGGCCCTTCCCCGTCTTCTCCAGGACAGCTGCCCAGGCCCTTTGCCCAGTGCTTCGCCAGGTCGGTGGGGGCCCTCTCCCATAAGCTCAAACCCTCTGGCAGCTTGTCCTCATGGCCTGAAGGACCGGCAGGGCGTGTCTCTGCACCCCCAGATAGATCAGACCGAACCTTCGACCTTCATTTGAAAACAGAGTCGTCCCCCCTCAACCGCTGCTGTTTACCTCTCCCCGTTCATTCCTTCCACGGTCTCCACCCACTCTTTGTTAGCATTTGACTCACTACATTAACAGACTTCTATTGTGAGACACACAAAACCCACCGGGGAGATGAGTGTCTCCCGCCCGCTGTCCGGAGCAGCTGGTCTCACCACGCGCTCCCTTTAAGTGGCCTGCCTGTATCTGCAAGGCTGGAGAACACAATTTCCAGCAGAAACAGAACTCCCCACATTCGCCGCACTTACATCTCACGCTGACTGTGATGACCAGCGTGACACAGGCTTTCAGCAGACGTTACATGACCCCGATGGTGAACCCAGGGGATCCCTGTACCCTGTACCCTCTGCCAGCTGGCACTGAGAGGTCCGTGGGTCACAGACATGAATAGCAGGAGGTGCTGGGGGTCATGGTACAGGGGCACTGGCAGAGCCCTGTGGTTACTGTATGGATTGTTCAGTAAACTGAGTCCATTCAAACAAAATATATTTTAATCCAGCCAAGTACAAGGTCAGATATCTAGGAACAAGGGACACAGGCCAGACCCACAGACTGGGGGGCTGTACCCTGGAAAACAGAGACGCTGACAGACATGTAGGGGTCACAGTGGAGACACATCTGACAGTGAGCTCCCCGTGCGATGCAGTGGCACAAGAAGCCAGTGCCCACCTGGGCTGGGTACACAGGGGAGAAGCGAGTGGGAGCAGGGAGGTGATTTTACCTGGACTATGGCACTAGAGAGACCGATACTGGAATCCTACATCCAGTGCTGGGCTCCACATTTCAAAAAAAAAAAAATTAAAAATTTGGACAGGTCTAGAAAAGAGCCGCAGAAAAGGGCTGCAGAAATAGCAGTACAGTGTGAGCCTTAATGAGCTGAGTCTGCGCAGCTGAGCAGGAGGCAGAGGGACAGGTGACGTGATCTGTGTGGAAGCCCCTCCTCAGGCAGATACCAGCAGGTATTAGCTCTGGCTCTCTCAGGAGGTATCTAGTCCAACCCCCTGCTCAAAGCAGGACCAACCCCAACTAAATCATCCCAGCCAGAGCTTTGTCAAGTGTTACCAGCTTTTCTTGTTACTCTGGGGTTTGCTTATTTATTAGGGATACTCTTGGGGGTGGGGTCTGCATGTCTATCGATGTGCTGCTTGTGTCACTTGTGTTCTCAAACACAGCTCTGCTACTCCCTGCTGCAAGTCTCCTCCCAGTGGAGCTCTCCTGCTGGACCTCGGTTCCCCCGGGCTGGGTTCTTCCAGCCCAGAATCAGACACGCACACACACACAAACACAGGCTTAAGGATAGCTCAGTGGTTTGAGCATTGGCCTGCTAAGCCCAGGGTTATGAGTTTACTCCTTGATGGGGCCATTTAGGGATCTGGAGCAAAAATCAGTACTTGGTCCTGCTAGTGAAGGCAGGGGGCTGGACTTGATGACTTTTCAAGGTCCCTTCCACTTCTAGGAGATTGTTATATCTCCTGTTACTTTATTATTTCTTACACACACGTTAACAGAGTGCATCTGAGAGGATCAAGTTAATCAGCACTCCCAAGCTGACTCCTAATATGTTCCTGGGCTCAGCAGGCTGGGTCGAGCAGCGCTCCCAAGCTGCCACCCTCATATATCACCGTTCAGCACGTCCCTGTCCCCACTTTCACATTACAATTGTTCTGGTCATAAGCCACCTGATGAGCAAACCCCACAGGGTTTCTGGGCGCCGCAAGGATCTTTAGCTGAAGTACGAGGAGCGTCGTTGCAGAGCGAATGAGGAAACCAAAAAACACTCACGACCGGGAAAGACAGAGAGAAGCAACCAGCTGTCACAGAGTCCCCGGGCGAAGCTCTGGAGCTGCTCCCCACAAAGCCAGGCAGGAATTTGGGCAGCCTCCTCTCCCTTGGAGCAGACTTGTTCAGGGTGAGAAGCTCACACGGCTTCACCTCCTGGGTCTCTCCTTGGAGCATTCAGCATCCTCTGCCCCTCCATGCACTTCCCACAGCGAGCCCGCCCCAGCAGGGTCCTTGGGAAGCCACAGGGTCCTTCACCCCCACTTTGCAGTCAGACGTGACTCTCAGCCAGCCAGTAACACAGAGGTTTATTCGATGACAGGAACACGGTCTAAAACAGAGCTTGTTGGTACAGAGAACCGGACCCCTCAGCCGGGTCCATTCAGGGGCCCAGCGAGACAGACACCCCACGTCTGCCCTCACTTCCCGTCCCCAGCCAGCTCCAAACTGAACCCCCCTCCAGCCCCTCCTCTCTGGGCTTTGTCTCTTTTCTGGGCCAGGTTTGTCATCTGATCTCTTTGTCTCCAACACCTTCAGCTGGCACCTTTGCAGGGGAGAGGCCCAGGCCATCAGTTGCTAGGAGACAGAGTGCCAGGCATTTAGGTGCACTGGCCCTTTGCTCTGCAGCAATCACACACCCTTATCCCACCACCTAGATATCAAGAACTGCAGAGAGGACACTGAGGCACTAACACAGTATTCAGAGAAAACATTAAGAACATTCCCAGTTAGTCACATCTCTCCCCCCTTCGAGACCGAACTGAGCGAGGTCACTTCAGCCGGTGACCTGGGGAAGTTTTAACCCACCAACGTTCCCATGGATGCCCCAGCATCGCTCCCATTCCTTGGTGTGAGTTACACCAGGACAGTCCAGTCTCACGCCCTCCCTTAGGTCGGGTGTGCTTGATGGCACTCGCAGGCCGCATGTGGGAAGGTTTATGCAGCCCAAACCCTTTTGCCACTCCAATACCCCTGGGGTTCAAACTGGGATGGGGTCTTCTCCCAGCGCCCTGGGCTGCAATTCGCGCTACCTTGGTTAAGAGTCCCCATCTTGGCCTTGGCCAGCTCTGGGCTAGGGCAGCCACTTCCCACCTTGTGGACCAGATACAACACTTCTGTCGTCCCCACCTTACACTTTCCAGCTTTTACTGTCAGTCCCACCTCCTTGAGGCAGCCCAGCCCCCTCTTCACCTGGGACACCTGTTCCTCCCAGGTCTGGCTAAAGATGCACATGTTATCAGTGTCTGCCAGGGCCAAGTTCTCCATCGCCCTTTGCTTGTCTAGAATCTCCCCAGGCCTAAGCATGGGGTCGGCATCGGACATTGTAATGGCTTTAAGCTTCCGATAGCCCCCATAAAACCAGATCATCCTGTCTCCCTTGGGGATCAGCCCCACGGGTGAGGCCCATGGGCTGTAAAACGGCTGGATCCCATCTAAAGCCAGCATGTCCTTGACCTCTCTCTCCAGGTTCTGGGCTGCTTTCCCAGTGACTCTGAACGGGAAACACCTGAAGGGGGTTTGGCTCCCAGCTCAGGGAAGAGATCCCCCAGGGAGTCTTCCCCCTTCTCCTCCCAATCCTCCCCTTTCAGGTCTAGGGGTTACCTCACTTTCCTCTCATCCAGCAGCTCGAATGGGAAGAACCCTGTGGATTCCTGGGGCACCACCAGCTGCCTTCCGATTCCCCCAAGTTCTACTTCCCCTTGGGGAGCCCATTCCCGGTACAGGAATCCCTTCTCCTGCAGGACTCTGTCCCTGCAGCCTTCCCCAAGGGGGTTTGCAGTGCTGTGGCCAGCAAGTTCCCTCAGCTTCTCCAAGGAGGGATCCCTCTGCAGCTCGGTCTAGGATTCAGCAGCTGGGGCAGGGAGTGGGACCTGCTCCTTCTCACTGGCTGGGCCTGGGGTCACAGCCCCCATGATCCCTGTCCCTGGTAGCTCCCTCCCTGCTGTGTAATCACTTCCCAGCAGCACATCTGGACCAGGCAAACCTGTTTGGCAGCCGACCTGCCCTGCCTGGGTGTCCCCCCACTCAGCTGGGGTCTCAACTCCCCCCCTGCTCTGCCCTGCCCTTGCTGTCCCAGTGGGGGCAGGCAGCGAGCTCTCTGCTCTGGTCACAGCATCAGAGCCAGTGTGAGCCCCCTCTCCGGTGTGCAGGGGGGCGGGGAGCATCTCTCCCTCCCACCCCAGGGGGCTGGTTACAGGTAGGCAGGTATCCTGAGCCCAGCAGCCCCTTCCAGCCAGGTCATTTGCATTTTCACTGACCATTTCCATCCTAGTCAATTGGTTCCCTGGATTTGAATTCAAACCCTCGGCCGTTACAGGAGCGGGGCTTGGATCCTGTCCCAAAGAGACACAGTCACCCCTCAACAGGGCCTCCCAGCCGATATCCTGGAGAACCCCAACTACCAGCGAGCCCGACCCCTCCTGGGTCTGCACAGGGATCCGGGCCACAGGCAGGACGAGGGGCTTCACCCCGGGGACCTTCACCCAGGTTCCACAGCCCCTCAGCATCTGGGGCTGCACCACCCCAGTTCTCTCTGTCCCAGGGTCTCGCCCCCACAGGCGTGCTTCCCCACTGACCCCTGGGCAGCCCCCTATGTCTCTCTGCTCCACCATCACCAGTCCACGCTGCTGCTGCTTCTCCTGCAGCTTTTCCTCAGGCTCTTGCTCTCTCTCACGGTCCTCTCGCTCTCTCGGGCTCTGCTCCCATCCCATCTGTCTTCAATCTCCTGATGGGGAACTTGATCGTGAAGACTCTCGTCTGATTGGGGACCAGACTCCCGGGGATGCCTGGCTGCTGCTCCAGCTGCTCCCAGATCCTCTTGTAGCCCCATCTGGGTCAGGAATCTGCTCCTCAGAGCGGTCCTCCTCCTCCAACTGCATGATTAACTGTGCCTTGTTGAATTTCCCCATGCGTAACCCTCTCTTTGTGCACAGGATCACAATGTCCTTCTTAAGGAGATGGTGATAGGCCATCACTTCACCGTTCCCAAGTGGCTCTGGACTCACAGGCCTGTGTGCTCTTGGCTCCTCCATGGTTTCCAGGAAGAACCCCTGGTGTGCCAGCCCTTCTCGTGATCACCACCTCTTTGCCAGGGTCGAGCTGCAGACTCCTCTGCCCCTGGGACTGCTCCTGCAATCCCTAGGGGAATCCTGCTACTGCAAAATCCTTCTCTCTCCCAGGGTCGAGCGGCAAGCTCCTCCGCCCGAGACTGCTCGCTGCAGTCCTCAGGGGCACCCCGTTACTCCAACAGTCCTTCTCGCTGGTCACACACTCCCAGAGGTTAACCGCCCTCTGAAACCGTCCCACTCTGAGCCTTCAGCACGCCTGGTCCTCATTATCCCTCCTTTGTTTTACTGCTCCCCAGTCACTTACTGCAAGAATCGCCATTCACTGGGTGTAGCACATCCCACCGCTGCCACCAGTTGTCACAGAGTCACTGGGCGATGCTCTGGAACTGCTCCCCATCAAGCCAGGCAGGACTTTGGGGAGCCTCCTCTCCCTTGGAGCAGACTTGTTCAGGGCAAGAAGCTCACAAGGCTTCACCTCCTGGGTCTCTCCTTGGAGCATTTAGCATCCTCTGCCCCTCCGTGTGCTTCCCACAGCGAGTCCACCCCAGCGGGGTCCTGGGGAAGCCAGAGGGTCCTGCACCCCCACTTCGCAGTCAGACGTGACTCTCAGCCAGCCAGTAAAACAGAGGTTTATTCTATGACAGGAACAGGGTCTAAAACAGAGCTTGTAGGTACAGAGAACCGGACCCCTCGGCTGGGTCCATTCTGGGGGGCAGTTAGCCAGACCCCCATGTCTGCACTTCACTCCTCATCCCCAGCCAACTCCAGATTGAAACCCCCTCCAGTCCCTCCTCCTCTGCTCAGCCCCTTTCCCGGGCCAGGAGGCCACCTGATCTCTTTGTCTCCAACACCTTCAGCTGGCACCTTTGCAGAGGAGGGGCCCAGGCCATCAGTTGCTAGGAGACAGAGTGTCAGGCATTTAGGTGCACTGGCCCCTTCCTCTGCAGCAATCACACACCCTTATCTCACCACCTAGATATTAAGAACTGCACAGGGGACACTGAGGCACCAACACAGTATTCAGAGAAAACATTAAGAACATTCCCAGTTCGTCACACCAGCTTACCCATGGAAGTTATTTATTGCCAGTGTTAACCGTAGGGGAGCCAAACAAACAAAACAGGGATAATATCCAGTCTAACTTATAAGTGATCACACAAGTCAGGGTCAGGGGGCTACACCTAGAGAGAGGGGGAGAGCTGGGTTCTCACCACCCCATGAAGCTTGAATCGATCGGGAGTCCCAGGTGGGATCTGGTGGCGGTAGCTGGGGGGGCCGGAGTGCTGGAGCCAGGCAGCCCCCATTACGATCAGGCAGGAGAAGATGAAGTCCCAGTGGAACCGATGCAGATTTTGGATCCAGGCATCAGAGCACTGACTGGAGCCTGGGTCGGGGTTTTTGTAGGGAAACAACAATGGTTCAAGGGAGACACTCGGTTTGTTTGTGTGTAAACAAGGGAGATACCAGAGTTGTTTTGTTCAGGCTCCACATGGGAGCTGATCGCTCCTGGCTGCGGGTGGTGCTCTGTGGAGGGAGCTCACAAGGCAGTTCGGGAGCGTCACTATTTTGGATCCCAATGAAGGATTTATGACTAGAGTTGGGCTGAGAACTGCTGAGCTAGGGGGGTGCAGGCAGGTTCATTGACATCTGGAGCAGAGATCCCCCATCATGCCGTGCTCCCTGCTTCTCTGGTCCCAGAGCTGCGTGCGGTTCTCGCCTTGGAATCTCTGGTCTCCAATCTGTAGCTAATGGAGCAGGGGCACTTGAACTTGACCCTCTCCGGTAAGTGCCCCACCCCCACTGGTTCAGTGACTCTTTAAACGTTTATCCGCAGTGGAACAGGAGAGCCCCACATCAGCCTGTCCCGTGGCCCAGGGGTGAGAGCTCTCTACTGTGCGGGGGGAGATCCAGAGTCAAACCCCTCTGCCCCATCGAGCTGGGATGGGGGGGGGGGCTGAATCCCACTCTCCCCCCTGCTGGGTGACTGCACTAATTCCTGTGCTAGCAGTGTGGGCTGCTGGCACAGTTCTTGCAAACAGCAGCTTAGGTGCCTGACCCCGGCCCGGCTCCCAGCTGTGAATACCACCCAGAGGGAGGCGCCTCCCTCCAACCTAGACTTGGGAGACAAACACCAGGAGAGGAGCAGGGCTTAGCACCCCCCTTTGCTTGGCATCTCCCATTGGCTAGCTCGGTGGCTCCACACCCAGGGTGCTGGGTTTTGGGAAGCCCATTCGTTGTCTAGGAAGCCTGGGAACCCAACCCAGACTCGGTGAATCCCTCTGCATCTTGCAAGTAGATGTCAGTCCTGCTCCGGCTGTTCTGTAACTGAGCTTGCAGAGTCCCTTTCCCTCCAGGCAGAATAGATCCAAGGCCGTTTCCCTGCTTCCACGAGGAGCCCATGGAGCAGCTCTGTGCGTGTGAAGCCAGCAGGGTTGGACGCACACAAAGGCAGCAGGGAAGCGTGTTCGCCAAGGTGGGTGATCAGGACAAAGCATTTAAAAAATGCCCAGAGTGTGACGTTATTGATATAATCTGGGACCTTAGAGAACATGGTTGCAACCAAGGTCCTGTGGTGGCACCAGATCTTATGTAGCAGGGGGCCATATAAGGTGTCTAAGACCAGGTTATAGGTTACTGGTTATGATTATGCTGTCTGTATGCATGTGTCATTTTGTAGTTGAAGTTATAAATATTGGCTCTGTACTGTCTGTATTTCAAACTTATGCTGTGCTTCTGGGTGACACCCCAGAGAAGTTGGTGTTAGCTCTGCCTAGCCTGCCTGATGGCCCATTAAGGACCATCAGCTATATAATTGATCCATTGAGAGAAAGCAGATATGCCTTGTAACTCAGCAAAGTGCAGGGACTTGCCCATGTGACTCCAGACTCCATTTTGCTGTAATTTTCCACAGTAAGAACAAAAAATTGTTCTTACACCTGGAAAAGACTATAAAAGGCTAATGCTTCATCTCCATCTTGTCTTCAGTCCTGCTTCTTACCTCTGGAGGGACTTTGCTACAAACTGAAGCTCTGAACAAAGGACTGAATGACCCATCCCAGCGGGGGATGTTCTCCAGAGACTTGATTTGAACTTGCAGTTTATTCCATCACTGCTACAAGCCTGAACTAAGAACTTGGCCACCACTGTATGGAATTGATTCCATTTAACTGATTCTAACTCTCATCTCTAGCTTTTTCCTTTTATGAATAAACCTTTAGATTTTAGATTCTAAAGGATCAGCAACAGCATGATTTGTGGGTAAGATCTGATGTGTATATTGACCTGGGTTCAGGGCTTGGTCCTCTGGGATCGAGAGGACCTTTTTCTTTTACTGGGGTGTTGGTTTTCATAACCATTCATCCCCAGGATGAGTGGGACTGGTGGTGATACTGGGAGACTGGAGTGTCTAAGGAAATTGCTTGTGTGACTTCTGGTTAGCTAGTGGAGTGAAATCAAAGTCCACTTGGTCTGGCTGGTTTGGTTTGCCTTAGAGGTGGAAAAACCCCAGCCTGGGGCTGTAACTGCCCTGTTTGAGCAATTGGTCCTGAATTTGTACCTCAGTTGGGTCCCGCCAGAACTGCATCGTCACAGAGGGGTTCTGAAAGGTGGGGGTGTCATAAACAGATAGCTAAGGGTTAATGTCTCTTTCACCTGGAAAGGAGTAACCTGAAACACCTGACCAGAGGACCAATCAGGAAACAAGACTTTTTCAAATCTGGGTGGAGGGAAGTTTGGGGTGTGAGTTCTTTGTTTTTGTCTTCTGCCTGTACTCTCTCTCGGCGATGAGAGGATTTCTGTCTCCTGCCTTCTAATCTTCTGTTTCCCAGTTGTAAGTACAGAAAGGACAGTGGTTATATGTTTTTTTTGTATGTACATGTGTGTAGTTGCTGGAGTGTTTTGAATTGTATTCTTTTGAATAAGGCTGTTTATTCATATTTCTTTTAAGCAATTGACCCTGTATTTGTCACCTTAATACAGAGAGACCATTTTTAAGTACTTTTTCTTTCTTTTTATATAAAACTTTCTTTTTAAGCCCTGTTGGAGTTTTTCTTTACTGGGGGACTCCAGGGAATTGAGTCTGTAGCTCACCAGGGAATTGGTGGGAGGAAGAAGTCAGGGGGAAATCTGTGTGTGTTAGATTTACGAGCCTGACTTTGCATACCCTCTGGGTGAAGAGGGAAGTACTTGTGTTTCCAGGACTGGAAACAGGGAGGGTGGAATCCCTCTGTTTAGATTCACGGAGCTTGCTTCTGTGTATCTCTCCAGGAACCCAGGGAGGGAACACCTGGAGGGGAGAAGGGAAGGGAAATGGTTTATTCCCCTTTGTTGTGAGACTCAAGGAATTTGGGTCTTGGGGTCCCCAGGGAAGGTTTTTGGGGGGACCAGAGTGCCCCAAAACACTCTAATTTTTTGGGTGGTGGCAGCTTTACTAGGTCCAAGCTGGTAACTAGGCTTGAAGGTTTTCATGCTAACACCCATATTTTGGACGCTAAGGTCCAAATCTGGGCTTATGTTATGACAGGGGGCAGGCTTCCAGTGTCTGGCCCCTGGGCAGTGGAGTTCAGAACTGTCACTGGCGGGGAGCCTGGGGCATTGTGCGGCAGTGGCTGGAGGACACAAGAATTGCAGCGTCTGCACTCGCACTGCAGTGACTTATGTAGGTGGCCGTGGCTTTTCGCCGTTCCGGGACATGGTGTCACTGCAGCTCTGTAACCGGGAGTTCACGTCAGCTGGAGGCAAATGTTAGTGTTGATAAATGCTTAACGAGGTTGATGCAAGTTGGCTGATGTCAACCTGCCTTTGGAGTATAGACCAGGCCTCAGTTCAGTTCTGTCCCCAGTTTTGTTCACAAAGGACAGAGCAGAGATAAAGGAGGTTCAGATAA
The DNA here is from genome assembly GCF_025201925.1 of Gopherus flavomarginatus. Taxonomy (NCBI): domain Eukaryota; kingdom Metazoa; phylum Chordata; order Testudines; family Testudinidae; genus Gopherus; species Gopherus flavomarginatus. The sequence continues at coordinate 82,323,837 of NC_066626.1, forward strand.
CAAGAAAATCACTAGGGTCTGGGAAACCCGCTGTGTGAGGAGAGATTAATGAGAGGGGGCTGTTTAGTTTAGAGAGACAATGATATATGTACAAACTAATGAATGGCAGAGAGCACGTTGGTCAGAGCTTCTCTTTACCCCCTCATAATGCAAGAACAACGGGACACGCGATGAAGCGGAGGGAAGAAAAAGTAAAACTGACACATGGACACTCATGTACATAACACGTAACTCTGCTGTAGATCTCATGGCCACAGGCTGTCATGTGGGGGATTCAGAGGAGAATATGAGAATCAGACAGACAGGCAGCACCTCCTCAGTTACATGAGAGAGAATGAAAACCCAAAACCAAGTCTCCAGTTTTTTGAAGGGACCTAAATCCTCCCCCTCAAGGCACAAGCCACTCAGGCACTAACTACCTGGAGTTAGAAAGAAATTCTCTAGGGGTGAATTATTCTGCACTTGTCCACTAGAGGGGAATCTTCCCCCTTCCCCTGAACCAGCTGGTACCAGTCAGTTTCAAAGAGAGAAGAAGGGGCTAGATGGACGCCTAGTCTGATCTGGTTGGGTGTTTCCTGTGTTCCCATTAGAGTGAATCGAAATGTGTCGGACATTTTACCTCGAAAGGCAACGTAACCAAAGCCAAATCTTGTGTTTTAACAGACTGAGCTTACCTGGAGAATTACTCTTGGCTGAAGTCAATGTGCTACTCGGTGCAAAGATGAGTTGCCAGGAAATATTCGTGAGCAGCATGACACCACATGGAAGAATTTGTTCTACCTCTAAAGCAAGTGACTCTTCCAATAACCACACATCCTTAACTGAAGAAAAGTTAGAAATTGCAGAAGCAGCAAAGCGGAGAGCAGTGGAAATTCTGAGAGATGCCCTGAAGAAGAAGGACCGAGTGCTGATGGAGAAGCCCCAGGATCTGTTTTTCGGTGATAGTGGAGATCCCAAATTCTGGATGGAACGCCATGCGATACTGACAGAAGAGTTAATTGAACGCCTCATCTCAGAGCTGGAAGCTGTGAAGTTTGTGGAGGATCTAACCAGGAAATATACCTATGCATATGTTTATCCAAAGTCTGGTGACAAAACAGTGTATTTGTGCCCACAATTCTGGAAGGCTTCTACATATCTTGAAGAAGAGTCCCAGCCAGGGACTCTTATCCATGAAGCATCTCACTTCCTGGGAATACGAGATATCACCTATTCCAAGGAGAGTATCAATGTTGCCTGCAGAGGGAAGTTGGCAAAGTTGAAAGTTGGTTCAGAACTCAGTGTCCCAGATCTGAATTCCCTTGGGAAAGCAATATTAAATGCTAACAACATCGCATATGAATTTGAAATTACCCTAAATCACAAGGGAAGATTCGAGAATGGAAAATACTCCTGCTGTGATGAAAAAGCTATGAACTCAGTTTGTGCGAGAGCTGTGCCTGATGAGTTTCTTATTCACTATTTCAGGGAAAGGTAAGCAACTCTCCTTTCCCATGGGCAGTGCATGTTGTCTGTGGTTCCCTCCCTATTAACTATATGGCAGTGGTGCCTAGGGACCCCACACAGGCAGTGGTGAGTTGGAGCCAGTTCCCACCAGTTCCCAAGAACCGGTTGCTAAAATTAGACCTCCGTGGAGAACCGGTTGTTAAAGGGCCAGGGAGTGGGCAAAGAACTCCAGTCCGTGGGCCGGACCATCTTGTTGCTCCCAGGATTTCCAGCTGGGGAGGCTGAGGTCCCCCCAGCCCCTCCCCTGTTTCCCGCCAGCTGCAGCGTGACCAGCCGCCGGCACCAGCTGGGCAGCTCAGCTGAGCTGCTGAGTCATCCTGCTGCTTTGAGCTGCAGGCAAGGTAAGCGGGGGAGGGCTGCAAGCTCCAGCGCCGCTGGGGGGGGGGCAATTTTCCCCAGGCCCTGCATGGGCCCCCAGCCCCACGAGTATGTGTTCCCCCACTTCCACCCCCCACTTAAATCAGAACTTTTTATAGGGAACCAGTTGTTAAGATTTTGGCAGCTCATCACTGCACACAGGGATTGTGTCCCCATGGTGCCAGGGGCTGAACTCATGATGAGGAGACAGTCCTTTGCCCCAGTGCACTCGCAAGCCAGGATTATAATAAGGTACAAATAGGTGGAAGAAAGACAACCAGGGCAAGGGTGAGAGGTGACGGTGACAGTAAAATGAACACCAGGCGCCAGACCCTCAGCTGGTGCAGACCAGCAGGCATAGCTCCATTTACTGCAATGGAACCAATTACATTAGCTGAGACCTGTTCACATATCTCAGCCTTCCTCATGCCAGCCACTGTCAGACTACAGCTAACGTCTGCCTAGACAATGGATCATGTGATGTCTCCTGGATGGAAGCTGGAGGCATGCAGGTAAGTATAGTGGTCAGTAGGTTTCCGGTATAGGGTGGTGTTTATGTGGCCATCGCTTATTAGTACAGTAGTGTCAAGAAAGTGGACCTCTTGTGTGGACTGGTCCTGAATAGAGACTGGGAGTGGCTGGCTCTCTACAAAAGCAATTTTCCCTCTCTTGGTATTGACACCTCCTCATCAATTATTGGGAGTGGACTATATGCACCCTGACTAAATTTGCCTTCAACATTGGTTCTCCACTTGTAAGGTAACTCCCTTCTCTTCATGTGCCAATATATATTTATGCCTGTATCTGTATTTTCATTCCATGCATCTGAAGAACTGGGTTTTTTTCACACTAAAGCTTGTGCCCAAATAAATCTAACAGGGCTAACCCTCTGATTGTCAGACTACAGTCATTATCTGCCTACAACCACTGTCACACTACAGCCACTGTCAGACAGCAAATCAGGGTTTCCCCTCCACTCTGAACTCGGGGGTACAGATGAGGGGACCCACATGAAAGACACTCTAAGCTTATTTCTACCAGCCCAGGTTAAAACTTCCAAGGCACAAATTCCTTCCCTTGTCCTTGGACGGTATTGCTGCTACCACCACGTGATTTACACAAAAACTCGGGGAAGGGTCACTCGGAATCCCTATCCCCCCAAAATATCCCCCCAAGCCTCTTCACCTCCTTTCTGGGGAGGCTTGAGAATAATATACCAACCAATTGGTTACATAGTGAGCACAGACCAAACCTTTTGTCTTCAGGTCACTGAAAATCAATCAGGTTCTTAAAAAAAGAACTTTATTATAAAGAAAAAGTAAAAGAATCACACCTGCAAAATCAGGCTGGAAGGTAACTCTACAGGGTAATAAGATTTTAAACACAGAGGATTCCTCTCTAGGCTTACCTTCACAGTTACAAAAAAAGGAATAAAAATCTTTGTAGCATAGGAAAATTCACAAGCTAAAACAAAAGATAACCTAACACATTTCCTTGCCTACTTACAATTTCTGTGGTTTTAGATCTATTATTCCAAGTATATTTTTAGGAGATGTAGCTGTTTTGCCTCTCCCTCCGTCCACAGAGGGAACAACAAAGACAGAGCACAAACAAATCCTCCCTCCTCACAAAGATTTGAAAGTATCTTCTTTCCTCATTGGTCCTTTTAGTCAGGTGCCAACTAGGTTACTTTTTAGGAGCTTTTTAACCCCTTACACGTAAAGTGATTCAGTCCAGCTGCCAAGGAGTGATTTTATGCTACTCTTCTCTCTATATTTATGACACAGCCATGGTCAGACTACAGCCACTGTCAGACTACAGCCGTTGTCTAGCCATTGTCATCCTAGCCACTGTCAGACAGCCATCCTCAGAATACAGCCATTGTGAGACAGCCACTGTCAACCGAGCAACTGTCAGACTACAGCCATTCATAGCCAACCATTGTTAGCCTAGCCATGGTCAGACTACAGCCACATTCAGACAGAAATGATCAGAGAGCCACTATCAGACTACAAGCATTGTCAGACAGCCATTTTCAGACTACAGCCATTATCAGTCTAGCCACTGTCAAACAACCTCTGTCAGACTACAGCCATTAACATAAGAATGGCCATACTGGGTCAGACCAAAGGTCCATCCAGCCCAGTATCCTGTATGCCGACAGTGGCCAATGCCAGAGGGAGTGAACCTAACAGGCAATGATCAAGTGATCTCTCTCCTGCCATCCATCTCGACCCTCTGACAAACAGAGGCTAGGGACACCATTCCTTACCCATCCTTGCTAATAGCCATTAATGGACTTAACCTCCATGAATTCATCTAGTTCTCTTTTAAACGCTATTATTGTTCTAGCCTTCACAACCTCCTCCAGCAAGGAGTTCCACAGGTTGACTGTGCACTGTGTGAAGAACTTCCTTTTATTTTGCTGCCCATTAATTTCATTTGGTGGCCTCTAGTTCTTATATTATGAGAAAAAGTAAATAACTTTTCCTTATTCACTTCCTCCACATCACTCATGATTTTATAGACCTCTATCATATCCCCCCTTAGTCTCCTCTTTTCCAAGCTGAAAAGTCCTGGCTTCCTTAATCTCTTCTCATATGAGACCCAAACCACTAATCATTTTAGTTGCCCTTCTCTGAACCTTTTCTAATGCCAGTATAGCTTTTTTGAGATGAGGATACCACATCTGTATGCAGTATTCAAGATGTGGGCATACCATGGCTTTATATAAGGGCAATAAGATATTCCCTGTCTTATTCTCTATCCCTTTTTTAATGATTCCTAACATCCTGTTGGCCTTTGTGACCACCTCTGCACACTGCGTGGACCTCTTCAGAGAACTGTCCACGATGACTCCAAGATCTCTTTCCTGATTTGTTGTAGCTAAATTAACCCCATCATGTTGTATGTATAGCTGGGGTTATTTTTTCCAATGTGCATTACTTTACATTTGTGCACATTAAATTTCATTTGCCATTTTGTTGCCCAATCACTTAGTTTTGTGAGATCTTTTTGAAGTTCTTCACAGTCTGATTTGGTCTTAACTATCTTGAGCAATTTAGTATCATCTGCAAACTTTGCCACCTCACTGTTTACCCCTTTCTCCAGATCATTTATGAATAAGTTGAATAGGATTGGTCCTAGGACTGACCCTTGGGGAACACCACTAGTTACCCCTCTCCATTCTGAAAATGTACCATTTATTCCTACCCTTTGTTCCCTGTCTTTTAACCAGTTCTCAATCCATGAAAGGACCTTCCCTTTTATCCCATGACAGCTTAATTTATGTAAGAGCCTGTGGTGAGGGACCTTGTCAAAGGCTTTCTGGAAATCTAAGTACACTATGTCCACTGGATCCCCCTTGTCCACATGTTTGTTGACCCCTTCAAAGAACTCTAGTAAGACACAATTTCCCTTTACAGAAACCATGTTGACTTTTGCCCAACAAGTTATGTTCTTCTAGGTGTCTAATAATTCTATTCTTTACTACTGTTTCGACTAATTTGCCCGGTACTGATGTTAGACTTACCGGTCTGTAATTGCCGGGATCACCTCTAGAGCCCTTTTTAAATATTGGCGTTACCTTAGCTACCTTCCGGTCATTGGGTACAGAAGCTGATTTAAAGGACAGGTTACAAACCATAGTAAATAGTTCTGCAATTTCACATGTGAGTTCTGTCAGAACTCTTGAGTGAACGCCATCTGGTCCCGGTATTCTTCCCACCACAGGGATGTTAAATGTTATTAGACTCATAGACTCTAGGACTGGAAGGGACCTCGAGAGGTCATCGAGTCCAGTCCCCTGCCCTCATGGCAGGACCAAATACTGTCTAGACCATCCCTGATAGACATTTATCTAACCTACTCTTAAATATCTCCAGAGATGGAGATTCCACAACTTCCCTAGGCAATCTATTCCAGTGTTTAACTACCCTGACAGTTAGGAACTTTTTCCTAATGTCCAACCTAAATCTCCCTTGCTGCAGTTTAAGCCCATTGCTTCTTGTTCTATCACTGGAGGCTAAGGTGAACAAGTTTTCTCCCTCCTCCTGATGACACCCTTTTAGATACCTGAAATCTGCTATCATGTCCCCTCTCAGTCTTCTCTTTTCCAAACTAAACAAATCCAATTCCTTCAGCCTTCCTTCATAGGTCATGTTCTCAAGACCTTTAATCATTCTCGTTGCTCTTCTCTGGACCCTCTCCAATTTCTCCACATCTTTCTTGAAATGCGGTGCCCAGAACTGGACACAATACTCCAGTTGAGGCCTAACCAGCACAGAGTAAAGCGGAAGAATGACTTCTCGTGTCTTGTTTACAACACACCTGTTAATGGATCCCAGAATCACATTTGCTTTTTTTGCAACAGTATCACGCTGTTGACTCATATTAAGCTTGTGGTCCACTATGACCCCTAGATCTCTTTCTGCCATACTCCTTCCTAGACAGTCTCTTCCCATTCTGTATGTGTGAAACTGATTGTTCCTTCCTAAGTGGAGCACTTTGCATTTATCTTTATTGAACTTCATCCTGTTTACCTCAGACCATTTCTCCAATTTGTCCAGATCATTTTGAATTTTGACCCTGTCCTCCAAAGCAGTTGCAATCCCTCCCAGTTTGGTATCGTCTGCAAACTTAATAAGCGTATTTTCTATGCCAACATCTAAATCGTTGATGAAGATATTGAACAGAGCCGGTCCCAAAACAGACCCCTGCGGAACCCCACTTGTTATACCTTTCCAGCAGGATTGGGAGCCATTAATAACTACTCTCTGAGTACAGTTAACCAGCCAGTTATGCACCCACCTTATAGTAGCCCCATCTAAATTGTACTTTCCTAGTTTATCTATAAGAATATCATGCGAGACGGTATCAAATGCCTTACTAAAGTCTAGGTATATCACATCCACCGCTTCTCCCTTATCCACAAGGCTCGTTATCCTGTCAAAGAATGCTATCAGATTAGTTTGACACATTTGTTCTTTACAAATCCATGCTGGCTTTTCCCTATCACCTTACCACCTTCCAAGTGTTTGCAGATGATTTCTTTAATTACTTGCTCCATTATCTTCCCTGGCACAGAAGTTAAACTAACTGGTCTGTAGTTTCCTGGATTGTTTTTATTTCCCTTTTTATAGATGGGCACTATATTTGCCCTTTTCCAGTCTTCTGGAATCTCCCCCATCTCCCATGATTTCCCAAAGATAATAGCTAGAAGCTCAGATACCTCCTCTATTAACTCCTTGAGTATTCTAGGATGCATTTCATCAGGCCTTATGATCACTATTTCCAAGTGGTCCTGTTATAGTTACCTCTTGGACCAGCTCCTGTGCTCCACTCAGAACTAAATTTAGAGTTGCCTCTTCCCTTGTGGGTTCCTGTACCAGCTGCTCCAAGAAGCAGCCATTTCAAGTATCGAGAAATTTTGTCTCTGCATTTCATCCTGAGGTGAAATGTTCCCAGTCAATATGGAGATACTTGAAATCCCCCACTATTATTGAGTTCTTAATTTTGATAGCCTCTCTAATCCCTTAGCATTTCATCATCACTATCACTATCCTGGTCAGGTGGTCGATAATAGATCCCTAATGTTATATTCTTATTAGAGCGTAAATTTCTATCCATAGAGATTTTATGGAACATGTGGATTTGCTTAAGATTTTTACTTTATTTGATTCTACATTTTCTTTCACATATAGTGCCACTCCCCCCCTGCACGACCTGTTCTGTCCTTCAGATATATTTTGTACCCCGGAATGATTGTGTCCCATTCATTGCTCTCAGTCCACCAGGTTTCTGTGATGCCTATTATATCAATATCCTTCTTTATCACAAGGCACTCTAGTTCACCCATCTTATTAGTTAGACTTCCAGCATTTGTGTACAAACACTTTAAAAACTTGTCCGTTTATTTGTCTGCCCTTTTCTGATGTGCCAGATTCTTTTTTATGTGAATGTTTCTCATCTGATCTGGCCCTTACATTATCCTCTTCCATCCTCTGCTCCTGACTATAACTCAGAAAATCTCTATCACTAGACTCTCCTCTAAGAAAAGTCTCTGTCCAATCCACGTGCACCTCTGCAGCAGTCGGCTTTCCCCCATCTCCTCATTTAAAAACTGCTCTACAACCTTTTTAATGTTTAGTGCCAGCAGTCTGGTTCCACTTTGATTTAGGTGGAGCCCATCCTTCCTGTATAGGCTCCTCCCATCCCAAAAGTTTCCTCAGTTCCTAATAAATCTAAACCCTTCCTCCCTACACCATCATCTCATCCACACATTGAGACTCTCAAGCTCTAACTGCCTACCTGGCCCTGCACATGGAACTGGGAGCATTTCTGAGAATGCCACCATCGAGGTCCTGGATATCAGTCTCTGTCAGACTACAGATACTGTCAAACTACAGCCATTGTCAGACAGCCACTGTCAGACTACAGTCACTGTCAAACTACAGCCCTTTTAAGACTACAGCCACTGTCAGCCTAGCCACTTTCAGACAGCCAGTGTCAGACTAAAGCCAGTGTCAGACAACCACTGACAGCTTAGCCATTGTCATACAGCCATTGCTAGCCTAGCTATTGTCAGCCAGTCACTGTCAACCTAGCCCTTTTCAGACTACAGCCACTGTCAGACTACAGCAACAGCCATGGGCACCATGGCAGAGAATTGAACAGGAGGAGGTGAGCATTTAGGAGAAGGTATGAAGGTGCTGGTGGATAAAAGACAAGCCGGCAGTAAGGGATGAAGTAATGGGTAGAAGGAAGGCCAGGGTCAGTGCTGTGATACTATAATTCAGGAGCTCTCAACCTCTCTTTCTGAGCCCCCCACCATGCTATAAAAACTCCACACACCCCCCCCCTCCGCCACAATTGTTTTTCTGCATATAAAAGCCAGGACTGGCATTAGGGGCACCAAGCAGGGCAAGTGCCCCGGGCCCCACATCACAGGGGGCCTCACAAAGCCGCATTGCTTAGGCCTCGACTTCAGCCCCGGGGGGCAGGGCTCAGGGCCCTGGGCTTAAACACCAGGGAATGGGGCTTTGGCTTTCTGCCTTGTGCCCCAGCAAATCTCATGCCGGCCCTGCTTGCTGGACCCCCTGAAACCTGCTTGCGGCCCCCCAGGGAGCCCCAGACCCCTGGCTGAGAACCACTGCTGTATCTGACTGGAGGGATGGGGCTGAACAGGGAAGGGCCCAACTGGCAAAGTCCAGGAGCTGGGGTTTGACATGGGAGAGGAGAGGGAGCCAGGGGAGTGACACAACGGGGTGATGTGGTTGGAGCAGGGAACTGGGAAACTCATCCCAGCAGGAGAGTTTGAATGAACCGAAGGGGGAAGGTGGCTGGGTGTGAGGCTGGAGATGAGAGGGCAGGAGTTGAAGTGTGAGATGATCAGGCCTGGGCCCCACAAATCGGAATGTCGGGGGTGGGGAAGATTGTTTGTGTTTCCCTACCTGGGTGAGTGTCGGAGTCGAACCCCTCAGCGGAACCGGCTGTGCAATCAGCAAACAGAGCCCTGGCTGGTCCTGGAGCCCCTCGCTGGGCAATGAACTACAGGAAAGCTCTTCCCTCCCACCCAGGATTCCTGGTCACCTGGGGCCAGAATTCAAAGCCACAACAGGCAAAGCCTTTTGTCAGCTCACAGCAGAGCAAGATCCGGGTCAGATTTCTGCTCAGTTCCCACGGGACCCACTGTCAGCGGGCCCTGCCTTCTGTTGTAACCTTCCCCGGGAACTTGCCTCAATGCAATAATCCCAAGTCCTCTGTAACAGTTCCCAGGGCACTCACAGCCGAGTCACCTGGTGAATCCCTGCTGTTACCTGGTGTTCTTTCAACCCAAAGCTCTTGGTAACTTTTACTCTGTGAGAGGTGGTGTCAGGAAATAAATCAGGGGAGATGCGGCTGCCCGACTGATAGATGGCTGCACAAACAGGACAACACAAGAGTGCTTTCACTTAAAGCTAAACTTTACTTAGTCTCAAGCACTTACACACGTCTGCAACAAGTTAGTAACACACCACGCAACCCTTGATAATTACCAAAGCTGAGTGTGGCTTTTGAGTGGCACAGCAGCAGCCCATCTGCCGGTGGGGAACACAAGATGCATCCAGAGAGAGAGACCAGTCCCGAAGAGTCCCCCTACCTCAAACTTTCCCCCTTATTTATACATTAGTAATAGAATGACATGTCCCTTAAAGAAAACTTGTTAAGCCAGCAGTTCCAATGGTCAAGCAAGAGGCTTCTTCTGAATATTGATTAACCAGGTGTGGGTTTTTCCGGAGTTTGCAGCCCTGAGACTCCGACAGACATTCCTAGAGCACATTCTGCTCTTCTAAAATGTATTAGCAACTTCAGCACAATTCTTATCAGGAAGGATGCGGGGTCAAGCTGCCTTTTCTGTGGCAGTCAAAACTCCCTCCCCTCCTGCCTTGGTCAAGCTGAGTTTGCTACATGGCCACTTTTAACAACAAGCGATAGTGGTTTTAGGCACTTTACTGGTTTTCCAAAGTTTTCCCATATACTGCCCCTAGAGAGAGGGAGCCTGGCCTGTGGGGGCTGGCTGTTAACTCGTTAGCACCACCAACTCATTAGCTGCTCAACGCTCTTCTCTGGGCTATGCCAGCCCTGTCCTCACATTGTAGGCTAGCAGGAGGTTCCCGTCATACAGACGAACAATAGGGAAGTGGAGACTACAGTGATAGAACAATACAGAAATGAGGATTTCACATCCCAGTTATTGATAAGCGAGTTCTTGCCAGACAGGATGCTATCAGACTAAGTTTCCTTTTACATCTTCTAGACTCTTCCCTTTCTCTGGAGGTGACAGGAATATCAGGAGAGGATTGTATTCCTAACAGCCCAATAGCACCTTTTTTCAATGTGGCTAGTTTGGAATGTGAGGATGTGACCATTCGTTGAAGAACCAGGCCTCAGACTGTCACAGTAAGAGAAGGCCCTTAGACCAGCAGACAGTGATTTTGATTATTTCTTTTATACCTCTGTAACTAGCTAAATGATAAACATATACCTAAATTCTTAGAGTACAGGCCTTTACAGACAGGCCTGAATACCTATATCCCAATAGTCCCCCCTCCAATAGTGGAGACAGAATACGAGTCAACTGCAGCTGTGCCATTGATCTGATCCAGTGCGGCAAGTCCTATGGTCCTAAGTTGAATTCTGGGTGTTTATCCAAATGAAGCCTACAGAGGTTCACCCGTCACCAAGGACCTAACTCAGCCCTGGTGTAAGGGGATGCAGCTCCCATGGAAGTTGATGGGAGCAGGTCCAGACTGCCCAAGAAGGTGCCAGAGCGGGGATTTTAGACCTGGAGACTAATTTTTTTATTTTTCCTCCCTTTTCTGTCAGCTCGCCAGGAAGGAAGAAGATCAATGAAGTCCTGCAGTCATTATTGCCGGCAAGAGACAAATTGCAGAAACACTTCCCTGAGCTTTGGAAAATTGCAGATGCTATTGACAATGTTCACAAAGGAGCGACAATAGCAAATGTTACTGGAGGGACAGTGGGAATTGCTGGGGGGATAACAACCATTGTAGGCCTCGCTCTCATGCCTGTTACATTTGGAGCATCCCTGATAGTCTCTTTTACAGGGCTTGCTGCTTCTACAGCAGGAGGACTGACCAGTGCAGCTGCAACCACCACAGATGTGGTGACAAGTAATTTCATGAAGGAGACAGTAGAGCAACTCTTAAAAAAGTGTCAGGTTGAGCTGGAAAATATCAAAAAGGCTATACAATGCTTGGAAAGTTATGGAGACATTGCTTTCATGTTTCCAGTCGCACAGATAGCGGCAGGGGCAGGACGAGCTGCTCTTAACATCCCCAAAATGGTCAAAGCTGGACAGCTCCTGGCTAATGTTAGTAAAGTTTCAAAATTTGCAGGAGCTGCTACTACTAGCATTCTAACAGGTGTTACCCTGGGGTTAGATATTTTCTTTTTAGCAAAGGATTCTGTGGAACTCCACAATGGTGCAAAAACGGAGTTAGCAGCTAAAATCCGAGAAGCCGTCAATGAAATTGAAAAAGTGATTTTCCAAGTCAACGAAATGGAGCAAATGATTTGCCAAATCAATGAAATGTACAAGGCACTAACTGCAGATAAACAAGAGTGAATTTTGGGCAAAAATCAGTGGCTCAGTCCTGCAAGATGCTGAATATCCATCCCCACTGCCTTCCACAGGGACTGATGGGATTCAGCGCCACACATGATCCTGCTCTTTAGCCTAGTGATGTTCCTACAGAACACACCCACTCCCAGGCCCCACTCTTTATTTACGCACATTCATGATTATTACATTTTACACATATTAAAACCCATCCTGAAATTAGTCACTGAATTTCTTAGTAGCAGCCATAGTTAAAGACTTTTTCCACAATTAAATGTTAACAGGTGTGGATAGTGCAAGCTAGAAGTTCCAACTTGCTTCTTAACCTCAGTCTGTCCCCCTGCACTGCTGTTTTGTTTTGTTTCCTTTCTTTCTATCCAACTGTGAACTTTTTCATTTTTGGGCTCAGCCCAGAGAAGAATTTTGGAAGATTTGAGAAGATTGGCTCAGACATTCGAGTTCTATTTGTATTAAAAAAAACCAGAAACAGCCCCATATGCTTCTCCTCTAAAACAACTGAATCATTTCTGTTCAAATTTGGCTTGCTTTGTAGATCTCATTGAGATTTAACAACCAGGCTTGAAGAAAGTAAATTGTACAATCTTAACACTACGACCATTTAATATTGTTCATAATGTTCTATTTCCTTAAGAGGAAAATTAAATTCCATGTGGTCGACTCACTGAGTGGATTTGCAGACAGAATTTCAGGCAGACCAGACAGGATTTCAGCCTGACTATTAAAGAGATCAGATGATGCCTCTCATAAGCGGATGTTTGCGCAGTGTCATTGTACAGAATTTCTCTATTATTGTGCAGTGTCCTGAGGGCCAGGGTGAGAATAGTGTGCAAGTGATCATTGGAATTACCCAATGCTCGTTAGAATAGAACTTTGAAGTGCAAACCTGCATTGTTAGAAACTAGAGGTAATACTAGGTATATAGACTCATAGACTCTAGGACTGGAAGGGACCTCGAGAGGTCATCGAGTCCAGTCCACTGCCCTCATGGCAGGACCAAATACTGTCTAGACCATCCCTAACAGACATTTATCTAACCTACTCTTAAATATCTCCAGAGATGGAGATTCCACAACTTCCCTAGGCAATCTATTCCAGTGTTTAACTACCCTGACAGTTAGGAACTTTTTCCTAATGTCCAACCTAAATCTCCCTTGCTGCAGTTTAAGCCCATTGCTTCTTGTTCTATCATTGGAGGCTAAGGTGAACAAGTTTTCTCCCTCCTCCTGATGACACCCTTTTAGATACCTGAAATCTGCTATCATGTCCCCTCTCAGTCTTCTCTTTTCCAGACTAAACAAACCCTATTCCTTCAGCCTTCCTTCATAGGTCATGTTCTCAAGACCTTTAATCATTCTTGTTGCTCTTCTCTGGACCCTCTCCAATTTCTCCACATCTTTCTTGAAATGCGGTGCCCAGAACTGGACACAATACTCCAGTTGAGGCCTAACCAGCGCAGAGTAAAGCAGAAGAATGACTTCTCGTGTCTTGTTTACAACACACCTGTTAATGCATCCCAGAATCACGTTTGCTTTTTTTGCAACAGTATCACACTGTTGACTCATATTAAGCTTGTGGTCCACTACGACCCCTAGATCTCTTTCTGCCATACTCCTTCCTAGACAGTCTCTTCCCATTCTGTATGTGTGAAACTGATTGTTCCTTCCTAAGTGGAGCACTTTGCATTTATATTTATTGAACTTCATCCTGTTTACCTCAGACCATTTCTCCAATTTGTTCAGATCATTTTGAATTTTGACCCTGTCCTCCAAAGCAGTTGCAATCCCTCCCAGTTTGGTATCATCCGCAAACTTAATAAGCGTATTTTCTATGCCAACATCTAAATCGTTGATGAAGATATTGAACAGAGCCGGTCCCAAAACAGACCCCTGCGGAACCCCACTTGTTATACCTTTCCAGCAGGATTGGGAGCCATTAATAACTACTCTCTGAGTACGGTTATCCAGCCAGTTACGCACCCACCTTATAGTAGCCCCATCTAAACTGTACTTTCCTAGTTTATCTATAAGAATATCATGCGAGACAGTATCAAATGCCTTACTAAAGTCTAGGTATATCACATCCACCGCTTCTCCCATATCCACAAGGCTCGTTATCCTATCAAAGAATGCTATCAGATTAGTTTGACACAATTTGTTCTTTACAGATCCATGCTGGCTATTCCCTATCACCTTACCACCTTCCAAGTGTTTGCAGATGATTTCTTTAATTACTTGCTCCATTATCTTCCCTGGCACAGAAGTTAAACTAACTGGTCTGTAGTTTCCTGGATTGTTTTTATTTCCCTTTTTATAGATGGGCACTATATTTGCCCTTTTCAAGTCTTCTGGAATCTCCCCCGTCTCCCATGATTTCCCAAAGATAATAGCTAGAGGCTCAGATACCTCCTCTGTTAACTCCTTGAGTATTCCAGGATGCATTTCATCAGGCCCTGGTGACTTGCAGGCATCTAACTTTTCTAAGTGATTTTTTACCTGCTCTTTTTTTATTTTATCTTCTAAACCTACCCTCTTCCCATAAGCATTCACTATATTGGACATTCCTTCAGACTTCTCAGTGAAGACGGAAACAAAGAAGTCATTAAGCATCTCTGCCATTTCCAAGTCTCCCGTTACTGTTTCCCCCTCCTCACTGAGCAGTGGGCCTACCCTGTCCTTGGTCTTCCTCTTGCTTCTAATATATTGATAAAAAGTCTTCTTGTTTCCCTTTATTCCCATAGCTAGTTTGAGCTCATTTTGTGCCTTTGCCTTTCTAATCTTGCCTCTACATTCCTGTGTTATTTGCCTATATTCATCCTTTGTAATCTGACCTAGTTTCCATTTTTTATTTGACTCCTTTTTATTTTGTAGGTCACGCAAGATCTCGTGGTTAAGCCAAGGTGGTCTTTCGCCACATTTTCTATCTTTCCTAACCATTGGAATAGCTTGCTTTTGGGCCCTTAATAGCGTCCCTTTGAAAAACTGCCAACTCTCCTCAGTTGTTTTTCCCCTCAGTCTTGATTCCCATGGGACCTTACCTATCAGCTCTCTGAGCTTACCAAAATCCGCCTTCCTGAAATCCATTGTCTCTATTTTGCTGTACTCCCTTCTACCCTTCCTTAGAATTGCAAACTCTATGATTTCATGATCACTTTCACCCAAGCGTCCTTCTACTTTCAAATTCTCAACAAGTTCCTCCCTATTTGTTAAAATCAAGTCTAGAACAGCTTCCCCCCTAGTAGCTTTTTCAACTTTCTGAAATAAAAAGTTGTCTGCATTGCAGTCCAGGAACTTATTGGATAGTCTGTGCCCCGCGGTGTTATTTTCCCAACATATATCTGGATAGTTGAAGTCCCCCATCACCACCAAAACTCGGGCTTTGGATGATTTTGTTAGTTGTTTGAAAAAAGCCTCATCCACCTCTTCCGCCTGATTAGGTGGCCTGTAGTAGACTCCCAGCACGACATCACCCGTGTTTTTTACCCCTTTTAGCCTAACCCAGAGACTCTCAACACTTCCATCTCCTATGTCCATCTCCACCTCAGTCCAAGTGTGTACATTTTTAATATATAAGGCAACACCTCCTCCCTTTTTCCCCTGTCTATCCTTCCTGAGCAAACTATATCCATCCACACCAACATTCCAGTCGTGTGTATTATCCCACCAAGTTTCAGTGATGCCAATAATGTCATAGTTGTATTTATTTATTAGCACTTTCAGTTCTTCCTGCTTATTACCCATACTTCTTGCATTTGTATATAGGCATCTAAGATACTGGTTTGATCTTGCCTCCCAGCTTTGCCCTGACCCTCCTTTCTCTCTGCCATTATAGCCCGTGCTCCCTCCTGTTTCCAACCCATCTCCCAGGTCTTGTTCCCCACTTACCTGTGGGGTTTGCTCACCTGTCCCCGTCGAGCCTAGTTTAAAGCCCTCCTTACTAGGTTAGCCAGTCTGTGCGCAAATAAGGCCTTTCCCCTCCTCGAAAGGTGAACGCCATCTCTGCCTAGCAGTCCTTCCTCGAATAGCATCCCGTGGTCGAGGAAGCCAAAGCCCTCCTGGCAACACCATCTTCGCAGCCAGGCATTCACCTCCACAATGCATCTGTCTCTGCCCGGGCCCCTACCTTCGACAGGAAGAATCGAAGAGAATACCACCTGCGCGCCAAACTCCTTAACCCGTACTCCCAGAGCCCTGTAGTCACTCTTGATCTGCTCAGTGTCACACCTCACAGTATCATTTGTGCCCACATGGATGAGTAGCATGGGGTAGTAGTCAGAAGGCTGGATAATCCTCGACAATGCCTCTGTAACATCTCGGATACGGGCCCCTGGCAGGCAGCATACCTCCCGGGATGAACGGTCAGGGCGACAGATGGGTGTCTCCGTCCCCCTCAGCAGAGAGTCTCCAACCACCACTACCCTACGTTTCTTATGTAAAAAGAATGAGGAGTACTTGTGGCACCTTAGAGACTAAAATTTGTTTGAGCATAAGCTTTCATGGGCTACAGCCCACTTCTTCGGATGCATGGAATGGAAGATATATATTGAGGATATATATATATACACACATACAGAGAGCACAAAAAGGTGGGAGTTGTCTTACCAACTCTGAGAGGACAATTAAGTAAGGAAAAAAAACTTTTGAAGTGATAATCAAGATAGCTCTGAAACTAGGTATGTGTGTTTACTTATATCTGGTAAATGCTAACCATGTAAACAGACAATTCCTATCTATCACTATACATATTGATTCAGGGACCAAAAGGGAATGTTAACGTTTAGATGAATCTTGGGTGAAATAATGTCATTATCTAGATGTCTCTCTAAAGTTTGTGATAAACTGTTTAATGGAAATTACCTTGGGTAAACCTGCATTGTTTTCCTAACCTTGCTGGCAATTAACTAAGAGTCACATCAAAAAGAATATTTACCCAGGACTGAATGGTCAAGAGGCTTCTGGAAATGTATAAAAGCCTGGGGACCTGATTCTGTTTCATCTCATCTCTGCTTGGATGCTCATAATGGACATTGACTTAGTAGCTCTGGACTGATCTGAAAAGAACTGTCTGCACCTACAAAGCTCAACAATTCCATGTATCTGAACCTCAAGAATTGAGCTCAAGTCTGTCTGTGTATTGATCTTTTAACCAACAAACGTTCTCTTTTCTTTTTTTAATAAATTTTGGCTTAGTTAATAAGAATTGGCTGTAGCGTATATTTTGGGTTAGATCTAAGTTATCATTGGACCCGAGTCTGGGGCTTGGTCCTTTAGAATCGGAAGAACCTTTTCTTTTATATGATGAGAAGATTTTCAGAATTTATCATCATATGTTTGACAGGTGTGTCTGGACGGAGGCCTGAGGCTGGGCACTTTAAGGGAACTGCGTTGTTTGAACTTCTGAGAACCAGTGAGGTACCACAGAAGCTGTTTTGTGCTGGTTTGGTAAATCTAAGTTTTGGTAGATCCGCCAGCTTTTGGGCTTTGTCCAAACTGTCCTGTGTGGAGTTCATCCTGATTGAGTGACCTCAGCTGGCTCCCTTGGGCAACCATTGTCACACCCGATAATAGCACAACCTCCAATTAAAAGGAATTAATTTACCTTGTTGCCAAGTAGTTAGATGGAGTTTAAAAAGGAATTTAACAGTGTGAAACTCCATGATTTGCTCTTTTCATATGCGATTTGCCGAATAAAGACTTGATCCGAAATACATGGCCTGGTTTTTAAGCCTCAATGAGCTTTATAAATGAGTCAGATACTGTGTGATTTAGGAGTCCCCAGCTTTCTTCCTCCAAGTGCACCTTGTTCATTAGGTGCAATGAGACACTATTCTACAGAAGGCACAGTCTCTGTCTGTCAGAATTGGTGAAACCATTCTGTCTCCAGGTGGCTAGGAGACTGTTCCAGCCTGGTGAGTGATGACCTGGCTTTAGTACTGCAGGTCTATGTCACCTTTCAGGTGGATACAGCAATGTGGCCATGAAGCCATCAGCCCGTAGGAATCTCTAGCTAGTACACTGCAGTGTGTCTCCTCAGCAGGGCTGGATTAACTCTTCGATGGGCCCAGAGCTATTAGATTTTGTGGGGCGCTTGTGTGAGAGGGTGTGGGCTCTAGGTGGGGGTGGGGGTGTAGGAGGGGATCAGAGGTCAGCCCTTACCTCTGGTGGCTCCTGAAAGCAACTGGCACACCCCTCTTGCAGCAGCTCCTAGGAGGGAGGGCAGAGGGTCTCTGCAGCGTGCTGCTGCTTGCAGGCACAAAACCCCACAGCTCCCATCAGCTGCAGTTCCCAGCCAAAGGGAGCTGCGGAGTCTGCACTTGGGGTGTGGGCAGCACACAGAGACATTCCCCCTACATCCCTTCCCCCCTATGGCCACAGGGACGTGCCCACTGCTTCCAGGAGCAGTGTGGAGGAAGGGTTGACAGGAAGCCATCTTAGCCCTGCTGCGCTGACAGCGGCAGCAGTGGCCGGGGGCCCATGGGCCCTTTTAAATTGCCCGGGCTCCTGGGTAATTGCTCCCTTTGTCCCTCCGTCAGCAGGCCTGTTGTGGAGCCCCCCTTAGTCTGGGGCCCTGGGCTGCAGCCAGGGCCAGCTCCAGCGGTTTTGCCGCCCTAAGCAGCCAAAAAAAAACAAAGCCGTGATCACGATCACAATCTGTGGCAATTCAGCAGGAGCTCCTTCACTCCAAGCAGGAGTGAGAGTCCATCCACTGAATTGCTGCCGAACACCTGGATGTGCCCCCCCAAGCACCTGCTTGCTAAACTGGTACCTGGAGCCGGCCGCGGCTGCAGCCCTTAAAGCCCCTGCCTTAATCCGGCCCTGACTGTGAGTACATCACACATCTCCTCTGCTCTCTACCCTGGCTTCCTGCAGAATATCAAATCAAGTTCAAGGTCTCTGTCCTTATACTCCAAGTGTTCCACAGCCTGGGCCCAAGGCGTCTAAAGTGGCCGAAAGCTCCAGGACGAAGACCGTGATTGACAGCTTTGCTCCCCTGCCACACGGGTAACATGTATCCAGCAGGAGACAGAGCTTTCTCCAGGGCTGGCCCAAGACGTTGGACTGAACTCCAACAGGAACTAAGGACAATCAGAAACCTCACCCCCTTCTGCTCCAAGTGCCAGGCACGCTTTCCCCCGGCTCTCACTCGTGGCAGCAGACAGCACACAGAAATATCCAATTATCTTTGAGAGGCAAGATTTATGCTCGGTTTACAGCTAACTTTTTGGGAGGGAGCCCTTGACAACTTCCTAGGGAGCAACAATACGAAGATGCTACAACATTTTTATGAGTTTCACCATTGTAGCTGTCACCCCCACCACCACTTGGTGAGCCCCAGGATTTACCATCATACTATCTTCCAGATCCTGAAAGAGGTACTGTCATATAAATAAAGGGAAGGGTAACCATCTTTATATATGCAGGAACATCAAATCCCTCCTGGCCAGAGGTGAGAATCACTTACCTGTAAGGGGTTAATCAGTTCCATTAACCTAGTTGGCACCTGACCAGAAGGACCAACAGGGAAAGACACTTTCAAATCTGGGTTCGGGCAGGGTTGTTTGTGTTCTTTGTTGTTCTCTCTGAGACAAAGAGAGAGACCAAACAAGTAATCCAGCTCCTACTGAATGATACATCTAAAGTTACAGAAATAGTAAGTAATAGCAAGCAAATGCATTAGATTGTCTTTTGTTTTAGCTTGTGAATTTTCCCTATGCTAAGAGGGAGGTTTATTAATTTTTTTTTTTTTTTTTGGGTAACTTTAAAGTTTTGCCTAGAGGGGAAATCCTCTGTTTTAAATCTCATTATCCTGTAAAATTACCTTCCATCCTGATTCCTTTTACTTTTTTTCTTTATTATAAAGTTCTGTTTAAGAATCTGATTGGTTTTTAGTGTCTTAAAAAACCCAAGGGTCTGGTCTGTGCTCCCTTATTTACCTATTTGGTTGGTAGATTATTCTTAAGCCTCCCCAGAAAAGGGGGTGAAGGGACTTGGGGGGATATTTTGGGGAAACAGGAACTCCAAGTGGTCCTTTTCCTGAATCTTTGTCTAACTGACTTGGTGGTAGTAGCAATGCTGTCCAGGGACAAGGGATTTGTGCCTTGGGGAAGTTTTTAACCTAAGATGGTAGATAAGCTTAGGGGTCTTTCATGCGGGTCCCCACATCTGTACCCCAGAGCTCAGAGTGGGGAGGGAACCCCAACATGTACACACCTGGTGAGAAGGAACCAGATGGGTCAGGAAGAGTGGCCTTGTGGCCCTTCCCTTGACTAGGAAGTGATCAAGATTCTATTCCTAGTCTACCACAGACACCCTGTGTCACCTTGGACACGTTGCTGGGGTTCTAACAGCTAAAATGTCCATTAACTCCCTATTCCTATCCAAAATGTCAGGTGTTATTCTAGGGGCACTGACTATAAATCAGTTAGGTATACCAGGTGGTCTAATCTCCCAGATGTCACGGTGAATAATCCAGTCCCACATGCTTCCTCCCCATGGACCCGGCAGGATTCGGTATGTGGGAGCCCACACCCCCCTAACCGGTCCATATGCTTGGAAGGAGCACTGTGAATGTCCACACTTCCACCCAGAAAGTGTCCAAGTATGTCTCCATGACCACAGATCAGATGGTACTCCTGATGTGTCTGTAAGGGCAGTGGGCCAAGTCTGGTGCTCAAGATCATTCCAAATGGCCATCAGCTGGTCATTCAGGAAATCCTGAATTTCTAAACATACTAGATCCCACTGCAATGCCTTCCTAGCCTCAGTTATATTCAATACCATCTCTGTCAGTAACTTCTGGGTCATAGAACTAAGGGCGGAAATGACATGTAACTCACCAATTCCAGCCTGTACTTGCATTAGCTGTGCCCCAGAAATAAGGCTAGTGGTCTTCTCTAGTTGGCCCAGTTTCTCAACATGTTCTTGGTTTTTAAGAATATTCCAAATGGCTGCTGCACTATTGGCCCCAACCCACAGGGATCCAGTCAGGTCCCTCTTCTTCCAGAGGAAATAACCCAGGCCCACTGCTGTGCTAATCTAATGGCAGCCCCTTGTGAGCAATTTGGGTATGTAGAGGTGATCTGGAAATTGGATAAGGGCAATGTAAATTTGTCAGTCCCTAGTGTTGTATTAATCACAGTCCATTGATATCCTAATACATCTCTCTTTGGTGTAGTACTATATCACATCGGTTGGTTGTACACCTTTAACTAATCTCAGGTACTTTCAAGAGGCATTGACATTAATAGCATAGGAGGGGGTGTATTGCAATAAGGTACAGGTTACATTATTTATTAATTACTGGAATAATTTCAATACAGGTAAAATTTCCAGTGGCAGAACAAACTCTTTGGGTATTTGTTTAATCAATCACTAATTAGGTGACCAAACAACAATAAGGGCTTCTTTCATGTAACACAGTACAAATTCCAGGAAGAGTCAGCATATCTACTTCACTATGGAACCCATCAATTTCAATTATAGATTCTTGGGGTTCACTTGTAGTGATATCCTAGATTTCTATTTCCACTGATCCATTTATTCTCCAGTCAATTGTTCACTTATATGGGATATCCTGAACTTATTTATTTATAGATTGTTTGGGGAAAAAAAATTAACTAAAGTGTGAAGGCCTTGGCCATTGGTATACAGCATTGTCTGTATCTGGATGTATTACAGGGGTAATAGTGTAATGGAGGAGACGGCGGGGCAGTGGCAACAAGGTTCCTTTGGTACTTGTCATTTAAAATCCAATTAGGGAAGGCAATACATGCTGAAGGATTTATCCAAACCACAGGGCACAGCCTGTAGAATAAACCCCAACATCCAATCAATACCACATTCCCAAGCATGGGTCCCACAAATTTCTTCCTGCCAGTGTATAATTCTTTGTTTCTTCACCAGGGTCAGTTCTTAATGTCCTTTTAGTCAGGAATTCCTGGACTTTGGCAATTTAAGTGGAGTGAGTGTTCATTCTTCTTTCCTGAAGCAATCATGGTTCAGCATCCTACAGGGGAGAGGTTACCAGCACATCACCCTGTATTGGTTTTGATTTTTCTAGAAAAATCCAAAGGCACAGTAGGTCTGTCAGTGGACAAGGGAGAAGTTACTAGCACTTCACCTTGTCCTTTTTCCCTGCTGTCCAGAAGGCACAGCAGAGCTATTGATGATTGGCCTATTTCTCTTTCTAGGATAATCCTCCCGAGGTGGAGGGGTCTTTTTGCAGTGAGAAGCGTGGGTCCAGGCAGTCAGTCCCTGGCACTTCATGGCAGTGTTGGTGGTTAACAGGACTCGGAAAGGGCCTTTCCAGCATGGAGCCAAAGCAGTCTTTTGCTGATGGACCTTTCCATAGATCCCGTCTCCTGGTTCCAAGGAGTGGCAGGGCTGCTATGGTCTTTGGGTAGCGCTTCTTTACCTGTGAGAAAAGAAACCTGACACTTTCATTAGTGCCTGGCAGTGTTTTGCAGATCTCATAGCTGCTTGGGCACATTCAAGCCCCCCCTTTTCTTGGTTGTCAGTCAAGCTTTAGCTGTGAGCAGTGTCCTTGAATGGGGCCAGGGTCTTATCTTTAGACTGAGCATACTAGCTATTTTTTTTCCAGTTAATTCGTTCTGTTTTTTCCTTCTCCCCTTCTTGGCTTCTTTTAACCTACAAAGGAAACTTCCACTCTTCACTGATACACCTTTTCCCAACAATGAACACATACACATTGCCATTACACAGTACATTAGTCTTATTATTCAATGTATGCCACATATACCCTTCCACTAAAATAACCTTATTACAGAGCTTTGGAGCAACAAGCCAGGACAAGCACACCCACTTTGAGGAGTCCACTCAGTACAACATCTGGTGTTCAATAGCTTCCCACCATCCCCAGCCCTCTGGCTAGAAATCTGAGGTTGCACATGGGATCCTTCTGGCTATACAGGGAGTGGGTTAACTTTTCATGTCCTTGCTTCCAAAGACTGTTGGTATGTAAATCTTAATAACAATTTTTCAATTAAAAAAAATCTAGCCAATGAAGTTTCTTTTTCTCTCTTAAGCAAATGTATTAGACTTTAGTATATCACATTTTCCTGATTTATCCAAACACTTTGTATTTCAAGTTGAATAAAACAAATATCTGCATTTTAATTTAACCCTTCTGTTTGATTTTAAAATAGGCTATCTGATGAAAATATTAAACACAAACAGCACAACACAGGACATAGAACACAAAACATAATTCCTATTGCGTCAGTAAACGCATGGTACGTTGAATGCTGTTCAGCTGGCATCAGTTTTCGCTGATTATCTGAAAGATAAAAACAGAGGTCTACCCCTTCTGGGCAGTCAGTCATTGCTTAAAATAGACAAATACCCTTGTTGATTTCAGGCAAAACAGAGGAATTACCCCATATTTTCTTGTATTTGTTTCATAGGCAGCCCAGGTTTCAGTGGCTACCACCTTATCAGTTAGATAATTTGCATTAATACAGATGCTTTCTGGCTTGCTTCTGGGTCCAAAGCTATTCACAGCTTAAAGATTCTTACTTTAAAAAGGGACACAATTTACTTTACCAGAATTTTGATGCCTTTTTACTTCTAACTCCTGCTTTCAAACACAGTGATCTGAAGGAAAACACTACTTATAGTGCCCTTAGAGCCTAATGGGATTTCAGTTACATAGCACTGTCTACATTCTTTAGCTAATTCAACTAAATTGTTCATAGCCAAATGATTGCAATCAAATAATTTCTTGCCTGGATTTATTTACAAACATTTCAAAGGCACCAAGAACTTTCCTCTTTAGCATTTTTACAAAGTTCAACTGCTGTTCCCTCCAGCAACTACAGAGTTAACGTCTCACTCTTTCCTTAAATCACTTGCTTGTCTCCCAACAGCTACTTTGGGTATGTCTGCACTACGGGATTATTCCGATTTTACAGAAACCGGCTTTTTAAAACAGATTGTATAAAGTCGAGTGCACGCGGCCACACTAAGCACATTAATTCGACGGTGTGCATCCATGTACTGAGGCTAGTGTCGATTTCTGGAGCACTGCACTGTGGGTAGCTATCCCATAGTTCCCAAAGTCTCCCTCGCCCATTGGAATTCTGGATTGAGATCCCAGTGCCTGATGGGGCAAAAAACATTGTCACGGGTGGTTCTGGGTACAGCCTCACCCCTCCCTCCATGCAAGTGTTTAGCGCCTTTTTTCCTGGGTGAACTGTGTGTTAAGATAAGTTCCTGTCTGCATCCTAAAAGACTTGCCCATACCGGTATTGCCCTGGCCTCTTCCTTTGTCAGTCAGTATTAAAGGCATTCTGAACTATATGCATTTCCTCACCTTTTGGGGGCGAAGCCAGACTTTCAGGCACCTGTTCCCCTACTTGGTGTAAACTTTGCTTGTACCAATCAGAAACGAACACACACAGTTTTTGGGCCCCGTCCCCTATGACACTTCTATGATGTCATAGTGGGTATTTTAGGCTGGTCTGCCATGTGCAGGCAGAAGAGGAGAAAGAAAAACGAATCCTGTGTACCTTGTGCACACCTGTAACCGAGCCTGATCACCTCGAAGCCTCTCTCAGCTCACGTGTTTTAAGCAGAGTTTCTACGTTTGCCGGTCGTTATGAGTTGGTTTGTATTCGCAAGTATTGGTTATTACTAAATGCTGCATCCGTGTTTATAAATATTGTTTACTGCATCTTTGTTTATAAATATTGTTTGATAGTAAATACTTTAGCCATTGTATGTTTTAAGTTCCATTAATCCTATTAGCTAATCATACGCTGCTCCCCTACCCCTTGTAACTATCCCCAATAAAACTTTTAATTAATTAATTTTAGTTGTGTGCATGCCTGCAGTTTGCATCGTGACCCATACCCTCCTTGCATCCCTTACCTATACAGTCTATTGCCACGTGCAGCCTGGTAAATAACAGGTCTGCATTTTTCTTTCGCCTCTAAAAGTACGTGGCAATCTACACTGTGCAGACGCCATAGCACAGCAAGCATGGACCCTGCGCAGCTCAAGACAGCAGTCATGAACGTTGTAAACACCTGGTGCAGTCTCATGCAGTCTATGCTGAACCGAGACCTGCAAAGCCAGGCGAGGAGGCGGCGGCTACGGCAGAGTGGCGACAAGAGTGATGAGGACATGGACACAGAATTCTCTCAAACCGCGGGCCCCTGCGCTTTGGAGCTCATGCTCGTAATGGGGCAGGTTCTAGCCATGGAACGCCGATTTTGGGCCCGTGAAACAAGCACAGACTGGTGGGACCGCATAGTTTTGCGGGTTTGGGACGATTCCCAGTGGCTGCAAAACTTTCACATGCGTAAGGGCACTTTCATGGAACTTTGTGACTTGCTTTCCCCTGCCCTGAAACGCCAGAATACCAAGATGAGAACAGCCCTCACAGTTGAGAAGCGAGTGGCGATAGCCCTCTGGAAGCTTGCAATGCCAGACAGCTACCGGTCAGTCGGGAATCAATTTGGAGTGGGCAAATCTACTGTGGGGGCTGCTGTGATGCAAGTAGCCAAAGAAATCATTAAGCTGCTGCTACGAACGGTTGTGACTCTGGGAAATGTGCAGGTCATAGTGGATGGCTTTGCTGCAATGGGATTTCCTAACTGTGGGGGGGCGATAGATGGAACCCATATCCCTATCTTGGCTCCGGAGCACCAGGGCACCCAGTACGCAAACCGCAAGGGGTACTTTTCAATGGTGCTGCAAGCACTGGTGGATCACAAGGGACGTTTCACCAACATCCACGTGGGATGGCCAGGAAGGGTTCATGACGCTCGCGTCTTCAGGAACACTACTCTGTTTAAACGGCTGCAGCAAGGGAATTACTTCCCAGACCAGAAAATAGCAGTTGGGGATGTTGAAATGCCTGTAGTTATCCTGGGGGACCCAGCCTACCCCTTGATGCCATGGCTCATGAAGCCATACACAGGCAGCCTGGACAGTCATCAGGAGCTGTTCAACTACAGGCTGAGCAAGTGCAGGATGGTGGTAGAATGTGCATTTGGCCGTTTAAAGGCGCGCTGGTGCACATTACTGACTTGATCAGATCTCAGCCAAACCAATGTCCCCTTTGTTATTGCTGCTTGCTGTGTGCTTCACAATCTCTGTGAGAGTAAGGGGGAGACCTTTATGGCAGGGTGGGAGGCTGAGGCAAATCACCTGGTCGCTGATTACGCGCAGCCAGACACCAGGGCGATTAGAAGAGCACACCAGCAAGTGGTATGCATCAGAGAAGCTTTTAAAACCAGTTTTATCATGGGCCAGGGTACGGTGTGACTGTTGTGTTTGTTTCTCCTTGATGATCCCCCCCCAATTGACTCATTCCCTGTAAGCCACCCACCCTCCCCCTTCGATTACCGCTTGCTTCCTAAGGAAATAAAGTCACTATCATTTAAAAATCATGTATTCTTAATTAATTATAAAAAGAGGGAGAGAAATGACAAGGTACCCCGGGTGTGGTTTGGGAGGAGGATAGAAGAGAAGGAGAAGGCCACTAAAAAAATTTCAAAATAATGACAGCCTTTTGATTGGGCTGTCCACTGGGGTGGAATGGGCGGGTGCACGGAGCCTCCCCCCACGCGTTCTTAGTTGTCTGGTGGGTGAGAAGGCTAAGGAACATGGTGAGGGGGGAGGGTGGTTATACAGGGGCTGCAGCGGCACTCTATGATCCTGCTGCCGTTCCTGAAGCTCCATCAGACGCCGGAGCATGTCTGTTTGATCATGCAGCAGCCCCAGAGTTGCATCCTGCCACCGCTGATCTTCCTGCCGCCACCTCTCATCTAGAGTGTCTCTCCTCACGTTGGTCCCTCCTGTCCTCACGTTTATTGGCATCTTTCCTGTACTTTGATGCCATGTCCTTCCACTCATTCAGATGAGCTCTTTCATTGCGGGTCACTGCCATGATTTCTGAGAACATTTCATCTCGCGTCTTCTTTTTCCTCCGCCTTATCTGAGTAGCCTTCGGGATGGAGGAGAGAGACTTGAAAAATTTGCAGCTGCAGGAGGGAGGGAAAAAAGGGAGAGAAGTATTTTAAAAGATACATTTTACAGAACAATGCTTATACTCTTTCACGGTGAACAACACTGTTCACATTACATAGCACATGTGATCTCAATACAAGGTCGCATTTTGCATCTTAATATTGAGTGCCTGCGGCTCTGGTGTTAGAGATCTCACAGATGCAGGTCTGGGCAGCAGAATTCAGCTTGCATGCGGCCATGGTAAGCCATTGTCTTCTGCAGCCTTCATATATCCAGCGCCCTCCTTTACCAAATAGCAAGCAAGGCCCGTTGAGTGATGCTTCTTTCCTGTTAACATGGAGCACCAGCCCACCCCCCCACATCCAATTCTCTGGGATGTTCGCTTTACCCCTCCCCCTACCGCGTGGCTGGTATCATGGAAGATCGCTGCTAGCCACCCAGCCACCCACCCACCCACCCACCCACCACGTGGCTGGTAGCAGGGAACATCCTTGCTAGCCAAACACAAAAAAGCTCAGCACCAATAACCCCCCACTTTTCCCCCTGCTTGGCTAACTGCAGGAAAGGATTTATTTTAAGCCACAGGCAAACAGCCCAGTAGGAATGGCCATTTCTGTCCCCTTAATTAAATTCCTATATTTGAGCCAGGTTACCATGAATAATATCACTCTGAGGATAACACAACGAGAAAGAACGGATGTTGCTTCAATGCCAGCAAACACTGAGACCATACACAGCTAGACTTTGTCATGCAATGATACCAGATTACTTGCTACATGCATGGCGTGGTCAAGTGTCCTACCATGGTGGACGGAATAAGGCTGACCTGCCCAGAAACCTTCTGCAAAGGCTTTTGGAGTACCTCCAGGAGAGCTTCATGGAGATGTCCCTGGAGGATTTCCGCTCCATCCCCAGACATGTTAACAGACTTTTCCAGTAACTGTACTGGCCGTGAATGCATCCCAAGTCCTCAGGGCAAATTAATCATTAAAAAACGCTGCTTTTAAACCATGTTTTATATTTACAAAGGTACACTCACCAGAGGTGGCTTCCATGGCTTCATTGTCTGGGCTAGTGGCCTGAGAGGGTAATTCCGTCTGGGTGAGAAAAAGCTCCTGGCTGTTGGGGAGAACAGAGTGCTGTGTGCTCTCTGCAAGCTCGTCCTCCTCTTCATCTTCCCCGTCCACAGAATCCTCAGGCATGGCTGAGGTTACCACCCCCACCTCGGAATCCATGGACAGGGGTGGGGTAGTGGTGGTGGACCCCCCGAGAATTGCATGCAGCTCAGCGTACAAGCAGCATGTTTTTGGCCCTGCCCCGGACCTTCCGTTTGCTTCTTTGGTTTTCTGGTAGGCTGGTCTGAGCTCCTTAACTTCCACTCTGCACTGCACTGAGTCCCTGCTGTGGCCTCTCTGCATCACGGCCCTGGAAATTTTTTCAAATGTTTTTTCATTTTGTCTTTTGGAACGGAGTTCTGTTAGCACGGAATCCTCTCCCCATATAGCGATCAGATCCAGTACCTCCCGTGCGGTCCATGCTGGAGCTTTTTCGATTCTCAGGAGACTGCATTGTTACCTGTGCTGATCAGAGCTCCACACTGGGCAAACAGGAAATGAAATTCAAAAGTTTGCGGTGCTTTTCCTGTCTACCTGGCCAGTGTATCCAACTCCAGATTGCTGTCCAGAGAGGTCACAATGGTGCACTGTGGGATAGCTCCCGGAGGCCAATACCATCAAATTGCAGCCACACTAACCTTATTCTGAAATGGCAATACCGATTTGAGGCTACTCCCCTCGTCGGGGAGGAATACAGATATCGATATTAAGAGCCCTTTATATTGATATAAAGGGCTTCGTTGTGTGGACAGATGCAGGGTTAATTCGGTTTAACACTGCTAAATTCAGTATAAACGCATAGTGTAGACCAGGCTTTTTATCAACTCAAAGCACCATTTCAAGTATTGTCCTGGGTATTTGAAATCCCCATGCTTATACTTACTTATTCCTTCCTTCCACTACGCCCTCAAAATTTTCCAACCTGGTTTCCAATCGCTGTATCTGTTGCCTGCCCGCCTGGGCCCGATCCTGCTTTTCTCGCTGAACTGCCCCTTCCATGGGCACCAGCTTTGTTCCACTACCAGTTTAGCTAGGAGAGTGGGCTTCTCAACTAGCCCCCACCCTTCCTGGTCTCTTCCCTTAAACATTCTTACTCACAAGACTACCCGAGTCCTCCCTCGTCAGGCTTGCCACCTGGGCAAAAACACATGGCCCGTTGGAGTTTAACTATCCAATTTCCTCTTGTGGCAAACACACTGCTGCTATGGTGTATACTGAGCACAAATGGTTACATTTTGATAAGTCCCTGAAGGACCAATACTTGCTTAGCCAGTGCTTCCTTTTCTGCTTGGAAGTCCTGTTTCAAGGCCTGCAACTTGCCCTGGGCGTAGGTTTGAATTGCTGCCTGGTTCATGATCTATGCTCTTAATTGCTCAAGTACACATCTCTTCCCTTTTCTCCATCTTCTCTATTGCCCAGTCCTACTACGACTGGGGGTAGATCCACCTTCCACCCTTCCCGGTCAACCAGGGTGAACAGAGGAATGGTAAGCCTCTCTCCAGTTCTCAGACTTACTGCGGCTGAGAGTGGGCACTCCTTTAATCATGCAGTCCTCAACATATAACAGCAACAGTACCAAGCAAAGCAAACATAAAACAACAAGGGTAAAACAAATAGATGGTGCAAATTCTGCAGGGCTCCCCCCTTCTCAATTGCCCACCAAACTGTGCCAAATTTCTGTTACCAATCTATCCCTCGTGTCAGGTGATCAGGCTGACACTGCAGGACGTTGGGGAAGATAAAGAAAACACACGATATGACTGAATTTTAAAGCTTCATTAATGAAATAATAGAACAACAACAATGGAGAGTGTTGGGAACGCTCCCACGTCACTCAGGAAAAACATGAATGCCTCAAGCCCCTTTCATACTCACACACGTACGTTCAGACTGGCCACGTCTGTGTGTAACGTTCAAAAGAAGGGGGAGAGGTGGACAGGAGATTATCCTGTATACAGCTTGTCCAGAATTTCCAACACGCTTCCACTCTTGGGAGGGCTGTTCTTTTACACCGTGGGATCTCCTGGGGCATCTTTCAGAGATTCCAGCCCAGGTCGGCTGCCTGTGGCTTCTCCAGTGTCACCAAGCCACACTGGCTCCAAGGTCACAAAGGCACACTGTTGGATCTCACTGGACAGCTACGCTTTGCAAATGTAATCTCAGTCTTATAATTTGTATTGCATTTGGTTTGCCTCCGTCTCGATTTTTCACAGCCAGCTGGGGCCGAAAGCAGTTTTTCTTTGTACTTAGCATGGTCTGCATTGATTCTTGACCTTGAACGCAGAGCAACATTCTTTTTATCCCTGGACCAAGCTGAATTTCCAATTAACCCGTTCCTTTCCTCAATAGCCAAATTGCTCTCACTGTGTCAGAGGCTTTTTTTTGGTGATTAAAAGCTCCTCTGAGATGTATGATCTTATCTAGATTGAAGGTACCTTCTAGCGGGAATTGTTTAGATGGATTTTCATGCGTGTAAAGATTCTAATTTTCTAAATACCTGCAGGTTTTAGGACTGTAATGTACGTAAGCTGGGATACCCTTAGGCCATGGCTACACTCACACTTTTACAGCGCTGCAACTTTCGCGCTCAGGAGTGTGAAAACACCCACCCCCCCCGAGCGCTGCAAGATACAGCGCTGGAAAGCCTCAGTGTAATCAGGGCGGCAGTGCTGGGAGCGCGGCTCCCAGCACTGCACGCTACACCCGTAAAGGATGTGGTTTACATGCAGCGCTGGGAGAGCTCTCTCCCAGCGCTGCTGCTCCGACTACACTCACACTTCAAAGCGGCTTTGAAATTCCAAATGTAGCCATACCCTTAGAGGGTGAGGTGGAATGCTTAGACTGTCCCCCACCCATTTTCCAATCACACACACAGGGGCAGGGGGAGGCATGCCCTGTCCGCGCTAGCAACTCATAAACTAAGGATTTTTCCCTACAGGGTACTCACACAGGAGAGGCTAACGAGGATGGCCATGATCCTCCTACACCTCCCTTCAGCAAAGAGCGTCGGCTAGTCTCTGGGAGACGGCGCAGCTAACTCTGATTGCATCCAGTGAAATGATCAGACTGTCAGTAGCTCACATGGAAAGGAAGGGGGGAGTGAAGATGGGTTCACATGCTCCTAGACTCAGGTAGCTTCCTCACCGGACGATGCCAGGCCGAGTCAGCCACCGTGGGTCAGATCTTCTAAGATCCTCTAGTTACCGGGTTTGCGTTAGAGTAGTTCTGGTCACAACTTTGCAGAATACTCTGGATGTCTTCCTGTAACAGCTGTTCACATTGGTGTACACACACACACACACACACACACACACACGGCCTCTATTTCTAAATACTGGACTCAATACACATGAGGCGGTAACAACCCCTCAGCACCGGTGCATAACGAATGCATTTCCTTTATGCATTAATCTTATTGGGGGCAGCAAAATTAACAGTTCCCCAGCACCACTCTGCAACTGATCTTGCTGCACAGTCAATAAGTTCAGATGGTGTAAGCCCAACAGGGACAGACGGCCCCATGGACAGTCCTCCTCTGATACCCCAGTAGAGATTTCAAAAAGTCTCATACCTCTCTTGCGGTGCCATGGGGTTCGAAGGGGAACGATCTGTAGCAGTTGCCTGTGTCTCAGTAGGCATTGCCATCCCGGATGAGCCCGCAAACTGATGGAGAAAAACTTAGTTCTCACTTTTTGGTTGGGTGCAGCAGAGTCAGATACTTTATTTTCTCTTTACAGTTGTATAGAGAGAGGGAGTGCCCTAGGACACAGGGTTGCCCCAGTCCCAGGCAGGTCTCTCCACAGGTAAACAAACAATTGCAGCAAGCACTTATACCTTTTGTTACATACAATAATAAGCAACAGCTGCATTTTGTTTATACATAGGCCATCTTGATATCTTATTTTTCTCACTTCTGTTTAGATGCCAGTCTACGTTCCTCATTATTGACACAAAGTTGCAACAACTTCTCCCACAGTTCTTTCCCACTCACCTCACACAATCCTCCCTTCTACAAATCTCGTGTTATTAGGGTTACAGCTAGT
Source organism: Gopherus flavomarginatus (assembly GCF_025201925.1). NCBI lineage: Eukaryota > Metazoa > Chordata > Testudines > Testudinidae > Gopherus > Gopherus flavomarginatus. The sequence continues at coordinate 82,355,992 of NC_066626.1, forward strand.
CTAACTCTTGCTAACAGAGACTATCATGCATTAAGATCCCTACAAATCCCTGTCAGTTCTTTCTCTACTTCCACAATGGTCAACGAAGTTCAGGAAAATAAGGAGGTTTTTAAAGTATATTGGGAACAAAACAAATTCTAACAATGGTATTGGCCCCTTACTAGATGGAAATGGTAGAACAGTCAATAATAATGCAGGAAAGACAGAAGAGTTCAATAAATATTCCTGTTCTGTAGTTGGGGAAAAAAGCAGATGAGGTCATCACATCGTATGCTGAGGAAACACTTTCCATTGCAACAGTAACTCAGGAGGATGTGAAACAGCAGCTACTAAAGTTAGGTATTTTTAAAATCCGCAGGTCCAGACAATTTGCATTCCAGACGATCAAAAGAGCTGAAGAGCTCACTGGCCTGTTTATGCTGAGTTTCAGTAAGTCTGGGCACACCTGGGAAGTTCCAGAGGAATGGAAGAAACCTAATGCTGTGTGCTCATATTTAACAAGGGTAAACGGGAATCCCCACAGAATTATAGGCCTGTCAGCCTAACATTGTTCCCAGGCAAGCTAATGGAGTTGTTGGTCCATGACTTTATTAATAAAGAATTAATGGAGGGTAACATCATTAATGCCAATCAATTCAGGCTGATGGAAAATAGATCGTGTCAAACTAACTTGATATTTTTTGATGCTATTACCAATTTGGTTGATCAAGGTAACAGTGCAGATGTAATAGACTCCTGTAAGGTGTGTGACATGGGACTGCACAACATTTTGATTAACAAACTAGAATGATACAAAGTTAATATGGCACGTCTTAAATGGATTATAAACTGCCGAACTGGAAACATGAAATCATCATCAAAAGTGTGTGTGTGTTTCTAGTGGGGTCCTGCGGGATCCCACTGGGATCGGTTCTTGGCCTTGTGCTGTTTATCATTTTACCAAAGACCTGGAAGAAAACAAAATCATCCCTGATAAAGTTTGCAGATGACACAAAAATTGGGGCAGTGGTAAGTGATGAAGACAACAGGTCACAGACACAGAGTCATCCAGATCACTCTGTAAATTGGGTGCAAGCAAAGAATATGGCTGAAGGCAAATGAACACATCTAGGAACAAAGACTGCAGGCCACACTTACAGGATGGGGGACTCTATCCTGGGAAGCAGGGACTCTGAAAAAAGATTTGAGGGTCACGGTGAATAATCAGCTGAACATGCGCTCCCAGTGTGACTCTGTGGTCAAAAGAGCTAATGTGATACTTGGGTGCATGAAGAGGGGAATCTTGAGCAGGAGACGACAGGTTACTTACTTTGGTATTTGGCACTGGAATCCTGTGTCCAGTTCTGGTGTCCACAATTCAAGAAGGAAGGAGACGGATCATAGAAGAGACCCGAGAATTAAGAAAATTGAAAAGTATCAGAGGGTAGCCGTGTTAGTCTGGATCTGTAAAAGCAGCAAAGAATCCTGTGGCACCTTATAGACTAACAGACGTTTTGGAGCATGAGCTTTCATGGGTGAATACCCACTTCCTCAGATGCATGTAATGGAAATATCCAGGGGCAGGTATATATATGTGTGCTAGCAAGCAAGCTAGAGATAACGAGGTCAGTTCAATCAGGGAGGATGAGGCCCTGTTCTAGCAGTTGAGGTGTGAAAACCAAGAGAGGATAAACTGGTTCTGTAATTGGCAAGCCATTCACAGTCTTTGTTCAATCCTGAGCTGATGGTGTCAAATTTGCAGATGAACTGAAGCTCAGCAGTTTCTCTTTGAAGTCTGGTCCTGAAGTTTTTTTGCTGCAGGATGGCCACCTTAAGGTCTGCTATAGTGTGGCCAGGGAGGTTGAAGTGCTCTCCTACAGGTTTTTGTATATTGCCTTTCCTAATGTCTAATTTGTGTCCATTCATCCTTCTCCGTAGAGACCGTCCAGCCCGGCCGATGCACACAGCAGAGGGGCACCGCCGGCACACGACGGCGTATATTACATTGGTGGATGTGCAGGTGAATGAACCAGTGACGGTGTGGCCGACCCGGCCAGGTCCCGCGACGGCGTCGCTGGTGCAGACACGTGGGCAGAGCCGGCACCGAGGCCCGCTGCATGGACTGGCTCCCGAGCCAGAGCCATCATGGTGTGGTGTGCAGCCACTGGCGAGAACATGCTTCAGGCCGGCAGGCCGTCCGCGGGCAAGGACTGGCCCGCCACCCAAGGCCTGTGAAAGTGTGGGATCATTATCCAGGATGGGTTGTAGATCCCTGATGATGCGCTGGAGGGGTTCCAGCTGGGGGCTGTATGCGATGGCCAGTGGAGTCCCGCTGGTTTCTCTCTTGGGTTTGTCTTGCAGTAGGAGGCTTCTGGGTACACGTCTGGCTCTGTTGATCTGTTTCCTTATTTCCTCGTGCGGGTATTGTAGTTTTGAGAATGCTTGGTGGAGATCTTGTAGGTGTTGGTCTCTGTCTGAGGGGTTAGAGCAGATGCGGTTGTACCTCAGTGCTTGGCTGTAGACAATGGATCGTGTGATGTGCCCGGGATGGAAGCTGGAGGCATGAAGGTAGGCATAGCGGTCGGTGGGTTTTCGATATAGGGTGGTGTTAATGTGACCATCACTTATTTGCACCGTGGTGTCAAGAAAGTGGAACTCCCGTGTAGATTGGTCCAGGCTGAGGTTGATGGTGGGGTGGAAGCTGTTGAAATCATGGTGGAATTTTTCCAGAGTCTCCTTCCCATGGGTCCAGATGATGAAGATGTCATCAATGTAGCGTAGATAGAGAAGGGGTGTGAGTGGACGAGAGCTGAGGAAGCGTTGTTCCAGGTCGGCCATGAAGATATTGGCATATTGTGGGGCCATGCGGGTGCCCATAGCAGTGCCACTGATCTGGAGATATATATTGTCATCAAATTTGAAATAGTTGTGTGTAAGTATAAAGGCACAGAGCTCAGCAGCCAGTTGTGCTGTGGCATCATCAGGGATAGTGTTCCTGACAGCTTGTATTCCATCTGTGTGTGGGATGTTTGTGTAGAGAGCCTCTACATCCATGGTGGCTAGGATGGTGTTTTCTGGGTGTGCCGGCGGTGCCCCTCTGCTGTGTGCATCGGCCGGGCTGGACGGTCTCTACGGAGAAGGATGAATGGACACAAATCAGACATTAGGAAAGGCAATATACAAAAACCTGTAGGAGAGCACTTCAACCTCCCTGGCCACACTATAGCAGACCTTAAGGTGGCCATCCTGCAGCAAAAAAACTTCAGGACCAGACTTCAAAGAGAAACTGCTGAGCTTCAGTTCATCTGCAAATTTGACACCATCAGCTCAGGATTGAACAAAGACTGTGAATGGCTTGCCAATTACAGAACCAGTTTCTCCTCTCTTGGTTTTCACACCTCAACTGCTAGAACAGGGCCTCATCCTCCCTGATTGAACTGACCTCGTTATCTCTAGCTTGCTTGCTAGCACACATATATATACCTGCCCCTGGATATTTCCATTACATGCATCTGAGGAAGTGGGTATTCACCCATGAAAGCTCATGCTCCAAAACGTCTGTTAGTCTATAAGGTGCCACAGGATTCTTTGAAAATTGAAAAATATGCCTTATAGTGATGGATCAACCTTCTTGAGTCTATTTAGACTAACAAGAGAAGGCTAACAAGTGACTTGATCACAGTCTGTAAGCACCTACACTGGGAACAAATATTTGATAAAGGGGGTTTCAATCTAGCAGAGAAATGTATAGCATGATCCAACGGCTGGGAGTTGAAGCTAGATAAATCCAAACTGGAAATAAGGTGTAAAATTTTAAGTAAAGTTAATTAATCTCTGGAACGATTTACCAAGGAGAATCCACCAGAACCCATCACTGGATTGATTTTTAAATCAAGATTGAATGGGTTTTTTAAAAGGTATGTTTTAATTCAAACAAGAATGATTTTGGGGCAGTTCTCTGGCCTATGTTATACAAGAGGGCAGACTAGATGATCCCCTCTGGCCTTGGAATCTATGAATCTAGTACACCTTAACCCTTTGGAAGCCAGCACAACATAACACCTGATGATTTGAAAAAGACTTAACTGGATTGTTAGACGTGCTGGGCATTTTAAAAAGCTTTTGCCTAAGTTTTTGGACAGTTAAACAAACATACAAAAACCAACAAGATGCGTAACCCTCACTACCAACTTGTTGACAAAATGACTTCTTGATTTTGGGTTGTTAGGACATTGGCCATAAACTGAGGGTTAAATCAATGGAAATAAGGGCTGTTGCAAACATGACATTTCTTGTTGTGATGTAAAAGCAGCAAAGAATCCTGTGGCACCTTATAGACTAACAGACATTTTGGAGCATGAGCTTTCGTGGGTGAATACCCACTTCCTCAGATGCATGTAGTGGAAATTTCCAGGGGCAGGTATATATATGCTAGCAAGCAAGCTAACGAGGTCAGTTCAATCAGGGAGGATGAGGCCCTGTTCGCTAGATTGAACTGACCTCGTTATCTCTAGCTTGCTTGCTAGCATATGTATATCTGCCCCTGGAAATTTCCACTGCATGCATCTGAGGAAGTGGGTGTTCACCCACGAAAGCTCATGCTCCAAAACCTCTGTTAGTCTATAAGGTGCCACAGGATTCTTTGCTGCTTTTACAGATCCAGACTAACACGGCTCCCCCTCTGATACTTGTTGTGATGGTGATTTGTTTCAATATGTAATTTTTTATTTGGAGTATTTGGTTAATTGTTTTGTTTTCATGACAACTTTTGATGTGTGCATGTGACACAATATAGTACCCGTATGATGGGTTATAGTCCCATAAAAGGCCAAGTTTACAGGGTTTTCAAAGTGTGTGTGAAAGTTTGCAGGTAGGAGGGAAGGGAAGTTCCATCCACGCGTGTGTTTTAGGTATCAGGCAAAAGTAAAAAAACAATGCCCCCCTCTTGGCCCCCATACTGCACCCCCACATGACCAGGAGCGGTGCCAGGGTTTCTGGCGCCCTAGGCAGAATTTGGGGGGCGGCATTTTGTGCTCTCCCCATGGGGCGCGCAGGAGCTTCCAGTTCCACTCCCATCGCGCTGCCGAAGAAGGACCCTCCGTCGAAATGCCGCAGGCGACAGCTCAATTGCCTGCCACTGTTTTCCACGGCACGTCGGCAGAAGGTCCTTCTTCGGTGGCGCAATGGGAGCAGAACCGGAAGCTCCCGTGCGCCCCATGGGGAGAGCACAAAATGCCGCCCCCCCCCCCCCCCCGAATCCTGGCGCCCTAGACGACTGCCTAGGGTAGCCTAATGGAAGCACCAGCCCTGCCCATGACAAGTTGGGGTAGGCGGCCATGGGGGAAGGAGACTGTTCTCAAAGCCTCATTGGAACATGCCAACAACAGAACCTTGAATCTGTTTGAGCTACAGATACAGCAAATTGTAACGGTTTAGCCTTTTCAAGTATTTGAAAATTTAACTGTAAAAGCCAATCAAGCAAGGTCCATTAGTCCCATTTCGGGGATACAGGATTCCAAGCTTTCAACATTATTAACCTCTCTTTCCCCCCTTTGTTCCCCCACCCCCAGTGCTTAAACAGAGTGAGACCCTGAGCCTGTAAGTGACTGCGGGTGGGCATATTGCCTCGCCTGTATGCAGCCCCAAGGACTTCAGCTGCACCGCCACATGAAGGATTGGGCCCGAAGGCTTCAGCTAGGGCCAGTCAGTGTATTTATTTGTTCTGAAAACCAATAAACAAAATCTCAGCATTTTCCCATTGATTCTATTTGATTCAGAAGTTGCAAATTTTAGTTTCAAATAATTTAATCGAAAATAAAATTTTACAAAAATATTAAAACAAAATAAAGTTTTTCATGGAAGAAAATACTGGCACTAGAAAAGGTTCAGAAAAGGGCAACTAGAATGATTAGGGGTTTGGAGAGGGTCCCATATGAGGAAAGATTAAAGAGGCTAGGACTCTTCAGCTTGGAAAAGAGGAAACTAAGAGGGTGTGTCGTTATTGATATAAACTGGGACCATATAGAACATGGGTTGCAACCAAGGTCCTGTAGTGGCACCAAATCATATGTAAAGGGAGTCATATAAGGTGTCTAAGACCAAGTTATGAGTTACTGGTTATGATTATGCTGTCTCTATGTCTGTATCATTTTGTAGTTGAAGTCATAAGTATTGGCTCTATACTGTCTATATTTCAAACTTGTGCTGTGTTACTGGGAAAGATCCCAGACAAGTGGCTATTAGCTCTGCTTAGCCTGCTTGATGGTCCATTAAGGACCATCAGCTACACCATTGACCCATTGAGAGGAGGCAGATATGCCTTGTGACTCAGCAGGGTGTGCAGAAACTGGCCCATGTGACTGCAAACTCCATTTTGCTGTAATTTTCCACAGTAAGAACAAAGAAGTGTTCTTACACCTGGAAGTGCCTATATAAGGCTGATGCCTCATCTCCATCTTGTCTTCAATCCTGCTTCTTACCTCTGGAGGGACTTTGCTACAAACTGAAGCTCTACACAAGGGACTGATGACCCATCCCAGCAGGGGATGTACTCCAGAGACTTGATTTGAACCTGCAGTTTACTCCATCACTGCTACAAGCCTGAACTAAGAACTTTGCCATTACTGTATGTAATTGATTCCATTTAACCAATTCTAGCTCCCATCTCTATCTTTTTCCCTTTATGAATAAACCTTTAGATTTTAGATTCTAAAGGATTGGCAACAGCGTGATTTGTGGGTAAGATCTGATGTGTATATTGACCTGGGTCTGGGGCTTGGTCCTTTGGGATTGAGAAAACCTTTTTCTTTTACTGGGGTGTTGGTTTTCATAACCATTCATCCCCAGGATGGGTGGCACTGGTGGTGACAGTGACAGACTGGAGCGTCTAAGGAAATTGCTTGTGTGACTTGTGGTTAGCCAGTGGGGTGAAACCGAAGTCATTTTTGTCTGGCTGGTTTGGTTTGCCTTAGAGGTGGAAAAACCCCAACCTTGGGCTGTGACTGCCCTGTTTAAGCAATTGGTCCTGAATTGGCACTCTCAGTTGGGTCCCGCCAAAATCGCATCGTCACAGAGGGGATATGTTAGAGGTCTATAAAATCATGAATGATGTGAAGAAAGTGGGTAAGGAAAAGTTATTTACTTGTTCTCATAATACAAGAACTAGGGGTCACCAAATGAAATTAATAGGCAACAGGTTTAAAACAAATAAAAGGAAGTTCTTCTTCACGCAGCGCACAGTCAGCTTGTGGAACTCCTTACCTGAGGAGGTTGTGAAGGCTGGACTATAACAGTGTTTACAAGAGAACTGGATAAATTCATGGAGGTTAAGTCCATTAGTGGCTATTAGCCAGGATGGGTAAGGAATGGTGTCCCTAGCCTCTGTTTGTCAGAGGATGGAGATGGATGGCAGGAGAGAGATCACTTGATCATTACCTGTTAGGTTCACTCCCTCTGGGGCACCTGGCATTGTCCACTGTCAGACAGATAATGAGCTAGATGGACATTTGGTCTGATCCAGTACAGCCGTTCCTGTGTTATGTTCTTATAAGAAATTTCCTCTCCCTTTTTCTTAAACAATCTCTAGTTTTATTGAATACAAGCTATAAAACATAAGTGTACTTAAACACACAGACGCAATGTTTTACCTGCACAGGCAGTGTCTACATGTAACCCGCAAGGGCATTTATAACAATGTAACTGCTTTCAGCTGAAGTGATGCAATATTATGCAATATACAACGTGTGTTTTAATTTTATTGTGTGAGTTTCTTAATGCTGTAATAAGTAGCTTTGCCAGCATGATTACCACATATAATAATGGAATGATTATATTAACCTATAACACCAATAAACATGATCCAAGGTGTAACTGCTAAAATGAACAGTCTCATTCATCTCAGTGAGGGGTTAACTCAGACCCCTCGTCATGATTATTTCACTGTCAACATTGGTAACTATTTAATTTCTCAGGAAACCAGGTGAGAAAAGAGTGGAAAGGTCACAGCTCAGTGCTGTCTACTGTGAGTGGAGTCTCATTTCAGTGCCACAAGCATCTGGGGGATCCCACAACTTATTCTCCACCAATGAAAACATAGGAACGTAGGACTGGAAGGGCCCCCGGGTCACTGAGTCCAGTCCCTGCTATCACCGGTGACCCAGGCATAGGATCCCATTCATAAACTCCAAGAGTCAAATGTGAGGAGCCCAACAGGACTCAGGGGCATATTCGAGCCCCCGAAGGGGAGCCGAGCTCAGCGGCCCTGTGGAGCTGCTCGATCATTTCTGAACAGCTGCAGCATCTGTGAGCCAATGGGTCACTCTGCGGGCTCCAACCAAGGGAGCTCGTGTTGTGGGAGGGCCAAGGGAGAGGTAACTCGATCAGGGTCTAGAAGCCCTGTCAAACAGATAGTTAAGGGTTAATAGCACAGAAGTACTTCATGTCTCTTTGTAAAGGGTTAACAAGTTCAGTGAGCCTGGCTGTCACCTGACCAGAGGACCAATCAGGGGACAGGATACTTTCAAATCTTGAGGGAGGGAAGTTTGTGTGTGTGCTGTTAGTTTTTGGTGGTTCTCTCTGGGTTCTGAGAGTGACCAGACGTGCAACCAGGTTTCTCTCCAATACAGGCTCTTATAAGTTCAGAATAGTAAGTACTAGGTGATAAGGTGAGTTAGGCTTATGTTTGTTTTCTTTATTTGCAAATGTGTATTTGGCTGGAAGGATTTTACTTTGTACTTGTGTTGCTGGCAGATAACTGCCTGAGGCCAAGCACCAGCGGGGGGGTCCGTCGCCTGGTGTGCGGCGCCAATAAACACACCAGGGCGGAGAAGCAAACCAAGTTTATTTGAGATCTCAAAGCGGTGCAGGGAGATTGACTCAGATCAAGCACCCCTAAAACAAGCAGTCTGTTCCTTTATATCCATGAGAACTTCTCACTGACTAGCAATCCCCCGTTTCCCCTCCCTCCTCCTCCTTCCTCCCCCTGTAGCAATTACGTAAGTGCAGGTGCATTAAGTAATCTTGGCCGCGGCAGCTCGTTAGTAAGTTTTCCTTCTGCAAGTTATCTTGTCCTTCTGCTAAAGGTGCACAGGCCTCATTATTTCTGCTTTAGACCAGTTAGAACTGTTGCAACTGATAACGGCTGTTACACCTGGCCTTTTAGGTCGATTAAAGTTCAAACATGGAGGGACTCTTGTCTGCTGAGGCCTAAAACCAGGAAGGCTCCATACTCTTGTGGCCTTCCACCCTCCCGAGTTACGTAGGGTTATGCTTAGTGACACCAACAACTCCCTCCTTTGAGAATACTCAACAAACTTTTGGCTGAGTGTTCTCACATTTAAAGGATAACATGTGATTTAGCTCTAGGGAGCTGAAGTGCTTTACAGCAAGCAAGCAAGAGAAGAGTAACAATACACAACACCACACCAGTGAGCAGGAGGTGAACAATGCCTTCCCCTATTTCTCCCAGGTTGAGTAACCAGCCCCAGAGGGAATCAGAAATAGTGGGTTTCCTTTCCTGGGCCTTCCACTGTTCAAAAGCCTGTTTGGCTGACAGGATGTACTTGTTAATATCCTGTGTGTCTTCTGGGACATAAGTACAGCATTCATCCCCTATAAGGGCGCACACCTCACCCTGTGAAGCCACACTTCCACCCAGGAAGTGTCCACGTATGTCTCGATGATCACAGATCAGATGGTATTTCTGATGCGTCTGTAAGGGCAGTGGGCCAAGTCTGGTACTCAAGATCACTCCAAATGGCCATCAGCTGGTCATTCAGGAAATCCCGAATTCCTAAACATACTAGATCCCACTGCAATGCCTTCCCAGCCTCAGTGATATTCAATACCATCTTTCCTTGGTGTAGTACGATAATACACCTGTTATTTAACTATTTTCAGGTACTTTCAAAAGGCATCGACATTAATAGCATAGGAGGGGGGGTTACATTATTAGTCACTCTCTAGGACACAGGGCGCAGCCTGTAGAATAAACCCCAAGCTCCAATCAATACCACATTTTCAAGCATGGGTCCCACAAATGTCCTCCCGCCAGTGTATAATTCTTTGTTTCTTCACCAGGGTCAGTTCTTAATGTCCTTTCTAGTCAGGAATTCCTGGACTTTGCCAATTTCTGAGTGTTCCTTCTTCTTTCCTGAAACAGTCATGGTTCAGCATCCTTGTACTTTTTCCCTGCTGTCCAGAAGGCACAGTGGAGCTAGAAGGCGAAATAGGCTAATCATCAGTAGGAGAATTCTCCCAGTGTGGAGGGGTCTTTTTGCAGTGAGAATCTTGGGTCCAAGCAGTCAGTCTTTGGCACTTCACAGTGGTGTTGGTAGTCACCGGGACTTAAGGGCCTTTCCAGGGTGGAGCCAGAGCAGACTTTCGTCGGTGGACCTTTACATCAATCCCGTTTCCTGGTTCCAAAGAGTGGCAGGGCTGCTAGGGTCTTTGGGTAGCCCTTCTTTACCTGTGAGAAAAGAAACTTAACACCTTTTATTAGTGCCTGGCAATGTTTTGCAAATCTCATAGCTGCGTGGGCAAATTCAAGCCCTCCTTTTCCTGGTTGTTAGCCAAGTCTTAACTGTGAGCAGTGTTCTTGAATGGAGTCAGTGTCTTATCTATAGCCTGAGCTTGCTATTTTATTTTATTTTTTTCAGTTAATTCATTCTGTTCTTTGTCCTTCTTCCCTTCTTGGCTTCTTTTAACCTGCAAAGGAAACTTCCACTTTTCACTTATACACCTTCTTCCCAACAATGAAGACATAAACATTGTCATTATACAGTACATTAGTCTTATTATTTAATATATGCCACACACACCCTTTTACTAAAATAACCTTATTACAGAGCTTTGGAGCAACAAGCCAGGACAAGCACACCCACTTTGAGGAGTTCACTCTATACAACCTCTAGTCCAATAGCCTTCCACCATCCCCAGCCCTCTGGCTAGAAATCTGAGGTAGCCAGAAAGATCCCATGTACAATATGGGGATTGGGTTAACTTTTCATGTCTTTGCTTTCAAAGACTGTTGGTATGCAAATTTTAACAACAATTTTTGCAATTAACAGTTTGGCCAATGAAATTTCTTTTCCTTACTTAAGGAAATGCATTAGACTTTAGTATATTACATTCTCCTGATTTATCCAGACACTTTGTATTTCAAGTTGAACAAAGCAAGTATCTGCATTTTAATTTAACCTTTTTGTTTGATCTCAAACCAGACCACTTCATAAAAATATTAAACACAAATTCCGGCCACAAGACAAACACCACAAGACAGAACATAGAACACAAAACATGATTCCTATTGTGCCAGTAAATGCATTGTACGTTGAATGCTGTTCAGCTGGCATCAGTTTTCTCTGATTATCTGAAAGACAAAAAAAAAAAAAAAAAAAAGAGGTCTACCCACCCCTTCTAGGCAGACAATCATCGCTTGAAATATACAAATACTCTTGTTGGCTTCAGGCAAAACAGAGGAATTACCCCATAGTTTCTTGTATTTGTTTCATAGGCAGCCCAGGTTTTCAATTACATAACACTGTATACATTCTTCAGCTAATTCAACTAAATTGTTCATAGCCGAATCAAATGATTGCAATCCAATAATTTCTTTACCTGAATTTATTTACAAGCATTTCACAGACACCAAGAACTTTCTTCTTTAGCATTTTTACAAAGTTCAACTGCTGTTTCGTTCAGCAACTACAGAGTTAACTTCTCACTCTCCCTTAAATCACTTGCTTGTCTCCCAACAGCCACTTTTATCAACTTAAATCACCATTCCAAGTAAGTCCTGGGTATTTGAAATCTCCATGCTTACACTTACTGACTCCTTCCTTCCACTACACCCTTAAAGTTTTCCAAACTGTTTTCCAATCGCTGTATCTGTTGCCTGCCCGCCTGGGCCCGATCCTGCTTTTCTTGCTGAACTGTCCCTTCCATGGGCACCAACTTGTTCCATTACCAGTTTAGCTAGGAGGGAGGGCTTCTCAACTAGCCCCCACCCCTCCTGGTCTCTTCCCTTAAACATTCTTACTCACAAGACTACCCAAGTCCTCCTTCATGAGGCTTGCCACCTGGACAAAAACACGTGGCCCATTGGGCAAAGGCCATTTACTTAACATAGAATTTAAAGGACTATTCTTAGAGGGTTTACCCAGAGACTCATTCATCTGTTTGACACTTAAACAGAAAAGAGAATTACACAGAGAGCAGAGGGAATTACAGTCTAAGCCAGACTTTCCCACTTCTATACACTGACCGCTACAGGGGACGGGACAGAAGGATCTCAATTCAACCTCAGAACTTTCTCGCACACATGGCTTCCACTCCGAGGAATTACGAACAAGAGGTTCAGTTCTGCCCACACTCCTAACGCCCAAATGAACAGAGCAAAAAAAAAACAACAGTAACCGGTTAAATAGAACAGAACCAGAACCAGATAGCGTTTTCTTATCCTATTAGGACTCACTTTTACTCATGCAGTTCTCAACATATAACACCAACAGTACCAAGCAAAGCAAACACAAAATAACAAGGGTAAAACAAATAGATGGTATAAATTCTGCAGGGCTCCCCCCTTCTTAATTGCTCACCAAACTGTGACAAATTTCTGTTACCAATCTATCCCTCGTGTCAGGTGATCAGGCTGACACTACAGGATCATTGGGGGAAGATAAAGAAAACACACCATATAACTGAATTTTAAAGCTTCATTAATAAAACAACAACAGAGAGTGTTGAACACTCCCACATCACTCAGGAAAATATTAATGCCTCAAGCTCCTTTCATACCCACACACGTACGTCCAGACTGGCCACGTACGTCCAGACTGTGTATAATGTTCAGAGAAAGGGGGAAGAGGTGGACTGGAGATTATCCTGTATACAGCTTGTCCAGAATTTCTAACATGCTTCCGCTCTTTGGAGGGCTGTTCTCTTGCACCCTGGAATCTTCTGCAGCGTCTCTTTCAGAGATTCCAGTCCAGGTCAGCTGCCTGCGGCTTCTTCAGCGTCACCAAGCCACGCCGACTCCAGGGTCACAAAGGCACACTGTTGGATCTTACTGGACAGTTTAGCTTTGCAAATGTAATCTCAATTCTGTAACTTGTATTTCCTTTGTTTCACCTCTGTCTCTATTTTTTCCTTCACAGCCAGCTGGGGCCGAAAGCAGCCCCTCCCTGCACCAAGCACAGTCTGCGCCGATTCCTGACCCTGAACGCAGAGCAACCCCCCCTCCCCATCCCTAGGCCAAGATGATTTTTAAATTAACCCGTTCCTTTCCTCAATAGACAAATTTGCTCACGCTGTGTCAGGGCTTTTTGGTGATTAAACGCTCCTCTTCGATGTATGATCTTATCTAGATTGAAGTACCTTCTAGTGGGCATTGTTTAGATGGATTTTCACGCATGTAAATATTCCAATTCTCGAAATACCTGCAGGTTGTTGAACTATAATGTACGTACATGTAATACGTTGGCTGGGGTACCCTAGCGGGTGAGATGGAATGTTTAGACTGTCCCCCACCCATTTTCCACTTACACACACAGGGAGGGTGCCCTGTCCGCGCTAGCGGCTCATAAACTAAGGATTTTTCCCTACAGGGTACTCACACAGGAGAGGCTAACGAGGATGGCCACGACCCTCCTACACCTCCCTTCAGCAAAGAGCGTCGGCTAGTCTCTGGGAGACGGCGCCGCTTACTCTGATTGCATCCAGCGAGATGATCAGACTGTCAGTAGCCCACACGGAAAGGAAAGGGGGAGGGAAGATGGGTACACGCACTCCTAGACCCAGGCAGCTTCCTCACCGGACGATGCCAGGCCAAGTCAGCCCACCATGGGTCGGACCTCCTAAAGATCCACTAGTTACTGGGCTTGCGTTAGAGTAGTCCTGGTCACGAGCTTTTGCTTCACAGGGTACTCTGGGCGTCTTCCGGTAACAGTCATTCACACTGGCCCCCAGTACCATTCTGCATCTGATCTTGCTTTTTAGCTACAACAGGGAGAGAGTGCACTAGGACATAGGGTCTCCCCTTTCTAAACAGGTCCCTCCTTTGTCCCTGCACTATCCCTAACTTGCTTTTCGATCCTTGCACTCTGCCAGACAGAGGGAAGAACTGGAGCTACAGTGGGGTATTTTTACAAGAGCTCTCCATACAAACAGCTTCAGAAGCTACCCATTTGCTGACAAAACAGGAGTAATTGGAGGATCGTGTTATAATTAAGTGATCCTTCCGGTGGCCACCTTTCTGGTCCTCTAGTTGATATTGAGGCCAGTCTACTATACAGAACTTTTTAGTTTGCTTTTAGTTAGTGGATCTGATCCAAGCACTTCCCAATTCGCTAGAATGCATTCTAAGGGTGTACACCGTGCCCTGCCTGTACTCTGTCCCTGCCCCATATCCTAGGGTGACACTGGGCGTCCCCAGGTCATAACAGGCAAAAATCCAGACCACTGGACTGTTCCTACCTTATCCAAGGGACCGGTTCCTCACCGTCGCCCTCAACTGCTTCTCCACTACTCAAGCGCGTTGCACCGTTGTGCCCTCTGGGGTCGCTCATACCGCGTCTCCGCCGAGGCCCCCAGTGAAGTCACCAGTGCGCGCTGGGCGTCGGTCGTCACCGCGATCCGTCGACCACCAGAAGGGATCCAGGCAAGGCTAATTTTAGCCTCAATGCCCCACGTTGGGCGCCAAGAACTGTTGCCGGCAGATAACTGCCTGAGGCCAAGCAACAGCGGGGGGTCCGTCGCCTGGTGCCGCGCCAATAAACACACCAGGGTGGAGAAGCAAACCAAGTTTATTTGAGATCTCAAAGCGGTGCAGGGAGATTGACTCAGATCAAGCACACCTAAAACAAGCAGTCTGTTCCTTTATATCCATGAGAACTTTTCTCACTGACTAGCAATCCCCCGTTTCCCCTCCCTCCTCCTCCTTCCTCCCCCTGTAGCAATTACGTAAGCGCAGGTGCATTAAGTAATCTTGGCCGCGGCAGCTCGTTAGTAAGTTTTCCTTCTGCAAGTTATCTTGTCCTTCTGCTAAAGGTGCACAGGCCTCATTATTTCTGCTTTAGACCAGTTAGAACTGTTGCAACTGATAACGGCTGTTACACCTGGCCTTTTAGGTCGATTAAAGTTCAAACATGGAGGGACTCTTGTCTGCTGAGGCCTAAAACCAGGAAGGCTCCATACTCTTGTGGCCTTCCACCCTCCCGAGTTACATAGGGTTATGCTTAGTGACACCAACACTTGTATACTTAGGCTGGGAGGATATTCCCAGTGTCTATAGCTGAAAGACCCTGTACCTATTCCATCTTAAATTTACAAAAATATTTTTTACTGTTTTTCCCTCTTTAATTAAAAGCTTTTCTTGTTTAAGAACCTCATTTTTTTTATTCTGGTGAGACCCCAGGGGATGGGGTCTGGATCCACCAGGGAACTGGTGGGGAGAAAGGAGGGAAGGGGGGGGAGAGAGATTAATTTTCTCTCTGTGTTAGGATTACTTTCTCTCTCCGGGAGAGTCTGTGAGGGGGAAAGAGAAGGAGGGGGAAAGGTGAATTTTCCTCTCTGTTTTAAGATTCAAGGAGTTTGAATCACAGTGATCTTCCAGGGTAACCCAGGGAGGGGAAGCCTGGGAAAGGCAACGGTGGGGGAAAGGGTTTACTTTCCTTGTGTTAAGATCCAGAGGGTCTGGGTCTTGGGGGTCCTTGGGCAAGGTTTTGGGGGGACCAGAGTGTACCAGGCACTGGAATTCCTGGTTGGTGGCAGCGCTACAGGTTCTAAGCTGGTAATTGAGCTTAGAGGAATTCATGCTGGTACCCCATCTTTTGGACGCTAACAAGCCCCCACATGGGAAGGAGATTTCTGACTGTTGCTGGCTCTTTAACAGAAAAAGGCAGAACAAGAGCCAGGGGCTAGAAGCTGGATAAATTCAGACTAGGAATCAGGTGCAAACATTAACAATAATGGTCACTGGCACAGCTGACCTAGGGACATGGTGGATTCTCCATCACTTGAATCCTCCCTGGACAACTTTCCTAGCTCTGCTCTAGCCCGACAGCTATTACTGAGTTAGTCTCTGGCCAGTGTTATGCAAGAGGTCAGACTGGACAGTCTGAATGGTCACCTGAGGCCTTAAGCCTTAATTTATGAATTACGTCTATTGTGACAGCCCCAAACGTGGTAAAACAGACAAGATGACGACAGTTCTTGCCCCGAAGCTCACAGACCAGGGTAAGCGATGCTACATGCTCAGCTCAACAAATGGTTACAAATGATCAGTTGGCTTTGGCTGCGGGATCTGAGTGAAGGGACCCCAAAGGACTGAATGGAGCCTGTTCTAGCTTAGAGAAGGTGAAAGGTTGCCGCTAGCTCACCCCCAGCCCAGCTCTCTGCAAACACCGTTAGCTGGGAGACAGGGGGATTCCTGGGAACTGATTTAAATTTACCCGAGAATGGGAGCTCCCTGGGGCAGCGACTGTTTCCTCATTGGTTTGAATTGTGCCGGCCCTTTGAAATAGTAATTCCTCAGCAACTCCCACGACTGTTCTCAGGCCTAACTGACCATGTAACTGGAGACTGGAATAAACTTCTGTCCCTACTTCAATTCTGAGATAACCTGAGCAGATCAAAGCTCACAAACTGCTAGAGCCAAGATGGAGGTTGGGATGTTCAAAGGCACCACAGAGAGCCAGGCACCCAAATCCCACAGAAGCTGAAGCCAGACAGATCCAAGCTAGAATTAGGTGAGAGTTGTGAGCAAGGTGGGTCATTACTCATTGGCACAGACTCCTCAGGGAACCGGGGGCTCCTCCATCTCCTGAGGGCTGCAGATCCAGCCTGGGGCCCTTCTGGCAGATGCTTCAGCTGAACACAAGTTATGGGGCTCAATACAGGGTGACTGCTGAAATTCTCTGGCCTGGGCCAGACAGCAAGTCAGATCAGATGATGTAATGGTCCCGTCTGGCCTTAGAACCTCTGAATGTGGCACCTAATGTCCTTAGGGTGGAAGGGCCCTAAGGACCCTGGGACACAAGCTGCTCCAGAGCCATCAAGCTCTGCTGTCTAGGGGCAGCGATTTTCTCAACAGCTGCTAAAGGCCATAACAAGCCTGCCAGGCGGGGGAGCGAGAGAGATGTAAATGAGAATGTTTTTTAAGGACCGATGTCCTACCAAGGGTCCTGCTCTACCAGCCTCTTCCCAGAAAGAGGAGAATCCGCTGTCCGTGGCAGTGGTTAATCTTGGTAGGTTCTTGGAGAAGGGAAGAGGACTGGAAAGGTCTCTTGTCACCAAGGTTTTTCAAACCAACCTACACCTGCCCTTGTACAACGTGACAGCTGCTCTGCCAGTCCCATGGCTGGTCACTGGAGCAGCCTGAACGTGCAGCACAGAGAACTCGGACAGCACAGGAGTGACACAGGCAGAGAGGGGGACAAAACAGCACAGATGAGTTTGCTGAAGATTTTGGAGCCCTCCCCAAGAAACGATTTTAGAGCCTCCCATTTCACAGCAGGCTTTCAGTGAGAACTAAGGTCTGCCCAGCAGGCAGCCACAGGGACATCAGATTCCTCTCAAACCACCAGCTGAAATGGGTCTCAAAAGCGTTAGGCAGCCTAGACTCTGAAACAAGCCCACACAACAACCAACCACCCACAAACAGTGGGCCGTGTTCCCATGCACTCCAGTATTCCGGAGCATAGACTCATAGACTCATAGACTCTAGGACTGGAAGGGACCTCGAGAGGTCATCGAGTCCAGTCCCCTGCCCTCATGGCAGGACCAAATACTGTCTAGACCATCCCTGATAGACATTTATCTAACCTACTCTTAAATATCTCCAGAGATGGAGATTCCACAACTTCCCTAGGCAATCTATTCCAGTGTTTAACTACCCTGACAGTTAGGAACTTTTTCCTAATGTCCAACCTAAATCTCCCTTGCTGCAGTTTAAGCCCATTGCTTCTTGTTCTATCATTGGAGGCTAAGGTGAACAAGTTTTCTCCCTCCTCCTGATGACACCCTTTTAGATACCTGAAAACTGCTATCATGTCCCCTCTCAGTCTTCTCTTTTCCAAACTAAACAAACCCAATTCCTTCAGCCTTCCTTCATAGGTCATGTTCTCAAGACCTTTAATCATTCTTGTTGCTCTTCTCTGGACCCTCTCCAATTTCTCCACATCTTTCTTGAAATGCGGTGCCCAGAACTGGACACAATACTCCAGTTGGGGCCTAACCAGCGCAGAGTAAAGCGGAAGAATGACTTCTCGTGTCTTGTTTACAACACACCTGTTAATGCATCCCAGAATCACGTTTGCTTTTTTTGCAACAGTATCACACTGTTGACTCATATTAAGCTTGTGGTCCACTATGACCCCTAGATCTCTTTCTGCCATACTCCTTCCTAGACAGTCTCCTCCCATTCTGTATGTGTGAAACTGATTGTTCCTTCCTAAGTGGAGCACTTTGCATTTATCTTTATTGAACTTCATCCTGTTTACCTCAGACCATTTCTCCAACTTGTCCAGATCATTTTGAATTTTGACCCTGTCCTCCAAAGCAGTTGCAATCCCTCCCAGTTTGGTATCATCTGCAAACTTAATAAGCGTACTTTCTATGCCAACATCTAAATCGTTGATGAAGATATTGAACAGAAGCGGTCCCAAAACAGAACCCTGCGGAACCCCACTTGTTATACCTTTCCAGCAGGATTGGGAGCCATTAACAACTACTCTCTGAGTACGGTTATCCAGCCAGTTATGCACCCACCTTATAGTAGCCCCATCTAAATTGTACTTTCCTAGCTTATCTATAAGAATATCATGCGAGACTGTATCAAATGCCTTACTGAAGTCTAGATATATCACATCCACCGCTTCTCCCTTATCCAGAAGGCTCGTTATCCTATCAAAGAATGTTATCAGATTAGTTTGACATGATTTGTTCTTTACAAATCCATGCTGGCTATTCCCTATCACCTTACCACCTTCCAAGTGTTTGCAGATGATTTCTTTGATTACCTGCTCCATTATCTTCCCTGGCACAGAAGTTAAACTAACTGGTCTGTAGTTTCCTGGGTTGTTTTTATTTCCCTTTTTATAGATGGGCACTATATTTGCCCCCTTCCAGTCTTCTGGAATCTCCCCCGTCTCCCATGATTTCCCAAAGATAATAGCTAGAGGCTCAGATACCTCTTCTATTAACTCCTTCAGTATTCTAGGATGCATTTCATCAGGCCCTGGTGACTTGCAGGCATCTAACTTTTCTAAGTGATTTTTTACTTGCTCTTTGCTTATTTTCTCTTCTAAATCAACCCTCTTCCCGTAAGCATTCACTATACTAGACATTCCTTCAGACTTCTCAGTGAAGACCGAAACAAAGAAGTCATTAAGCATCTCTGCCATTTCCAAGTCTCCCGTTACTGTTACCCCCTCCTCATTGAGCAGTGGGCCTACCCTGTCCTTAGTCTTCCTCTTGCTTCGAATGTATTGATAAAAAGTCTTCTTGTTTCCCTTTATTCCCATAGCTAGTTTGAGTTCATTTTGTGCTTTTGCTTTTCTAATCTTGCCTCTGCATTCCTGTGTTATTTGCCTATATTCATCCTTCGTGATCTGCCCTAGTTTCCATTTTTTATATGACGCCTTTTTATTTTGTAGGTCACGCAAGATCTCAAGGGTAAGCCAAGGTGGTCTTTTGCCACATTTTCTATCTTTCCTAACCATTGGAATAACTTGCTTTTGGGCCCTTAATAGCGTCCCTTTGAAAAACTGCCAACTTTCCTCAGTTGTTTTTCCCCTCAGTCTTAATTCCCATGGGACCTTGCCTATCAGCTCTCTGAGCTTACCAAAATCCGCCTTCCTGAAATCCATTGTCTCTATTCTGCTGTACTCCCTTCTACCCTTCCTTAGAATTGCAAATTCTATGATTTCATGATCACTTTCACCCAAGCTTCCTTCTACTTTCAAATTCTCAACAAGTTCCTCCCTATTTGTTAAAATCAAGTCTAGAACAGCTTCCCCCCTAGTAGCTTTTTCAACTTTCTGAAATAAAAAGTTGTCTGCAATGCAGTCCAGGAACTTATTGGATAGTCTGTGCCCCGCGGTGTTATTGTCCCAACATATATCTGGATAGTTGAAGTCCCCCATCACCACCAAATCTTGGGCTTTGGATGATTTTGTTAGTTGTTTGAAAAAAGCCTCATCCACCTCTCCATGCTTCATATCTCAACTTGAAGTAGTTGGATTGGTCTGTACTTAGTAGCATTTCAGAACATGGTAAAGGTACTTAAAGCATAAGGAACATTTTCAATCTCCAAACCCTTTTTCAGAACAGTTTTTTTTTTTTTTTTTTTTTTTTTTTAAAAAAAACAACCCCAGCCCTCCTGACTGTCCCAAGTTCTGGTTGGCCCCAGAATTCAGTGCCCCAACTCGGGAGCTTCAGGCCCTGTGTTCCAGCTGCCAGGGCATTTTCCGTTGGCCTTGCTATTGCACCAGCCAGGGAGCGTGGCACGCCAGCCATTTTGTGAATACCTTGCACTTTGGGTTGGTCAATGCAACTAGCCATGGTGGCCCGGCCCAGCCCAGGAGTGAGTCAGATCCTTTTGTCAAAAAGGAACCATCGCCTGGATGATCTGTTGGAGACTATGTGCTATGGAATAAGAATGCTCATTTTGTGGAATGAGATGCGGTCTGTGCACTATAGTGTCCCACACACACTTGTACTGCTACATATAAATACGTAAGCAACACAATTTCCACACCAGACTTGCCCCCGTATTTGTAAGTCATGGAATATTAGGATTGGAAGGGACCTCAAGAGGAATCTAGTCCAACCCCCTGCTCAAAGCAGGACCAATCCCAACTAAATCATCCCAGCCAGGGCTTTGTCAAGTCTGACCTTAGAAACCTCTAAGGAAGGAGATTCCACCACCTCCCTAGATAACCCATTCCAGTGCTTCACCACTCTCTGAGTGAAAAGGTTTTTCCTAATATCCAACCTAGCCTGCCCCCACTGCAACTTGACACCATTACTCCTTGTTCTGTCATCAGGTACCACTGAGAACAGTTTAGATCCATCCTCTTTGGAACTCCCTTTCACGTAGTCGAAAGCAGCTATCAAATCCCCCCTCATTCTTCTCTTCTGCAGATTAAAAAATCCAAGTTCCCTCAGCCTCTCCTCATAAGTCATGTGCTCCAGCCCCCTAATCATTTTTGTTGCCCTCCGCTGGACTCTTTCCAATTTTTCCACATCCTTCTTGTAGTGTGGGGCCCAAAGCTGGACACAGGACTCCAGATGAGGCCTCACCAGTGCCGACTAGAGGGGAATGATCACTTCCCTCGATCTGAAGTGTAAGTGCCAAGTGCACCGTTCCACGAGTCCTGTCTGTCAGCACGCATGGCAGTGCAGGCACTGAGGACATATTCCACCCCCAACCCCCTCCAGACGACTCCTTCCAGCAGAGGCCATTTACTCAGGGTAGCAGCAGCGATGCCCCAGTCCCAACCCACCTGTAACACATGCAGACTCATCACCGCGGCACCTCCTGCTGGCTGCTCCAGGAACTAGCTCTGCCCAGCTGTGGGGCGCCCTCTGCAGGTGGCATCTCACCCGTTGTCTGGTCTGTTGTGCTGTCTGGGACCCACGTTGCTCCCTGGCTTGCGGCCTCCTCTCCTGGACAGAGCCCTCCAGCTGTGCCATGCTCAGTTCTCCCCCCTTCCGGGGGTATCCGCAGTCCTCAGCCTGGCCCTGCCCTCCAGCTGTGCCCCACTCAGTTCTCCCCATCCTAGGGGTATCCGCAGTCCTCAGCCTGGCCCTGACCTCCAGCTGTACCCCACTCAGTTCTCCCTCTTTCAGGAGTATCCACAGTCCTCAGCCTGCACCTGCCCTCCAGCTGTGCCCCACTCGGTTCTCCCCATCCCAGAGGTATCCGCAGTCCTCAGCCTGGCCCTAACCTCCAGCTGTGCGCCACTCAGTTCTCTCCATCCCAGGGGTATCCACAGTCCTCAGCCTGGCCCTGACCTCCAGCTGTGCCCCACTCAGTTCTCCCTCTTCCAGGGGTATCCACAGTCCTCAGCCTGCACCTGCCCTCCAGCTGTGCCCCACTCGGTTCTCCCCATCCCAGAGGTATCCGCAGTCCTCAACCTGGCCCTAACCTCCAGCTGTGCCCCATTCAGTTCTCCCTCTTCCAGGGGTATCCACAGTCCTCAGCCTGGCCCTGACCTCCAGCTGTGCCCCACTCAGTTCTCCCTCTTCCAGGGGTATCCACAGTCCTCAGCCTGGCCCTGCCTTGTGCCCAACTGCAACCCGAGTCTAGCCCCCAGCCTCAGGTCCAGCCCCCGTCTGTATCGGACCAGGCTCCTCCCTGGCCAGGTGCAGTGTGAGGGGGGGAGGGGGAACCCAGGCCCACCCACTACTCTGGGTTCCAGCCCAGGGACCCTCTGGCAGCAGCCATGTCCTGCCCTGCTTCTCTCTCCTCCACTGCTCAGGTTCCCTGGGCCACTTCCCCTTGGCCCTTTCCAGCCCTGTCCTTCGGGGCCTCAGGCTGGAGCCTTCCCCTCCTGCGGCTCCCCTGAGCCTGGCCAGTGCTGCTCACTGCACAGACAGACAGGTCCCCATCCTCCCTTGCTTGACTGCTCTCTCCTCTGCTTTGCAGCCTTTATATACGGCCAAGCCTGGCCCTGATTGGCTGCCTTTCTGCCCTTCTCTGATTGGCTGGGTTCTGCACAGGCTCCCTCCAGCCTGCTTTAACCCTTCCTCTGCTAAAGAGGGGCAACCGCCCTGTTAGACCACGGCACCATAGCCAAGAGAGATGGACGTTGCTCTTTAAATAGCCGCACTGAACTAACCAATGAAATTAATGGGTATTTTCAAACGAGTGGGATGGCCAATCATGTGCCTCTGCTCACTTTTTAAAAGAATCGCTGCAGCCCATTGGCTGGGAGGCAGAGGCGGGGGGGGGAAGGTTAGAGACTGGCAAAGGGGGAGGGGGGGCAGGGCATGATCAAAGCGCACACACAAGCGCCCAGAGGAAGAGCCGGCCATTAGCATTAAGCACAAAAACCTGCAACTCAGCTAAAAGTACCTAACAGGCTGTGGAAATGTACCTTCCCGTTGGCTTTGTGCCCTCAGGGAGCTGCTGTGTCTGCGAGCCCAGTTCTCAGCACAGACACCTCTCAGCAGGTGCTGGGGGCAGCACATTTTCAGGGGCGGCATTCCAGACAGCCTTTTTTTTTTTTTTTTTGCTTGGGGCGGCAAAAGCCTAGAGCTGGCCCTGGCAGCAGCAGCGCGTCCTGCAAGGGGGGGCACCCTGGGGCCGCTGCAGTTTGTGTCTGGGAGCAGCGCCCGCACCTTATGGCCGGGTGGGCGCCAAGCATGGGAAACTCGGGCTAGGGGCTGCCCCATGGGGTGCACTGAGCATCCTGCAGGTGCCGCAGGGTGGCTGCCCCCCAGCATTGCAGCCAGGGCTGGGCGAAGCAGCCCAAGCCACCCAGGGACTGTGGCAGGGCAGCCAGGAGCTGCAGCAACAGCAGGGCCATGGTGGGGGCTGGTGCCCAGGGCGTTGCCATGTGGAGCCCACATCCCGCTCCCTCTGGGGTTGCCCTGCCCTGGCTCTGCAGCCCTCTGCCAGGCGGTCCGCCGGCTCTGCCATCCTGGGTCCTGGACAGTCTGGGAGGCGGGAGCCCCAGCTGGAGGGACCCTGAGCTGAGGTGCAGCCTGGGAGCCCCATTTCTTACCCTGACCGTGCCAGTGCCGGACCGGCTGGAGGTGAAGGGGGAGCAGACGGAGCCAGCACTGATGGGGGGAAGCCCAAGGTTGAGGCAGCAGGGAGTGCGGGTGGGGTGTGGGGGAGAGCCCAGGGGTGAGGCAGCAAGGAGTGCAGGTGGGGTGGGGAGAGAGCCCAGGGCTGGGGTGGAGGTGGGTGGGGAGGAGGGTGAGCCCAGGGCTGGGGTGGGGGCCAGCCAAAATTTCTTTGCTTGGGGCAGCAAAAACCCTAGATCCGGCCCTGCCTCTCCCCTCCTTGTTCTCCCGACACAGCCTTGCCGTGTTCACACTTCAGCTGCCCCTGCCGCTCGGTGTTGGTCACTGGTCAGCGGGTGCCCGTTGTCTCTGCGGGGTCTCAGCTCCTCACAGCCGGCGCTCCAGTGTCTCCCAGGCCTGCAGGTGCTGGTGTGAGCCAGGCCAGGCTCCAAATCTCTGTGCCATCAGCCACCCCCCACCCCGCCAGCTGGGCAGGAAGCAGCAGCAGCAGCCTGAGTGGGAGCTGGGCACAGGGTGAGCCAGGCCCTGATCCCTGCCCCACGCTGGCCCATCCGGTGCCATGTTGCTGACGTACACACTGCGCTGGCTCTCGCTGCTTGTCCAGGTGGGTTTCAGCCCCCCACACCCCAGGACAGGACCCGCTTGCCCCTCCCTGTCCCCTCCAGGATGGGACCTGCCCAGTGACGCCCCCCGAGCAGCCACCGCCTCAGCACCGGTGCAAAAGCAGAGATGTGCACTTCCACCTCCCCCAGCACTGGCAAAAGCTGCGGCTTTCTGCTAATGCCGCTATTTCCACGCAGGCCGTGAAATCACAGTGTCCACAGCGGGCTCATGCCAGGGCGACGTCGCTGCCCTATCGATACGAGGGAGGACGTCGACATTACCACGCAGCCGGCTGTTCTTTCACCCTCACTGCAGAGTCCTGCCGTTGACGAGAACCCCAAGGCAGAGAGGGAGGAGACAGGGCACGGGGCGAGGAACCTCTCTTCATTGGGGGCTGAGGTGCTTTTCCCCTGCAGGGAGGTTAGCAAGCAGTGCCCCACCCAACAGATGGTGGGCAGGGAGATCCAGGTCAGTGTGGCCAGCATGTCGCACTCCCACACTGAGCATCGGAGCACGAAGCTAAATCCAAAGAGTGAAAACAGGCACCACTGTGCAAGTTGCCACTTTGCCGTTTCCCACCAGAGAGCTTCCCTGCGGCACAGCACGGCTGCTGCGGTGGCTCTTACAGAGCGGTATGTATCCGGGGGAACCGGCTTTCTGCCTTGGTGTAACAGTGTTCGCGCACTTCCTCATCCTGCCTGGCGAGAGGTTCTCCCTGCCACAGCTCCTCGCATGCTGCAGATAACCCGTTAGATTTTGTTAAAGGCCGAAGTCTTTTCTAGGTAAGGTCAGGGCCCCATTTCACAGCTAGGGATGGAGGGGGCTGTGGTCTTGCTAAGAACTAGGGCAGGAAGGTGCTTTGGGAGTGGGAATCTGAGATAGGGTGACCAGACATCCAGGTTTGGCTGGGAGAGTACCTGTTTTAAAGCCTGTCCCAGCTGTGACTTCTTTGGCAAAGGTGGTCGTTTGTCCTGTTTGCGCTTGCTGCCTGGATCCGTTGGCAAGAGCAAAGGGACAAATGCCCAGGGGGAGTGGTGATGCCAGCCCTGGACGGGGGGGGAGACAGGGCTCGGGCAGGCAGGGCTCGAGGGAGCAGCAATGCCACCCCCCGCCCCACATGGGGGGGCAGGCAGGGCACAGGTGAGCAGCGACTCCAGACCCAGCTGGGAAGAAGGGGGCAGGGCTCAGATGAGTCGCTCAGGCCAGCCTCACGCGTGGGGGGTGGGGTGGGGAGAGGTTCGGACAAGCAGCTCAGGGAGGGGGCCTCAGGCTGGCCCCACACTGTGTCCTGTTTTCCCTTTGGGGAAATATGGTCACACTAATCTGAGAGCACCTTAGGCATGATGCTGGGATGGGGCCACATGGTGACGCGTCCTTGTGGAGTGGCCACAGCCGCAGCGTGCTCAGCCTCTGCATGCCGATCTCCCTGGCACACGGAAAGGAAAACGAGCACCCTGACCAGGAATGCCTCCTGCACCCGTCTAGGTGTGAGATCCCGACGGCTCTCAGACCCGTGTTGGTTTGGGAAGTGTGGCCGGTGCTCCCCCCAGGCAGGCGGGGGGGACCACCAGTGGGGGGGTGGGGGGTGCTCCCCATAGACATGGGGGCGGGACTGTGAGGAGGCTCAGGTGGGGAGGGGAGGGAATGGTTGGGAGAATGGCCAGTGCTCCCTCCAGGCAGGTGAGGGGGCAGTGCTCCCCCTAGACATGGGGCAGGGGAACTGTCAGGGGGCTCAGGTGGGGAGGGAATGGTTGGGAGAGTGGCCCGTGCTCCCCCCAGGCAGGCAGGGGAGGGAGGCCATCAGTGGGGGTGGGGCCATGCTCCCCTCAGGCGGCAGGGTGTGGGGAGATGGTCGAGACGCTGGCTGGTGTTGGGGGGCAGAGGCTGGAATCGGCTGCATCCCCCTCAGGCACAGCTGTTCTCCACTCTCCGCCGGTCTAACCAGCCCTCCGTCCTCCAGGGTTCACACACTCAGATGCTCCACACCCCAGCGTGCTGAGCACACCACAGCCTTCCCCAGCTCTTGGCTCCCTGCAGAAACCTGTCCACATCAAGCCCGCTCAGCCAGGCTCCCCAGCGAGAAAAGATGGTTACTCACCTTTGTATCTGTTGTTCTTCGAGATGTGTTGCTCATATCCATTCCAGTTAGGTGTGCGCGCGCCACGTGCACGTTCGTCGGAAACTTTTTACCCTAGCAACTCCGGTGGGCCGGCAGGTCGCCCCCAGAGTGGCGCCGCCATGGCACCCGATATATACCCCTGCCGGCCCACCCGCTCCTCAGTTCCTTCTTGCCGGCGACTCCGACAGTGGGGAAGGAGGGCGGGTGTGGAATGGATATGAGCAACACATCTCGAAGAACAACAGTTACAAAGGTGAGTAACCGTCTTTTCTTCTTCGAGTGCTTGCTCATATCCATTCCAGGTAGGTGATTCCCAAGCTTTACCTAGGCGGTGGGGTCAGAGTGAGAGGTCGCGGCCTGGAGCACTGCAGATCCAAAAGCAGCAGCATCTCTGGACTGCTGGACCAGGGCATAATGTGAAGCAAATGTATGAATGGATGACCAGGTCGCTGCCCTACATATTTCTTGAATGGGCACTCGGGCGAGGAAGGCCAGCAAGGATGCCTGTGCTCTGGTAGAATGAGCAGTCACTCGGCCCGACGGGAGTTGGGCCAAGTCGTAGCAGGTCCTGATGCAGGACGTAACCCATGACGATAACCTCTGAGAGGAGATCGGTAGCCCCTTGACCCTGTCCGCTACTGCCACGAATAACTGAGGGGACCTGCGGAAGAGTTTTGTCCTGTCCATGTAAAAGGCTAGCGCCCGTCGGACATCTAGCGAGTGAAGCTGTTGCTCCCTGCGGGACGAATAGGGCTTAGGGAAGAAAACTGGGAGGAAAATCTCTTGGTTGACATGGAAAGCTGAGACCACCTTAGGAAGGAAAGCAGGGTGCGGCCTCAGCTGTACCTTATCCTTGTGGAAGACCGTATACGGTGGGTCCACCGTGAGGGCCCTCAGCTCTGACACCCTTCTAGCTGAGGTAATGGCCACAAGGAAGGCGGTTTTCCATGAGAGGTAAAGCAGGGAGCAGGTAGCTAATGGCTCGAAAGGAGGGACCATGAGCCGGGACAGGACCAGGTTGAGGTCCCATGAGGGGGCCGGAGGGCGAATTTGGGGATAGAGCCTCTCCAGCCCCTTCAGGAATCTCGCCACCATGGGGTGAGAGAAAACAGAACAGCCGTCCATGCCAGGATGAAAAGCGGAGATAGCAGCGAGGTGAACTCGTAGGGACGACAATGACAACCCCTGGGCCTTAAGGGTGATGGAGCCTGCCGTGGTCCTGCGTGATGAGATCCCGATGAAGAGGTAGGGTAACTGGGTTGGACACTAAGAGGTCCAACAACACTGGGTACCAGTGCTGCCTGGCCCATGCCGGGGCTATTAGAAGCAATTGGGCTTTGTCCCTGCGCACCTTGATTAGAACTCTGTGAATCAGGGGAATTGGCGGGAAAGCATAATGGAGGTGTGTTGTCCAAGGGATCAGGAATGCATCCGCGAGAGACCCGGGCTCCCGACCGTGGAAGGAGCAGAATGTTCGACACTTCCTGTTCACCCGGGATGCGAAGAGGTCTATCCGGGGACAACCCCACCTCTGGAAGAGTGAGAGGGCGACGTCCGGACGGAGGGACCACTCGTGTGAGAGGAAGGATCTGCTCAGCCGATCCGCGAGGGTATTCCGCACTCCGGGAAGGTAGGAGGCGGACAGGTGAATAGAATGGGCTATGCAGAACTCCCAGAGACGTATCGCCTCCAGACAGAGGGGAGAGGACCTGGTGCCGCCCTGCTTGTTGATGTAGAACATGGTCGTTGTGTTGTCGGTGAATACCGCAACACAACGACCGTGG
Source organism: Gopherus flavomarginatus (assembly GCF_025201925.1). Taxonomy (NCBI): domain Eukaryota; kingdom Metazoa; phylum Chordata; order Testudines; family Testudinidae; genus Gopherus; species Gopherus flavomarginatus. The sequence goes on from NC_066626.1 coordinate 82,384,231, forward strand.
AGGAGATGGACAAATGCTTGACAAGCAAGGCGGACCACTCTCAACTCCCGTACGTTGATGTGGAGGTTGATCTCTTGTGGGGTCCACAAGCCCTGAGTCCTCTGGGTGCTGCAGTGAGCTCCCCAGCCCAGGTCGGAAGAGTCTGTGGTTAGGGATGCGGAAGGCTGGGGCGGATGGAACGGGAGCCCCGCACACACCACGGATCGGTCCAGCCACCAGTGTAGAGAGTCCAGCACGGCCTGAGGGACGGTGACGACTGAATCCAAGGACCGTCTGGTCGGTCGATACTGAGCAATCAGCCATGTTTGAAGAGGCCTCATGCGGAGACGGGCGTACGCTGTTACAAACGTGCAGGCCGCCATGTGGCCTATTAGGGCCAGACACGTTCGGATTGAGGTCAGCGGGGCCGCTCGCAACCGGAGAATAATGTCTGACAATGACCGGAACCTGGGCAGGGGCAGCAAGGCCCTGGCGAGGGTAGAGTCTAGAACAGCTCCGATAAACTCTATCCGCTGCGTGGGGAGTAGAGTGGACTTGTCGGCATTGATTACAAGGCCCAAAGCAGCAAAAAGGGAGCTGATCCTGGTGACATGATCTCTGATCTGTTGCTCTGACGTACCCCTGATCAGCCAGTCGTCCAGGTAGGGGAAGACGTGGACATGGCATCGTCTCAGGTGAGCGACGACTACTGCCATACATTTCGTAAATACTCGTGGGGCCGTAGAGAGGCCAAATGGGAGGACCGCAAATTGATAGTGCTGGCGGTCGGCCACAAAGCGGAGGAAACGCCTGTGATGGGGGGTGATAGCAATGTGGAAATAGGCGTCCTGCATATCGAGGGTGGCGTACCAGTCTCCGGGATCCAGGGATGGGATGATAGTTCAGAGGGACACCATGCGGAACTTCAACTTCACGATGTACTTGTTGAGTTCCCGCAGGTCGAGGATGGGCCTGAGACCGCCCTTGGATTTGGGGATCAGGAAATAGCGGGAGTAAAACCCCTTGCCCTTCTCGCTCTCCGGAACCACCTCTATGGCTCCTTTGGTCAGGAGCGTGTGCACTTCCTGACGGAGGAATTGCTCGTGAGAGGGGTCCCTGAAGAGGGACGGGGAAGGAGGGTGGGAGGGTGGGGGTGAGGAAAACTGCAGGCGATAACCGTCCTGTATCGTGCGTAGGACCCAGCGGTCCGATGTTATTTGGGACCACGCCGGGAGGAAAGAGGAAAGGCGGTTGGAAAACTGCGGGAAAGGATCCGTAGGGGAGACTGGTACTGCGCCCTCGGGCGCACCTTCAAAATGAAGGCTTAGGCCCTGGGGGGGCCTTAGCGGGACCCTGGCTTTGTCCTGCCTGACCTCATAGACTCATAGACTCATAGGTCAGAAGGGACCAATCTGATCATCTAGTCTGACCTCCTGCACAAGGCAGGCCACAGAACCCCACCCATCCAATTTTATACAACCCCTATCCCAGGACCGAGTTATTGAAATCCTCAAAAATGGTTTGAAGACCTCAAGCTGCAGAGACACCACCAGCAAGCGACCCGTGCCCCACGCTGCAGGGGAAGGCGAAAAACCTCCAGGGCACCTGCCAATCCGCCCTGGAGGAAAATTCCTTCCCGACCCCAAATATGGCGATCAGCTAAACCCTGAGCATGTGGGCAAGAGTCACCAGCCAGCACCCAAGAAGGAGTTCTCCGCAGCAACTCAGTACCCATCGCATGCAACATCTCCCCGCAGACCATTGAGCAGACCTGTCTGGTGGTAATTCAAGATCAATTGCCCAAATTGACGATCCTATCATAACATCCCCTCCATATACTTATCAAGCTTTGTCTTAAAGCCAGGAAAGTCTTTTGCCCCTACTACTTCCCTCGGAAGGCTATTCCAGAACTTCACTCCCCTAATGGTCAGAAACCTTCGTCTAATTTCAAGTCTAAACTTCCTAATATCCAGTTTATACCCATTCGTCCTCGTGGCTACATTAGTACTAAACTTAAATAATTCCTCTCCCTCCCTAACGTTAACCCCCTTGATATATTTATATAGGGCGAGCATATCCCCCCTCAGCCTTCTTTTGGCCAGGCTAAACAAGCCAAGCTCTTTGAGTCTCCTTTCATAAGGCAGTTTTTCCATTCCTCGGATCATCCTCGTAGCCCGTCTCTGAACCTGTTCCAGTTTGAATTCATCCTTCTTGAACATGGGACACCAGAACTGCACACAGTATTCCAGATGGACGACTGCCTGCGGCGGTTGTTCCTGCCCCGGCGTCGCGAGGGGTCCTGTCTCGGGCGGAACGGGGGGTATGGACGCCGCTGCTGGTTCTGTTGTCTGAAGGACCTGCGTTGGGTCGCCGGAGTATGCATTCCGAGCGACTTTATGATGATCCAATTATCTTTTAAGTCCTTTAGCCTAGGGTCAGTCTTGTCGGAGAACAGACCCTGGCCTTCGAAGGGGAGGTCCTGGATCGTGTGCTGGAGTTCCGGCGGAAGGCCGGAGACCTGCAGCCACGAGAGGTGCCGCATGGTGAGCCCGGAAGCCAGGGTTCGCGCGGCCGAGTCAGCGGCATCAAGGGAGAACTGGAGTGAAGTTCTCGCCACCTTCTTGCCCTCGTCCAGGATGGTGGAAAACTCCTGGCGTGCGTCCCGTGGCAAGAGCTCCGCAAACTTCTCCGTCGCTACCCAGGTGTTAAAGGAGTAGCGGCTGAGGAGAGCCTGCTGGTTGGGATACGCGGAGCTGTAGAGCCCCTGCCGAATAGACCTTGCGGCCCAAAAGGTCCATGCGCCTGGCCTCCCTTGACTTAGGCGCCGGGGCCTCCTGTCCGTGGCGCTCCCTGTCGTTCACCGACTGGACCACCAAAGAGCAGGGAGTCGGGTGAACATACAAATATTCATACCCTTTAGATGGGGCCATGTATTTCTGCTCCACCCCCCGAGAGGTCGGGGGAATGGAGGCCGGTGACTGCCAGATGGTATTGGCATTATTTTGTATGGTCTTTATGAAGGACAAGGCAAACCTGGTTGGCGCATCGGCTGCCAGGATGCTCACCACTGGGTCCTCCACTTCCTCTACCTCCTCCGCCTGGAGGTTTAGATTTTGAGCCACTCAGCGGAGGAGATCCTGATGTGCCCTTAAATCCAATGGCGGGGGGCTGGAGGAAGAGGTACCGGCCACCGCCTCATCCGGGGATGAAGATGAGGAGATTCCGGGCAACAGAGTATCCACGGGGGGTTGTACAAGGGGCTGCACCTCGGTATCCTGAGGGAGCTCCGGGTCACGGGAAGTGTCCTCCGTTTGCGGAGAGAGGGGTGGCCTGGACACCGTAGCCTCCGGTGGTCTACGCTCCACCAATGGACGGGGGGTGACGTGATGAGGACCTTGCGTCTGGGCATATGCCCACGGGGTCCAGAATCCCCACTGCGGATGTCCTCTATCTTGCTCCGGGAAGCGGTTTTCGTGCCTGTCGAGTGTCTTGTCATAGGCACTATCATCGAGGGAGGAGACGGAGGGCTCCGTAGCAGGCCAGGGAGGCGCTGAGCTGGAATGGTACAGCGCCGCCGGTGCCGCGACTGACGTTGCCCTCGGTGCCGGGGGTCGGTGCCGTGACTCATACCGGGACCGGGACCGAGAGCGGCGTGATGACCTGCGCCGTGATCTCGACCTGGAGCGGGAGCGATGTCGATGTCTGGAGCGAGATCGCGACCTTCTGGAGGCCCGGTGCCGAGACGGCAATGGAGACCGGGACCTACTACCAGCGCGGTGCCGGGAGGTCGACCGGGTGCGGGACCTGCCACCGGTTCGGTGCCGGGAGGTCGACCGCGGTGCCGAACGCCGAGGCGAACGACTCCTGGAGGCTCGGTGCCGATGGTGTGATGAAGCCGATCGGGACCGGCCAGATGGTGATCGGTGCCGCGAGTACGACCGGCACCGTCTAGGCGATCGGTGCCGGGACTCCGAGCGGTGCCCCGAGCGTGAGCAGTAACGCCATCGGGGTGATCGGCATCGGGATGCGGGAGAGGACGGATGAAGCATCGGCTTGCCCGTGGATACGATGCGTCCCGTGGGTGGTTGAGTTGGCTCCGTGAGAGCAATCAAGTCCCGAGCCGAGGCGAAAGTCTCCGGCGTTGACAGGACCCTTAGCTCGACCCCTGATCGTATTGGGGAGCTAGGAGGAGCTGGACTCGACGGACCCTCCGGGCCCGGAGTTGACAGTCCTGCAGGCGGTGCCACGGCTAAGGTAGGAGCCGGGCGGTCCACTCGGGTCTGCCTGGGTGTGGAGACAGACGTCGAGGGACGTAGGTCTGTTCCCGGTGCCGGAGATGGTCGGTGCCAGGGAGTCTTGCCGGTGCCGGCGCGGTCCGGTGCCGGAGCCGAAGCGGTGGACTGCGCTGCCGGTGCCGGAGAGAGAGCCGCTTCCATGAGAAGGGCGCAGAGACGTTGGTCTCTTTCCTTTTTAGTGCGCGGCTTAAAGGCCTTACAAATGCGGCACTTGTCACTAATGTGCGATTCCCCCAGCCACTTCAGGCATGCGTCGTGGGGGTCGCTTGTAGGTATCGGCTTCTTGCAAGTCGAGCACTGTTTAAACCCCGGCGAGCCAGGCATGGGCCCGGTGCCGGGGAGGGCAACAGCCCACCCACAGGCAATGTTCAATAACTATTTACAAAAACTTAACTAACTACAACTATACTGAAACGGTAACTATAACTAACTGAGAAAAAAGGTTTTATAAGCTAAACGACGAGGAGAGCTAGGGACGTGGAGGTCAGTGAACCGCACTCCACGATTCCAGCAACCGACACGGCGGTAAGAAGGAACTGAGGAGCGGGCGGGCCGGCAGGGGTATATATCTAGTGCCATAGTGGCGCCACTCTAGGGGGCGACCTGCCGGCCCACTGGAGTTGCTAGGGTAAAAAGTTTCCGGCAGACGTGCACGCGCGGCGCGTACACCTAACTGGAATGGATATGAGCAAGCACTCGAAGAAGAACCCGCTGAGACCCCAGGGGCTGGGGTGGGGCGGAGGCCCAGTGAGCAGGGCCCTTAGTACTAGACTGGAGAGAGAACAGGCCGTGGGGAGCGACCCACCACCGAGCTTCCTACTGGGAGGTGACAGGCCCATCCCAGGACCAGGAGTGGCCATTACAGCCAGAGAGGAGCATGGGCTGGGAGAGGCTCCCCGCAGTCAGGCTTCAGGGAGAAGGGGGTGAGGCAGCCCAGAAGCTGCTGACCTGTCGTCCTGTGCACCCACAGCGCCCCAGCAGGCAGAGTGCAGCAGCCTCACGCCGGCTCTGCTGCAGAGCCCCAAGGCTCCCCCCCCAGGGCAGCATACAGGGGCATCAATGCCCAACCTCCTGCACAGCCACAGCCACCCACCAGCACACGGGGTCATTAGCGCCCGACCTCCCAGCAAGCCAGTCACCAGCACATGGGGTCACTAGCGCCCGACCTCCCAGCACAGCCACCCATCAGCACACGGGGTCATTAGCGCCCGACCTCCCAGCACAGCCACCCATCAGCACACAGGGGCAACAGTGCCTGACCTCCCAGCACAGCCAGTCACCCCTCAGCTGCACAGTAAAGGAGGGACAGTCCTGCCCTGGGACCCTCCCCGGTCCAGCTCCCCTCTCTGAGCCCAGCTCCGATGCCCAGGTACAACTCCCTCTCTCCCCTCCTTTGGTGCCTGCTGCCCCCCCCTCCCCCGCAGTGAAGAATTCACAGCCAGACTAGTTTGTCCTCTGTTTTATTGCCGTGTAAACACGATAGCCCAACCCTGCCATTAAATATAAACCTGGAGCCGAGTCTGGCTCCTCGGTCACTTTCTCCGTGGAGACTCACATTGCAGCCCATCTGTCCCGTTCCTTCTGGCAGCCCCAGCAGCACTGACTGGGGGTAGCCCCGGGCACGGCCCCCCACCTGGCGAGCTCAGGGCAGAGAGCACAGCTCCATGGAGAAGCCAGGAGTCAATGCTTGCTCGGAGAAGGGCCCGAATCCAGCAGCCGTGTCCCTGCACGGGCCCTGCCTGTGGCCAATGGGGACAGGACCCCCTGTCCCCTTATGCAGCCCCGCAGCGGTATGGAGAGCCAGAGGGTGACAGCACCAGCAGGGGCAGCTGCGTCAGACCTGCTGAGCCAGCGGCAGCGATAGCTCAAACCTCCCATGGGAAGCTCTCGTCCAAGGGCTGCAGCCTCCTCCCGTCCTGCTAAAATACTGCTGAGGCCAAACCGGCCTGGGTCCTGGTTCCCATGGGGAGCAGCATAGTCAATGAATAGAGGGACCCCCCCAACACACATCCTGGGGCCCGGGCCCTGTAGGCTTCCCCCTCCCCCAAACCAGGAGTGCTTCGGCCAGTGGGTTATTGCCAGAGCTGCATTGCACTGACATCAAATGCCTTATTGTTCCATACCTACCAGAGAAAACCTCCCCCCGCTCTACAGCAGCAGGCGCCAACTGCCCAGAGCCCACGCTGTGCTTTCAGGAATGCAAGCCAGCAGCCGGCACCCTGAGCAACCTGGGACAGAGCCCTGGACTGGGCCTGCAGCTCTAATCCCTCCTGCCCTCCGTGGGTGAGGGGCTGACAGGGCAAGAGCATCCCACACTGACCAAACGGGGGCTCTCAGAGCTTCCAACCCCAAGTGGCAGCACCTGGGGGGCAAAGCCAGGCAATTACTCTTTAAAGCCACATGCTCCAGGGCTGGAGCCCCACACCCTGCCAGCCACAGGAGGCGGAGGGGAGCCTCAGCCCACTGGAGCCAGCAGAGTTCATGGGGCAGAAGGCAAGAGATGGGGTGCTGCACCTCACTGCGGGATGGAGTCGCATGGCCAGCCCTGTCCTCACAAGTCACTCTACTCACATCAACACCCCACACTCACCAGCACGCAAAGCCACACACTGTGGGGCAGAGCCAGGCACCCCGTGCATACAGGAGCAGAGGGTCCATGCTGCTCGAGGAGGTGGCAGCCCCAACATGGCCGACGCGCTGTGTGGAGGAGACAGGGAGATGCTCCAGCCCCACTGCAGTCTCCAGCCTCCTCCACCAGCCACTCACAGCCTTCCACGGCCATTTCATGGGAGCAGAGGTTTTGGAGCAAACCCTGGACCTGCCCAGCCCAGAATGAGGACAAATGCAAGTGCCAGCCCAAATGAAGCCCCCTCCCAGGGGCTGCTCAGTATCACTGTCCCATGAAAAGAGGGGGGAGGGAGACACTGAGACCAGACAGGGTCCAGAGCAGAGCTGGGATCAGAACCCAAGTGGCCTGACTCCCAGCCCCATCCTCTAACCAGCTCCCAGGGGAGTCTCTCCAGCCCCAGGAGATTACAGGTCCCCCCCTCAGTGCCCCAGCCCAGCCAGTGCCAGCACTAGTCTAGAGCTGATGGTCTGAGCCCATCCCCCACCCAGCCCACTGTGTGCAGGGAGCGTGCCCGCTGCACCACGCAGGAGGGGGAGAACAACCAGAGCCAGCAGAGCAGGTGGGGCAGGCCGTGGGGAGGCAGCCAAGCCAGCCCCTCCTGCAGCTCAGGTGCTGTTGCCCTGCTCCTGCTCGAAGAGCACCATGGCCAGCTGAGAGCGGGAGCCCAGCCCCTCCAGGTTGCTCTGCATGCAGCGGTGGTAGATCTCCTCGCTGAGGCGGGGGTTGCAGACGTGCTGCCGGTAGCGCTGCAGCAGGGCGGGCTCCATGGCCCGGAAGACGTGCAGGTTGGAATACTTGATGAACATGTCGTAGATGTCCACGGTCTCCAAGATGTCTTCGTTCTCCTGCGCGTCGCCTGCCATGCGGGTGCGTGCGGCCATGTAGTCGGCGTTGTAGAAACAGGCCTCGTGGAAGATGTCTCGGTCAAAGCGCCCAGCGTCCCGCACCAGATCCAGGGCGGCGGGTGGCGCCTGGCTGTGGTAGGCAATAGCCGGGTTGTAGCCCTGGAAGTGGATTGGGAAGAAGACCTGCCAGCTGTTGATGGTGTTCATGCGGCACCGGTTCAGGAAGTCGGTGGTGACCTCGGTGTCCACGCTGGCCACAAAGAAAAGCGTGTCCACGGGGTGCTTCTTGGAAATGATGTCCATGACTTTGATCTGGGAGGGTGCGTCTGTCTTGACACTGATCCAAGGGATCTTCACCTCGGTGTACTTGCGCTCATACTCGGCGATCCTGGCCTTGACCGGGGCGAAAACGTCATTCTGTGCCACCTGCTGGGCCTCGAAGGGGTCGTAGATGAAGAGGAAGGTGAGCACGGCGTTCTCACTGCTCTCGAAGGCGGCCGCTGCGTACACCTCCAGGAAGTGGCTAGCGTGGTCCCGGTCATGTGCCGTCAGCGGCAGGATGACGTTGATGCGGCTGGCCTCAGTCACGTAGGGCATGGGGATGATCTCCACCTCGCTGAGGGGGCGTACCAGATGCACGCGCTTGACAACCGAGCGGCTGTGCCCCTTCTGCGTCACCACCTCCACCTGCAGGTCCAGCGTGTACTCCATGCCCCGCGTGGGGTCGAAGCGCCGGTACCCATTCACCAGCTGCTGCTTGTGGATGTGCAGCACAGGCTGGTACTTGCGGTTCAGCTCCTCCATGGCCATGGCCACCACGTCGGCCACGTCAGCCATGTCCACGCCACGCAGTTCGCACTTGGGGGAGCCATCCACGCACGAGTACAACTGCTCCTCCGTGAAGTAGTCCCAGCGCAGCACCTCGAAGCGCGTCTTGGGCTGGAATGGGGGTGTGATGCCGACAGGCCACGTGGCGCCGTGGTCTCCATCCACAGACAGGCTGCTGGTGTTCTGGATCTCCAGCTGCACAAGGGGGGAGGGGAGTTGAAGCAGGAACAAGACACCCTCCAGTCCCCCACACCAACCCTCCATGGCTTGGCTTAGCTCCTCCCAGGCACACAGTCACCCCCGGTTTCCTACCAAATCCCTGAGTTTCCAGGGGAGCTCTGCGTGGCTCGAAAGCGTCTCTCGCGCCAGCCAAAGTTGGTCCAATAAAAGATTGTCACTCCAGGGGCAGGGATGCACAGCTAACAGACCGCGAAGACACCATTCCCCCATCAGATGGCAGCACCAACCCGAACGATAAGGAGCTGAGACTATTCCTCGGCTGCTCAAGGTTACACAAACCCTACAGTGACTCCAGCTGGTTGGCCAATCCCCCCAGCTCATCTGCTGTCCTGCACCACTCCCACCTCCACCCTTCAGCTGGGTCTTCAGGCTGAGACCTTCAGGGCAGGGACTTGCTCTGACCATGCCCACCTGGCATGACAGGGCCCGATCCTGAGCGGGGCCTGTGGGCGTTACCATCATATAACATTTATAAATTCACAGAAGGCAAGAGGGTCTGACCCCTCTTCCAGTCTCAAACCCTCTCCAGAAACTCCTGCATCCAGCCTCCCACTCCTGGCTGAGCTGGGGCAGGACCTTTAGAACTAAGTCTGGTCCCTGGGTGACTTGTGCCAGTGGTTAATTCCCTGCCCCATTAAACATCTGTGCCCTATTTCTACTTTGAATTTGTCTCACTTCAGCTCCAGCCACTGGGTCTCGCTCTGCATTGTCTGCTAGGTTAGAGACCTCTGTCAGGAGAAATCTACCTCTGTCAGTACTTGTACAGTGCATATGCCCAAGGCACTTCATACTCTTCTCTTGGATGGACTGAATAGACTGAGCTGCTTAGTCTCTCACTGTCAGGTAGCTTTTCAGATCCCAAATCCCTTCTGTAGCTCTTTTCTGAGCCCGTTTTTCCAATGCTCTGTTTGAAGGGTTGACACCAGAACTGGACACAGTGTGCAGTCCTGCTCTAACGCCATACACAGGGTGAATACCACCTCCTTGCTTCCACCTGGCATTCCCCTGCTTATACAGCTAGGGATCAAGTTCGCCCATTTAGCTACAGCACTGCACTGGGCGCTCATGTTCAACTGGTTACGTACCGTGACCCCGAAATCCTGTTCACTGTGTCCAGGATACGGTACCCATCTTGTAAGCATGACCTACATTCTTTTTCCGTAGGTGTATGACCTCGCATTTGGCAGTGTTAAAACACATGCTGTTCAGGTGAGTCAACTTAATCAAGTGATCCAGGCCAGGCTGTGTCACAGACCTGTCCTCATCCTTATTTACAACTCAGCAATTCGTGTCATCTGCAGATTTTACCAGCCCTGATAAAAGATATTGAATAGCAATGGGTCCAGAACAGAGCCCTGCAGGACCCCAATAGACAGACCCCAGTGGATGACAATTTCCCATTTATGACGACATCTGGAGATCTGTTCACCAGTTTCTAATCCATTGCAGACAGGCTGCATTGATTTTATGAAGTGCTTAATTTTTTCTGTTTAATCAAAACCACCATGTGGAGCTAAAACATGCCTTACAGAGTCTCGGTGCATCATGGTAACACAGTTACCTTTACCATCGAAACCTGTGATTCAGCCACACACAATCACAGATTGGATTTTAACCCTGGCGCCATGGTGGCTTTTCTCCCGTCCCCGGATACTTACTCGGGGCTCCAGGATTTGTTACATGTCAAACACTAACAATAGAGACACTCAGAGGGGCCTCCACATGGCCGTGAGGATTCACAGGAACCGGGAAGGTCAGGGGCCATGGCCAAGAGCTCTAGCTTTGGTAGAGACGGACGCCCAGTTGGGATTCCTGTTACCAGAGCGACCTGCGGCTCCGTCCCAGCCGGCTCAGCGCTGGTGGCACACGCCCAGAAGAGTTACAGACAATAAAAGGGATGGGTTTTAAAGTCTATCAAGAGCCAAAGGAACCCTACCTATGGTATTGGTCCATGACTAGATGCAAATGGTAGAACTGTTCAAAAAGCTAATGCGGTTTTAGGATGCATCAGGCGAGGTATTTCCAGCAAAGATAAGGAGGTGTTAGTACCGTTATACAAGGCACTGGTGAGACCTCATCTGGAATACTGTGTGCAGTTCTGGTCTTCCATGTTTAAGAAGGATGAATTCAAACTGGAACAGGTTCAGAGACGGGCTACTAGGATGAGCTGAGGAATGGAAAACCTGCCTTATGAAAGGAGACTCAAAGAGCTTGGCTTGTTTAGCCTAGCCAAAAGAAGGCTGAGGGGGGATATGCTTGCTCTTTATAAATATATCAGAGGGATTAATATTAGGGAGGGAGAGGAATTATTTAAGCTTAGTACCAATGCAGACACAAGAACAAATGGGTATAAACTGGACACTAGGAAGTTTAGACTTGAAATTAGACAAAGGTTTCTAACCATTAGAAGAGTGGAGTTCTGGAACAGCCTTCCAAGGGGAGTAGTGGGGGCAAAAGACATATCTGGCTTTAAGACTAAGCTTGATAAGTTTATGGAAGGGATGGTATGATGGAATAGCTTAATTTTGGCAATTGATCTTTGATTATCAGCAGATAAGCATGCCCAGTGGTCTGTGATGGGATGTTGGATGGGATGAGATCTGAGTTACTGCAGAGAATTCTTTCCTGAGTGCTGGCTGGTGAGTCTCGCCCACATGCTCAGGGTTTAGCTGATCGCCATATCTGGGGTCGGGAAGGAATTTTCCTCTGGGGCAGATTGGCAGAAGCCCTGGAGGTTTTTCGACTTCCTCTGCAGCGTGTGGCACCGGTCACTTGCTGGAGGATTCTCTGCAGCTTGAGGTCTTCAAACCACAATTTGAAGACTTCAATAACTCGGACATAGGTTAGGGGTTTGTTATAGAAGTGGATGGGTAGGGTTCTGTGGCCTGCTTTGTGCAGGAGGTCAGACTAGATGATCATATTGGTCCCTTCTGACCCTAAAGTCTATGAGTCTAACTGTCAATGATAATGCGAAAAAGCTGAAGTGTTCAAAAAATATTTCTGTTCTGAAGGTGGAAAAAAGCCAGATCATGTTGTCATGTCACGTGATGATCAAACACTTTCCATTCCAAGAGTAACTCTGGAGATGTTAAACAGCAGCTATTAAATTCAGACATTTTTAAATCAGCAGGTCTGGATAACCTGCCTTCAAGAGTTTTAAAAGAGCTGGCACAGAAAGTCTCCAGACCTTTAATGTTGATTTTTAACAAGTCATGGAACCCTGGGGAATTTTCGGAGCACTGGCACAAAGCTATTGTGTTAATATTCAAAAAGGGTAAATGGGATGGCCTGAGGAATTACTGGCCTATCAGTCTGACATCGGCCCTGGGCAAAATAATGGGACAGCTGAAACAGGACTCTATTAATAAAGAATTAAAGGAAGGTAATGTAATTAATGCCAATCAACATTTCTTTTTAATGAGATTACAAACTTGGTTGATACAAGTTGGTAAATATATTACATCTAGACGGTTCTGTAAGGGGTTTGATTTGGCACCATATGACAACTCAATTAATAAACTAGAAAAATACAAAAAAAATCAACATGGCCACACATTGAATGGATGAAAGACGGGCTACTAGGTCTCAAAATGTAATTGTAAATGGGAAATCATCATCGAGCTGGCTTGTTTCTAATGGGGTCCTGCAGGGAACAGTTTATGGTCCTATGCTATTTAGCATGTTTATCAATGGCTTTGAAAAAACAAAGTCACTGATAAAGTTTGCATATGACAGAGATTGGGGGAAAAATAAACAAAAGAGAAAGACAAGTCATCAACACAGAATGACCTGGATTTCTTGGTAAGCTGGGCGCAAGCAAACAATGTGTTTTTAGTACGGCCAAATGCAAAGACATGCATCTAAGAACAAAGAATGTAGCCATACTTACAGAATGGGGGATTGCATCTGGGGCAGCAGCTGAACATGAGCTCTCAGTGAGATGCTGTGGCCAAAGGGACTAGGCCATCCTTAGAATATCAGGTAGGAGAAGGGGTATTATATTACCTCTGTATTCGGCACTGGTGCCATGGCTGCTGGAATTCTGCATCCTATTCTGGTGACCACAATTCAAGGGTGTTGATAAACTGGAGAGTTTCAGAGAAGAGCCACAAGAACGATTAACAGATTGGAAGACCTGCCTTATAGTGACAGACTCAAGGAGCTCAATCTGTTTAGCTTAACAAAGAGAAGGTTAAGGGGTGTCTTGATCATGTCTGTAAGTACCTACATGGGGAACAGAAATTTGTTAGTAGAAGGTTCTTCAGTCTAGCAGAGGAAGGTCGAACATGATCCAATGGCTAGAAGTTGAAGCTAGACAAATTCAGCCTAGAAATAAGGTGCACATTTTTAAGTAACAGTAATTAGCCGCTGGAACAGTTTGCCAAGGGTCATGGAAAATTCCCTACCACCGGAAGTTTTTAAATCAGGACTAAACATTTCCTAGAAGGTCTGCTCTAGTTCAGCCAGGGACTGTTTCGAGGAAGTTCTCGGTCTGTGTTATGCAGAGGTCAGAGCATAACCTCCATCACAGAGATCCTTTCTGCCTTCAAAAGAAATAAACTGATGAAACCCTTCAGGAGGAAGGCAGCCAGCAGTGGGGCACTTGAGCTGGGCAATAGTGCCAGGCTGGGCTCAGAGATCAGGCCAGTCCAGATCTACCAGAGTAACTGCCCGCAGAGAGCATGCTCTGTCACCCTGGCAGGCCCATTCTCCTAGCAGAACCATCTCTGCCGGGGTCGATCACCAGCACAGAGGGTGAAGGAAGATGCCTGGCCCCGGTGCCAGGGCACAGGCCAGGGGGATTCTGTGCTCTGGCTGCCTCATTAAGGCAGGTAAAGCAGATTGAGATTGAATGAGACACCTCCCTGAGACAAGGTGACGCAAGCCGTAGCCAGGCTGCTCCCTGCCCATCTGATTCGGAGCTCTAGGCCCATCCCCTCTACACTCCCCCTCTCCCAGTGCTGGGCCTCACCTGGAGCTGCTGGATCTCCTGGTAGGTCCTCTCCAGCTCCACCTGGGCAAAGTGTTTGTGCAACCTGTACATCTGGACAGGGTCCAGCACAGGATGGGCAGTGAAAGCGCTCTGGAAACGGGGGTCGCTCTCCCGCTCCGGGTCGGTGTTCTTCCCCAGCTCAAAGTACTGGTACCGCAGGCCCTGAACCGGAGAGAGAGGGGATAATACCTGCCCCAAATCACACCCTGCTCCGAGAACCAGTACCGCAGGCCCTGAACCGGAGAGAGAGGGGATAATACCTGCCCCAAATCACACCCTGCTCCGAGAACCAGTACCGCAGGCCCTGAACCGGAGAGAGAGGGGATAATACCTGCCCCAAATCACACCCTGCTCCGAGAACCAGTACCGCAGGCCCTGAACCGGAGAGAGAGGGGATAATACCTGCCCCAAATCACACCCTGCTCCGAGAACCAGTACCGCAGGCCCTGAGCTGGGGTTCTACCTGTGCAAACACCTTCTGGCCTCTGGAGGATATCCCACAGTTCCAAAAGTGACCACTCTGGCCAGCATCTCCACTGCTCTGATGCCGGTTAAAGGGACGTCTGCCCCTCCCCCTGCAAGCCCCAGGAAGTTTGAAACTCCCTTTTCCTTTGCTTGTAGATGTGGTGGGGAAAGCAGCCAGATAGCACGGAGGGGCGGGGGTGTTAAAAATGCCAGGAAAGAAACAAGGAAGTAATGGGCCAGTGTGGGGGTTGATGGGGGTTGATGGAGGCAGAGGATCAATGAAGGGGCGAAGGTTGATGGGGGCAGGGTGGGGGTGGGGATTGACGGGGGCAGGAGGTCAGCATGGGGGCGAGGGGGCAGGAGGCCAGGGCAAGGGTTGATGGGGATGAGGGCAGATGGAGGCAGGGAATCAATGAAGGGGTGAGGGTTGACGGGGAGGAGGGGGCCAGTGTGGGGGTTGATGGAGGCAGGGGATCAATGAAGGGGCGAAGGTTGATGGGGGCGGGGATTGACGGGGGCAGGAGGCCGGGGAGGGGCGAGAGGGGAGCTCTGACCTCGTGCTCCTCCATGCAGTTGATGGCCGTGTAGTCGATGATGCAGCGCCCCAGCCATTCGTCGGGCCGGGCGCTCAGGATGTCGTTGCGGCAGTTCTCCAGGTGGGGCTGCAGGCGCAGCAGCAGGCTGCGGGAGAGCAGGTAGCCGAAGCCACCGTAGCAGTAGCGCCCCTCGGTGTCACCCCCAATGAACTCCTCAGGCCGGCCCAGGTAGAGGAGGGTGTCGATGCTGAGGTGGGCGACCAGGTGGCTGACGCGATGGGCCTCAGTGTAGGTGTCGTCCTGCACCAGGTAGAACCAGTCGAAGTCACCCACGTAGTGGTCCAGCATGTACTTGATGGTCTGGTACATGTTCCAGATGGGCCGCTCATCGCCATGTGTCACCACCGTCATGCCGTGCGGCACCTTGCGGCCCCGCGTGCCCGTGAAGTACACTAGCCGCTCCAGCCGATGCCCCAGCGTGCGGTTCACGGCCACAGCCAGTGTGTTCAGTGTGCTCTTGGAGGTGAGCACGCCCACAAAGAGCCGCTGCCGGATGCCCAGCTCCGTACTGATGTATCGCGTCCTGGAAGGGCAGAGAGCGCATGTCAGCGAGCCTTTTCCCCAGCCCAGGGAACCTGCCCCCAGCCAGCTAGGCTCAGACCTGCCCGAGCCCTGCAGGGTTGATCCTGCTGACCACGCGAGTTATGGCACCCAGGCACAGCTTTGGATTTCTGGGCGTCTCCCCAAACACAGATGAGCTGCATCTGAGCCATTGAGTAGGGCTGGATTCAGGCAGGGCACTGATGTGAGAAAGCTTCCAGAGACACACGGGTGGGCGGCAGAGTAGTAGGTGATGACCAGCCCATCTCTGCCCAGCAAGCGTCCTTCCAGGGCAGAGGGCAGGGCAGATTCAGGGCAAGGAAGTGAGAGGCAGGGCCTGGGTGGGGCAGGATACACAGCACGTCCCCCTCCCCCCATGGCATCCCCTCAAACCATCAGTGATCTACCCTGTCTCACAGCCCCATCCTGGTGCAGAACCCCTCCTGCAGACCCCAACACCTCAGCTGCCCTTCGCCACCTTCTCCCGTTTGCAGAGAGCGCCACCCTGGCTAGCCCTGCTCCTGTCTGGCAAGTTTCCTGCACAGCTCTCAAAGCAGTTCATAAAAGACGCCAGCATCACCAACCCCATCGTAGGGATAGGCAGTGACTGGCCCCAGAGCACCCATCAGGCCAGCAGCAGAGCCAGGAAGAGAACCCAGAGCTCCTGCATCCCAGTCCAGTGCTCTGTCCATTGGGTCACACCCACTAATCCTCCAGCCACACTCGCAGGGGCCCCTCGCGTGTCTGAGTCCCCAGGACTCCCACACTGGCACAGGGGCAGCCAATGGTCCCTCCCACCAGCCCGGCACAGAGACACTGCCCCAGCACAGATACCCAATACGTGCCCTCACCAGGTCTCAGCTTCAGCTCCAAGCATGGAAATTCCCTCCCCACAGAGAATGTCATGACACCAAGAGGACTGCGGGGGTGAATAGCTGGGGCAGAGGTAGGTGAGGGGACATCCTAGGTTATGAGGAACCCCAGCAGAACCCCCATGAACTAAGGTCTCTCAAAAGCCTCCAAGCATCAGGCATGTTTTCTCGACCCGCCTCCTCTAAAGCACACACAGCAACAGGCACATTTATTTTATTAATATAGACCCAAATCCAGACTCCCCGCAGCACGTTCCCCTTCCTTTGGGGAGGGGACAGCAGAATGAACACGTGGCAGATGTGGAGTCACTTGGCTGAATGCCCCACTGGAAGGGGCCCAGATACAGCAGGGCCAAGTACAGTACAAAACCTATATAGACCAGAACAGCCGACAGCCGGCCTTCGCATGGGCCTCTCTGGTCCTCCAGAACCCCCTCTTCTGTGGTGCTCTAAAGAGGCTAATTCCTAATCCCCCACACAGGAGCAGGACAAGGCTGCATGGGGCCCGGGAGAGCATGTCCCAGCCCTGCAGGAGGTGGCCCTGGGGCACATGTCATGGGTGGGGAGAAAGGGAGTTTGCTGACCACACTTCTCCTTCCCTCCCCCGACCCAGCGTCAGGGAAGGGGGACTTGACCTGCCTTGGCCCCAGAGGTTAAGGCACGTGCCACACACAGGGCGACACACACCATGGGCCCAGGCAGCACCAGCCCAGCCACTGCTAACACAGGCTTTCCACTGCCCCCACGGGCCTGGCCTGTGACACGCGGCATCCCATAACTGTGCCTGGAGGGCCAGGGCCAGGTCCCGGTCTGTGCCAGGGAGCTGCTATGCTGAGCCCACTGGACTGCAGGAGGGGTGGGATATGCTCCCCCACCGACAGGGCATCACAGCATCCCAAACAAACCCTTCTTAGGAGGGGAGCAGGGTGCAGTTTGATGGAGCAAAGCAGCTGTATGTCCTGGTATGGAGACCCCCACCCCCACAGGCCTCAGTGGGTACTGAAGTTTCCTGTAGGCAACATGGGGCAGCCCAGGAGAGTCTCTGGATAGGGCGTGTACATGCAGCAAAGCTGCCCTCCTGGTCACCACCCCAGGGCTCCCACATTCAATGGAGCACACGCCAGGGCAGACACAAGGTCCAGGACAAGCTCCGGGACAGCCCACCACCAGCCCCGGGGCATTGCTAAGGGACAGGACTACGTGCCCTATTCCAGTGTGCCCCTGCCCACCTGCCAACTCCACTCAGGCAGGGACAAGGGTGGGACACAGCACCATGGCCCCAACTCAGCTGGAGGCTGTCCCTTATGGATGGCTGCAGAGAGCATCCTGATTAGTGCACCCAGGCTGCGCAGACCCAGAGTCAGGCAGGCCCTGCCCTGAAGAGTTCAGTCTAATTAGGTAGCTGGGTATGCAATGGGGGAGGGTGGCGGTAGCATGAGGCTCCCCAGGGCACAGCTCAAGGGTCCCAAATCTACTAACCCTGCTCTCTTGGTTTCCGCATGGCTCATATCAACCAGCAGGCCCATGACAGGGCAGCTGCACCACTGGCGGGCGCTGACGAGAGGACACCATGCAGGGCAGGGCAGGGCGAGGAGAGGTTCTGCGAGATGCTGGCACAGTGGAGGTGTGATGAACATGAGGCAGGGCAGAGCCCCAAAGGAGGTGAGGCTGAGACACCTGAACTTGCTGCAGCAGAGAAGAGGTAGCTGCGGATGGGACCCAGTCTGCTTTGTGGGAAGATATTGGCAGACCACTGATGAGGTGCAGCGAGGGGAGGGGCTCTCCACAGCCCAGTAGCAATGGCACCGTCTCCCCACTAAGCCCACGTTTCAGGCAGGAATCCCAGCTCCAGGGCAGCTTTTTGCCCAGGGAAAGGTTCTGAGCGCCCCAGGAACAGCCACACACAGCGAGTTCCCAGAGCCCCCATTCTGTTGCCCTGCCCCATGCATTTCCCGCCCTCCACCGTCCAGACACCTGCTCTGCTGCAGCTCCCCCTTGCTAGGAGACCCATCCCTCCCACAGGAGTGAGCTGTCACAAGTCACAGTCCCACAGCTCAAAAGAGACTAGCTCCAGCACCCCGCTGCCCACGCAGCACCAGCACTGGGGGAGAGACCAGAGACCCACTCCTGCAGTGAGAGTCACTGACAGCCCCTTCCTGCCCACGGACAGCTGGGCTCTGCTCTCCCCAAGCACCCACTCAATCACAGGGCCTCTGCTGTTCCCCAAGCGGGATGATTTCAGCTCCTAAGCCCAGCCCACCTGAGCCAGAGAGGGCCCAGGGCCCAAACATGGGAGGCCATGAAAGGCAGCACCAGCACAAAAGGCGCCTGAAGCCTGTGAAGAGGGCGTGAAAGAGCTGGTCTCAGTGCTGGCTGTTGGGGGGCCAAGCCCCACTCACAGCAGCCCCAGCCAGAGCTGCATGATTCACACATCACTCTCAGGTTTTAATCAATGCAGCGCAGCCAAGAGGCAGGAAACAACCCGGAGCTGCTGCCTCCCGCACACTGGACTCATTCAGCCCCTCCACTTCCTGCCCTCTCGCCTCGTCCAGGGGACAACAGGGCTTGTTCACTGGCCTGGGCCCTGGGCCCTCTGTGCTGCACCCTGAGAGGGCCCCAGCACTGCCAAACACTGAGCCCAGGGATCAGCTCCTGCAGTCACTCACCCTGCTCTCTGTAGCACCTGGATGTCCACAAAGGCCTCCCATCCAAATACTGACCAGGCCCAACCCTGCTTAGCTTGGGATATTGCAGCCCTAGGTGGAATAACCTCAAACCACCACAGGGCAAGTTGACATTAGATAAGAGAAAAAGCTTCCTGATAGAGAGAACAAGTTATCAATGGGGCAGGCCCTAGGCCAGGAAACATTTTGCGATAAGGCAAGGCCTGGGGCAAGAACAGTCTGAGAATGCAGAGCAGCAGCACTGGGAACAGTGGTACTGCCAGCTCGGCCAGCAGAGGCTGTGCACAGCCAGGCTGCTCCCAAAGGAAACTATTTCTGCAGAAAGACTTCCTGCGCGGCCAGAGCCGAGACCTGCGCTCTCCTGGAAGGGCCAATAAACCGATGAACCAGTTAGTCTCACTGAGCAGATGGAGGCAGCACTGTCTGGCCAGCCAGCAGCACTCACCCTGCTGAGCCACAGCTGAAGCCCAACCCCTTCATGGCCCCGTCCGCATCAAGTCAGAGCCCCACATTTGCCTAACGGTGTCCCCACTGACCGCTCCAAGCCAGCATGCAAGCTGCACCAATATGAACCACCACAGCAGCCACTGCCCTAGGGACAAGCTACATGCCACAGCCTGGCACTTCTCCCCCACACCCACAGCATCACCCTTGCGCTTCACATCCAGAGGCAGCTGTGCCATGCTTCTGTAACAGACCTTGCCCAGTGCAGCAGTTCTGAGCCTTCCCCCTGCCCCAGGCCTCCCATTTAAGGTCACTCCCCACTACCCCAATCCCTGTACTATGATGGGCCAGCTGCTGGGTGTCTGGCTGTGGAGCTGGTATGAAATGCGCTGGGGAACAGCAGGGTCAGGACCAGGCTGCTGCCAATTACTTTCCACTGGGCAGACTCTAGTCACTCACCACCACCACCACTCATCTCTCCCCGTGGGCTCCTTGCAGTGGTTGTTCCATTCAAGGAAGGCAGCCTCAGGGTGCTTGGTACACCAGCTCCCCACCCTATGGCACCGGGAAGCCAGACTCATCAGGCACCTATTCCACTTCACCTCGGCATGCCCTGCTGTGTCCTCTGCCCCCATGGGGTTTGGGCTGGCCCAGGACGGCGAGTCTGGGCACGGAGCAGCCCAGCACCATCGACAGGCGCAGCAGGTGCCATTGGATGGTAAGTGAAGGGTGCCAGTGCCCCAGGGCCTGGCTCCTACACGGTGGAGGCTGGAGGGCCAGCCCTAGGGATACTGGGTGAATGGGGGCTGCAGGCACCAGACAGGGGAGGCTCTGTCCATGACATGGATGGTGAGCAGAGCTGACCCCCACACTTGTGACTTCATAAACTCTCCATCTTCCCACATCCTCTCAACCCACAGCCCCCCCACACCGACCCACAGCCCCACCACCCAACCTCCAGCCCCCCATCTTCCCACAGCCCCCCAACCCCCTATCTTCCCACATCCCCTCAACCCACATCCCCCCCACACCAACCCACAGCCCCACCACCCGCCAACCTCCAGCCCCCCATCTTCCCACAGCCCCTCCACTCCCTGCCCCAACCCCCGTCTTCCCACAGGCCCCCAACCCACAGCCCCCAGCCCCCCGTGTCTCCCCGCCCCCACCTGACGGCCTTGCTGGCGGCGCGCGCGGGCGCGGCGGGCCGGGCGGGCAGCACGCGCGGCTCCCAGGCGGCGGCGGCGGCGGTTGGCGGCTGGCGGGCGGGGCCGGCGCGCGGCGGGCGGGCGGGGCCGGCGCGCGGCGGGGGGGCGGGGCGGCGCGCGGCGCGCGGCCCGCAGGGCGCCTGGCCCCAGCCCGCGCTGAGCAGACTCAGCGTCAGCCCCAGCGACACCCCGACGGCCACGGGCGCCGCGGGCCGCAGCAGCGGCAGCAGCAGCGAGAGGCGCATGGCGGGTGCGACGTGTCCGCGCGCGCCCCGCGTCAGCAGCGCCGCGTCACCGCCCGCCAGCCAATCCCCGCGCGGCGCGCGCCCGCCTGCGGCCTCTCCGGCGGTTCCCCGCGGGCGGGGCGGGGCGGGGCCGCGCTGCCCTGGGGGTCCCGCCGCGCGCAGGCTCCTCTCGGCCCCGCCCCTCGGTGGCTGGATGGGCCCGTGGGGGGCAGAGGGGCAGCTGGGAATGGGCCACTCAGGGCAGAGCGGGGGTGGGCCTGGGGGGGCTGGATGGGCCCATGGGGGGGGTAGAGGGGCACAGCGGGGGTGGGGCTGGGGGGGCCCATGGGGGGGCTGAGGGGCAGAGCGGGGGTGGGCCTAGGGGGGCTGGATGGGGGGCTGGATGGGCCCATGAGGGGCAGAGGGGCACAGCGGGGGTGGGGCTGGGGGCTGGGGGGGCCCATGGGGGGGCTGAGGGGCAGAGCGGGGGTGGGCCTAGGGGGGCTGGATGGGGGGCAGAGGGGGGCTGGATGGGCCCATGAGGGGCAGAGGGGCACAGCGGGGGTGGGGCTGGGGGGGCCCATGGGGGGGCTGAGGGGCAGAGCGGGGGTGGGCCTAGGGGGGCTGGATGGGGGGCAGAGGGGGGCTGGATGGGCCCATGAGGGGCAGAGGGGCACAGCGGGGGTGGGCCTGGGGGGGCTGGATGGAGGGCAGAGGGGCAGAGTGGAAGTGGGCCTGGGAGGCTGGATGGGCCCATGGGGGGGCAGAGGGGCACAGCGGGGGTGGGGCTGGGGGGGGCCCATGGGGGGGCTGAGGGGCAGAGCGGGGGTGGGCCTAGGGGGGCTGGATGGGGGGCAGAGGGGGGCTGGATGGGCCCATGGGGGGGTAGAGGGGCACAGCGGGGGTGGGCCTGGGGGGGCTGGATGGAGGGCAGAGGGGCAGAGCGGAAGTGGGCCTGGGGGGCTGGATGGGCCCATGGGGCACTGGATGAGGGGCAGACGGGCCAGCTGGGAATGGGCCTCCCGAGGCTTTGCTGATCCCTGGATTAGCGACTTCTGTGTGAGGCCCAGCCCAACTCTGCCGGACTCGGCTCCTTGTTCGTCTTGCAGCCTGGAAGCCAGCGACTCCATGGTACCCTGGGCAGGGCAGGCCCGCGGGCAGGGAGAAGGGCAAAGATGAAGAGTGGCAGGGCTCAGGCTGCCTGCCTGGGACCTGAGCAGGGATCGCTGGAGTCCCCCATGCCTGGAGTCCAAAGACTGTTCCCAATTAGCCTAGTGAGCTTGCAGTCACTCTCCTAGCATGGGGCAGGAAGGAAGGGAGCCAGCCATGGTCCTGCTGCTTGGGAGCGTGGTGCAGAGCTCACAATGAGACATTGCAGTGCTCCTGGAAAGGCCTCCACGCCCTCCAGCACCCTCAGCCTTCCCCTTTCTCTGGCACGTCCCATCTGGCTCCCAAGGAGCTTCCCAGGCAGGAGTGAATCAGTCTTCACTGCTCCCCAGAGAAGGTCAGTCTCATTGTCCCTATTTCTCAGAAGGGGAAACGTAGGGTAAGTATAAAATTAAAGAATTCACATTAGCCTAAGGTTGGTTAGGGAAATATATCTGGAAAGGATTTGACCCTTGCAGTCCGTCTAACCCAGGGATGGCCAACCTCTGGGTCTGGAGCCACATGCGGCTCTTCAGAGGTTAATATGGCTCTTAGTATAGTCACCAACTCCGGGGCTGGGGCGGGAGCTGGGGGGTGCTCACTGCTCAACCCCTGGCTCTGCCACAGGCTCTGCCCCCACTCCACCCCTTCCCACCCCCTCCCCTCAGCCTGCTGTGCCCTCCCCCTGCCTGCTGCACGGGAGATGGGGGGAGAGGCTGATCAGCAGGCCTGCCTGTGGGCAGTTGGTGCTGGGAGCCAGGGCGTAGGAGGAGCTGATAGGCTGCTGATGTGTTACTTGACTTTTTGGCAATGTACGTTGGTAGATTCTGGCTCCTTCTCAGGCTCAGGTTGGCCATCCCGGTCTAACCTTATGATTCTACGTGTTGTAAAGAAAGGCCTTGGCTAGCAGGTAGATGGAAGGCATGGTGGAGAACAGGAGCGGGAGCTTGCAAGGCAGAGAGAAGAGAACCGGAAGAAGATGGAGGAGTTAGTTTTGTAAAAGGAGCCATCTCGTTCTTACTGCATGATTGCTCATATCAGGATCTACCAACCTCCGCTTGGCTGGAAGCCATTGGGGAAGTAGCTGCCCCGAGGGCTTGCTGGTGTGATGCAATGCCAGGTCTGAGTAATGTGTTAACACAAAGGCTGCACCATTACATGACATTTGTGAACAAATGCTCAACACAAGCAGGAGGAGGTTTGCCGAAGAGTCACCAGCTGTTTGAGCTGGTGTCATGCAAAATCCAGCCCCGAGTGATTCAGTCCAAAAGCAAAACTACTCGCGTTGAAGGCACCAGTGCAGAGCTGTAGAAAGAGCAGTAAAGGAACTGCAGGTTCAGTTGCCTACTAGGCCTGGTAGAACACAGCAAGGAGGTACCAGTAACTGGAAAAGAAACGCCAGGGCACTGCAGAGCAGTGCACCTCACTGGGTCTGACCACTGCTATCAGCGACTGATCACTCACTGCACTGCTCACTGCCAAAGGCTCAGGAAAAGCCGCTGGTAGAGCTACCCAATGGCCAGCAAGAGAGAAGGTGGGTGATGTGATATCGTTCATTGGACCAAGCGCTGTTGGGTAGAGAGAGGAGCTTTCGAGCTTACACTGAGCTCTTCTGTGGGTCTGGGAAACTAACTGAGATACAAGGTGGAAGCTCCAAAGCTGGTCTCTCTCGCTTGGTCCAATAAAAGATGTTCCCTCACCCGCCTGGTCTCTCTCATATCCTGGCTACAACAACTGCAAAGCTCAGTTAGCTAAGTCCAGCTTGCAGCACCACCACCATCCCGTCAACTCTGCTCATCAGCCTCAAAGCCATGACCACTATTTAGGCTTCCCAAAGGTTTGTTCCCCTGGTAGAATTTAGTCTGTTTCCACTGGCTGAGCAGCAAGGTGATGCTGCCTAAGATAGGAGACGGACCGTTTGTGCCACTGTGGGTGCAGCACAGGAGGCTGCAGGACAGATTGTGATGCAGTAGGTACTGTCTGTGTGGGGAGTGGGAGAGCAGGGGAGGACTTTAGGGGATGGACGATGCCAGGGCCTGTAACCTGAGCTAGGTAAGGGAGGGGAAAGGTCAACACTTTTGCCCGGGAAGGGGACAAAGGAAGGGAGTGGCAGGAGGGAAGCAGTTTGAGTTTGGGCTTGGGGCTGGGTGGGCGGAATTCAGGGTATCCTAGCTAGGATCCAAGCACCCCGAAAGCCCAGAAGGACCCGGTGGAGGGGTCCTGACTGTGCCTGCAAGCTCTGCTGTAACCTGTGTTCCTGTTGTCCAATAAACTTTCTGTTTTACTGGCTGGCTAAGAGTCACTGTGGGTCCCAGGAAGAGGGGTGCAGGGCCGGACTCCCCCACACTCCGTGACAACTGGTGGCAGCGGCGGGAGATACTGCACCCCGTGGACGGCGCTTCCTGCAGTAAGTGACTGGGGAGCAGTAAAACAAAGGAGTGGTTAACCCCTGGGAGTGTGTGCCCAGTGAGAAGGACTTTGCAGCAACAGGGTCCCCCGGGGGATTGCAGCGAGCGGTCCCAGGGGCGGAGGAGTCTGCAGCTCGACCCTGGCAGAGGTGGTGACCTCAAGAAGGGCTGGTGCACTAGGGGACCCCCTGGAAACCGTGGGGAGCGGCGAGCACCCCGGCCTGTGAGTGGCCAGCAGGAAGATGTATGCCAAGCGGCGCAAGTGTGACCTGGTGGAGCTGTGCAAGCAGAGGGGGCTGCACCCAGGGAGGCTCACCAAGGACCAGCTGATTGCCCAGCTGGAGCAGGGAGACCGCATGAATGAACGGAGCCCTGTCTCTAAGGGAAGCAGCCGGGCAGATGCAGCGCAGGCACCAGTGTCTGTCCCCGCTGGGAGTGGTCAGCCGGCGGACGAGGGCTTCCCGAGACCCCCCATTCCTAGGCCTAGGGGAAGGGCGGGGAGAAGCCCAGTGTATACCGAGGGCACCGTGACACCCCCGGCCAGCAGGGGATCCGCCCGGCGAAGCCCACCCCCCAGCAGGGGATCCTTCCGGCAACGCTCGGCATCCGTGGAGCGGACGCGGCTGGAATATGAAAGGGAGAAGCTCGAGTTAAAGAGGCAAAAGCTGGAGGAGAAGGAGAAACAGCGTAAACATGAGCTGGAGCTGGCCCGGCTGGCGAGCAGTGGGGCCCTGGCTGCGGTGAGTGAGGGGGGACCCAAGCCTACAAAGAGCTTTGATAAGCACTTGCTGCCCCGGCGTAAGGAGGGGGAGGGCATAGATACCTTCCTGACGGCCTTTGAGAATGCCTGCGAGCTGCACAGGGTTGACCCTGCAGACAGGATCGCAGTTCTCACCCCCTTACTGGACTCCACAGCCGTGGAGGTGTACAGCCGACGGAAAGGGGCGGAGGCAGGGGACTACGAACTGTTCAAACAGGCCCTGCTCCGCGAGTTTGGGCTGACTCCTGAGATGTACCGGAAAAAGTTCCGGAGCCAGCGTAAAACCCGTGAGGTCACATACCTACAACTGGTCAATCGGGCACAGGGGTATGCCCGCAAGTGAACAGCTGGGGCCCAAACTAAAGAGGACCTGCTTGACCTATTCATACTGGAGCACCGGTACGAGCAGTGCCCGTCCGACTTGAGGCTGTGGTTGATGGACCAGAAGCCGGAGAACCCACAGCACGCAGGCCAGCTGGCCGACCAATTTGTGGACAGTCGGGCAGGGGATGGCAGGGAGGAGCCTCGAAGGAGCAAGCCTGCTTCAACGCAGAGAGAGAGTCATCATGGGACCTCCCAGCGGGGTCCTATGGAGAACCCCCCCCCAAAAGGGGAACATCCAGCGGCAGGTCCCTCCGACCCACTCAAGGGGACCCACGAGACATGGGCTGCTATCGCTGTGGCCAACGAGGTCACATACGGGCCCAGTGCCCCAAGCTCAGGGACAGACCAAGCAGACCCAACCCAGAGAGGGTGGACTGGGTAAAAACCCAATCGGAGGAGGGGCTACATTCCCAGGAAATGGGGGCTGGCAACATACCACCTGTGGATGCTCTAGGCTCCGGGTTTTTGGTTTACCGGGTGGGCGCGGGGCTGCCCCTCCGGAAGGAGTGCATTGTTTCCCTGGAGGTAGATGGGAGGAAGGTCACTGGGTACTGGGACACGGGCGCAGAGGTGATGCTGGCCCGGCCCGAGGTAGTGGCCTCAGATCGGATGGTGCCCGACACCTACCTGACCCTGATGGGCGTGGGCGGGACCCCATTCAAGGTGCCCGTCGCAAGAGTACACCTGAAATGGGGGGCCAAGTAGGGCCCCAAGGATGTGGGGGTACACCGATATTTGCCCACTGACGTGTTAATGGGAGAGGACCTCGAGGACTGGCCTAGTAACACCCAGAGTGCCCTGGTCATGACTCGTAGTCAGAGTCGGCAAAGGGCACTGCACCCCGACAACGGGGAAGGTACTCGACCCGAGGTGCAGGACCCTAACCCAGGGAGCGGGGAACGCCCAGGGGCACGGTTCAGAGAGGCTGCGGCCTCAGACCCAGCCAGCAAGAGAGAGCCGGTCCCCATCCCTGTCCCAGCTGCTGAGTTCCAGGCCGAGTTGCAGAAATATCCCTCCTTGCGGAAGCACAGGGACTGGGCTGACCTTAGTGCGGTACAGACCATGAGGAGAGGTTGCAAGGAGAGGTTCCTGTGGGAGAAGGGGTTCCTGTACCGAGAATGGGCTCCCCCAGGGGAAGTAGAGTCATGGGGGATCAGGAGGCAGCTGGTGGTTCCCCAGAAGTTTCGTCACAAGCTGCTGTACCTGGCCCATGACATCCCTCTCGCAGGGCACCAGGGAATCCGACGCACCAGGCAGAGGCTGCTACAGAACTTTTACTGGCCTGGGGTCTTTACCCATGTCCGACAGTACTGTCAATCCTGTGACCCCTGCCAGAGAGTGGGGAAGGCCCGGGACAAGGGGAAAGCAGCTTTGAGGCCTTTACCCATCATAGAAGAACCTTTCCAGAAGGTGGCCATGGACATAGTGGGACCCCTCAGCAAGATGACCCGGTCAGGGAAGAAGTACATCCTGGTGGTGGTGGATTTTGCCACTCGCTACCCCGAGGCGGTGGCCTTGTCCTCTATCGAAGCCGACACAGTGGCAGATGCGCTGCTGACAATTTTCAGCCGGGTGGGGCTCCCCAAGGAGGTCTTAACGGACCAGGGGTCCAACTTCATGTCGGCCCTGCTCCGGTCCTTATGGCAGAAATGTGGGGTCCAGCACAACTGGGCCTCAGCGTATCACCCCCTGTCCAACGGGACGCTGAAGATGATGCTAAAAACATTTATAAACCAGCACCCGCAGGACTGGGACAAGTACTTACCTCACCTGCTGTTCGCGAACAGGGAGGTGCCCCAGGAATCTACCGGGTTTTCACCTTTCGAACTGTTGTATGGAAGGCGGGTAAGGGGGCCCCTAGACCTGATGAGGGACGAATGGGAGGGGAAGGCCACTCCCGAGGGAGAGTCAGTGGTGGAGTATGTCCTGACCTTCCGGAAAAGACTGGCCGAGCTTATGGGCCTGGCCAGGGAGAATCTGGCTCGAGCCCAGAGGAAACAGAAGGTCTGGTATGACCGCACGGCACGGGCCCATGCCTTCGCCACCGGAGATCAGGTGATGGTTCTCATCCCCGTGAGGAGAAACAAACTCCAGGCCGCCTGGGAAGGGCCCTTCAAGGTTATCAAGCAACTGAATGAGGTAAACTATGTGGTGGAGCTGTCAAACCGGGCACATCACCGTCGGGTGTACCATGTGAACATGATGAAACCATACTATGACAGGGGGAATGTGGTGTTGGCCGTGTGTGGACATTGGGAGGGGCAGGGAGATGACCCCTTAGTAGATCTATTCCCTGGGACCAAAGCTGGTTCCCCCCTGGAGGCGATTCCCCTCTCTGATCAGCTGACCCCAGGCCAGCACGCTGAGATCAGAGAGGTGCTGCATCTATACTGACAGCTGTTTTCCAACCAGCCTGGATGCACTAATTTGACTGTCCACCGGGTGGAGACCGGGTCATATCCCCCTATAAGATGCTCCCCTTTTCGGGTCACTGGTAAAACTGCCCAGGATCTTGAAAGAGAGGTCAGGGACATGCTGGCTTTGGGGGTGATCCAGCCGTCTTCCAGCCCTTGGGCCTCGCCAGTGATGTTGGTTCCCAAGAAGGATGGGTCAATCCGGTTCTGTGTGGACTATCGAAAGCTCAATGCCATCACCGTATCTGATGCCTACCCTATGCCCAGGCCTGACGAGCTCCTAGACAAGCTGGGAGGTGCTCGGTACCTCACCACTATGGATCTTACCAAAGGCTACTGGCAAGTGCCGCTGGACGCAGATGCCAGGCTGAAATCGGCCTTTATCACCCTTGTGGGGCTCTATGAGTTTCTGACCCTGCCCTTCGGCCTCAAGGGAGCACCGGCCACCTTCCAGCGCCTGGTGAATCAGCTACTGAGGGGGATGGAGAGTTTTGCCGTGGCATATATTGACGACATCTGCGACTTCAGCCAGACCTGGGAGGACCACATGTCCCAGGTTAAACAAGTCCTGGACCGACTCCGAAAGGCTGGGTTAACAGTAAAGGCTGAGAAGTGCAAGGTGGGGATGGCTGAAGTATCTTACCTGGGCCATTGGGTGGGGAGCGGCTGCCTGAAGCCGGAACCAGCCAAGGTGGAGGTAATCAGAGACTGGCCTGCCCCCCAAACCAAAAAGCAGGTCCAGGCCTTTAGTGGGATGGCGGGGTACTATCGAAGGTTCATGCCCCAGTTTAGTGCCATAACTGGTCCCATCACTGAACTGTGCAAAATGGGGAAGCCAGACAAGGTGATCTGGACTGAACAGTGCCAGGAGGCTTTCCGGGCGCTGAAGGAGGCTCTGGTTAGTGGCCCAGTTCTGGCAAACCCAGATTTTGACAAACCCTTTATGGTGTTCACCGATGCCTCAGACACGGGACTGGGGGCGGTGTTAATGCAGGAGGATGAAAAGGGGGAGAGACACCCCATTGTGTACCTGAGTAAGAAGCTGCTACCCCGGGAACAAAGCTACGCGGCCGTCGAGAAGGAATGCCTGGCCATGGTGTGGGCCCTTAAGAAGCTAGAGCCATATCTCTTTGGGCAACACTTCACCGTGTACACCGACCACTCTCCCCTGACCTGGCTGCACCAGATGAAAGGAGCCAACGCCAAGCTCCTGAGGTGGAGCCTGCTCCTGCAGGACTATGACATGGACGTGGTCCATGTGAAGGGAAGTGCCAACCTGACAACGGATGCGTTGTCCCGTAGAGGGGACCCTGAACTTCCCCACGTCACTGGGCAGAGTGACCCCGCTCAGTTCAGTCTCGAAGGGGGAAGAGATGTGATGCAGTAGGTACTGTCTGTGTGGGGAGTGGGAGAGCAGGGGAGGACTTTAGGGGATGGACGATGCCAGGGCCTGTAACCTGAGCTAGGTAAGGGAGGGGAAAGGTCAACACTTTTGCCCGGGAAGGGGACAAAGGAAGGGAGTGGCAGGAGGGAAGCAGTTTGAGTTTGGGCTTGGGGCTGGGTGGGCGGAATTCAGGGTATCCTAGCTAGGATCCAAGCACCCTGAAAGCCCAGAAGGACTCGGTGGAGGGGTCCTGACTGTGCCTGCAAGCTCCGCTGTAACTTGTGTTCCTGTTGTCCAATAAACCTTCTGTTTTACTGGCTGGCTAAGAGTCACTGTGGGTCCCAGGAAGAGGGGTGCAGGGCCGGACTCCCCCACACTCCGTGACACAGATGGACGGACAGACGGTTTGTGTTTCTGCTTAACAACATCACAATGATTGTGTGGAGAGTGCAATCGCCTGGGGAATGGCAGTGCAGTGGAATAGCTGAACAGAGAAGACACAGAGTTGGGGGAGGGCTCTGAATGAGAAGGCGGGAGCCCTGCTCAGTCTGTCTGGGAGCTAGAAGCTCAGCAGATGGATAAGTCACATCCCAGCTCTGAAAGCAAATGTCTTTGTGGTTTAAGCAGCAAAGAATCCTGTGGCACCTTATAGACTAACAGACGTTTTGGAGCATGAGCTTTCGTGGGTGAATTCCCACTTCCTCAGATGCATGTAATGGAAATATCCAGGGGCAGGTATATATATGTATGCTAGCAAGCAAGCTAGAGATAACGAGGTCAGTTCAATCAGGGAGGATGAGGCCCTGTTCTAGCAGTTGAGGTGTGAAAACCAAGAGAGGAGAAACTGGTTCTGTAATTGGCAAGCCATTCACAGTCTTTGTTCAATCCTGAGCTGATGGTGTCAAATTTGCAGATGAACTGAAGCTCAGCAGTTTCTCTTTGAAGTCTGGTCCTGAAGTTTTTTTGCTGCAGGATGGCCACCTTAAGGTCTGCTATAGTGTGGCCAGGGAGGTTGAAGTGCTCTCCTTGTGGTTTAACTGGAACGAGAGATAAAACATCTTAGCTGGTTTGATCACAGGTTTCTCCGGGTCAGGGATGTTTGGCTTCCTTCCTCTGTAATCTGGATACAGCTGATTGTCTCTCTGATTGTGGTTTGTAGCTGGCTGTAAGCGGCTGCAGATGGGAACTGCTCCCCAGCTCAGGAGCTCAGACTGGAAACAGCCCTGCTCAAAGCCAGGTAAAAGCAAATCCAAGAACCTTTAAACAACCACAACCTCCTGCACTAATCTCCATCCAAGGGCATTCTTACTGGGGATCAGAACTGCTTCCCTCTCAGCGCTGGGCCCCGCTAGTACTTAAACGCTCCCTGCTCCTTTACACATGAGCATCACCAAACAGAAGCAATACTGACAGAAATGTGAATATGGATTGATCTATGTGCTCACTGCGGGGAGGTCTTGCTGATCTATCAAGCTAGGGCCTTTCTGAGCTGTCTGCGGATCTGAGAAAAGAGTCCAACTCCTGCTCTGTCACAGGACTTCCAAGAAGAGCTGTGATGTCCACAAGAAGTGACTTGATCCTATCCACTCCCTTGAGCCTGCCTGCTGTAGCAGCTTGTGAGAGGAACTGGGGACCGCTCGTAACGACAGCAGCTGCCTGGCACTCAGCCAGGCTTTCAGACTGTGGGGAGCTGTGATGAACACGGGTGTTTTGGGTCATGTTTTTATTAGCTATATGGGTGTGTCAGTTTATCTGCTCACACTGTACGGCTCCACGGAGAGTGGGCAAAGAACGAGGACGGGTGGCCTGTCTGAGCTGGGTGCACATGCACCCTCAGGAACTGAGTGGAATCAGTGCCTATGAGTGGAAGGCCCAGAAGAGACAATGGGTGCCCCAAGGACTGAACTTTGGCGTTCCGGACTGTCAAGGTTTTTTTCTCCACTTTGAACTTTAGAGTACAAATGTGGGGAACCTGCATGGACCCTTCTAAGCTGAATTCCTAGCTTAGATCTGGTAACGCTGCCACCAGCCAAAAATATAGTGTTTGGCACACTTCCTGTTCCCCCAAAACCTTCCCTGGGGGAACACAAATCCAAACCCCTTGGATCTGAACACAAGGAGAAATTAACCTTCCCCCCCTCCTTTCCCCCCACCAATCCCTGGTGAGTTCAGACTCAATCCCTTGGATTTTAAAACAAGGAAAAAATCAATCAGATTCTTAAAAAAGAAAAAAAGTAAAAATTATCTCTGTAAAATCAGGATGGAAAATGCTTTACAGGGTATTCAGATTCATATAGACTAGAGGGACCTCCCCCCCGCCCCCAGCCTTAGATTCAAAGTTACAGCAAACAGAGGTGAAAATCCTTCCAGCAAAAGGAAAAGCATTCACAAGTTGAAAGAAAACAAACATAAGACTAATCTGCCTTGCCTGGCTATACTTACAATTTTGAAATATGAAAGACTGATTCAGATAGATTTGGAGAGTCTGGTTGTACGTCTGGTTCCTTTTTGTCCCAAGAGCAAACAACGAACAAAACAAACAACACAAACAAAGACTTCCCTCCACCAAGATTTGAAAGTATCTTGTCCCCCCATTGGTCCTCTGGTCAGGTGTCAGCCAGGTTTACTGAGCTTCTTAACCCTTTACAGGTAAAAGAGATATTAACCCTTAACTATCTGTTTATGACACAGCCCTTCAGCATTAAAACAGGCTGAGCATGTGAACGCAGCCTGGCGGGAGCTGGAGAACAAAGGGACGAGGTGCCAGGTATCTGTGTTAGGTGCTGGGTTCGCAGTAGGACAGAGAGACAAGGAGACAGATGGATTTGAGGAGTCTCTGAAGACTGTCCCACAGGGTTCTGCTAACACGGGCCACCTCTCTGCTACAAACTACAGCTGACACAAGTTATATCATTGACAGCTGCTGAAATTTGTATATGGCTCAGGCACATGCATACTTGGCTGAATGTACTCACCAGGCGTGCTTGCATCAATATAAAGCATGGTGCACCATGGGAAGGTATCCCAGTGTGCCACATGCCCCTTCCAGCACAGTGTCTTTTGGGACATTTTTGCAGTGTTTTGAGGGGACAGTAACAATTCGCCCAGGGATCCTGGTTGCTAGGGGTGAAGTTCCCAACATGCAACTTTCACCGTCCCATAACTTTTGCACTGGTTTTTAACAATTTCCCTAACTCGGTAGAGTTTAAAATTGTGAGCAGAGTGGTCACTGTCGCAGGCACTGGGGCGTTGTGGTTCGACACAGGTCATTCAGTGTCTAAATCACACTGCATCAACCATGGCTTTGTGCTATTTGGGGGTGTCATTGTACTGCGCTGTTGTAAGGGACACTTACACAAGCCAGAGACAAATTGGAGTGTAGACACATGCCAACTTAGGTCAGCGCAAGACAACTTCTGTCATAAGAACGGCCATGTTGGATCAAACCAGTTGTCCATCTAGCCCAGTATCCTGTCTCTGACAGTGGTCAGCACCAGAGCTTCAGGGGGAGTGTACAGAACAGGGCAATTTTGGAGAGATCCACCCTGTCTTCCCCTCCCAGCTTCTGGCAGTTGGAGGTTCAGGGTCACCCTGAGCATGGGTTTACATTGTTATGCTTATAAGAAGCATATGGGATCTTTTTCAAGGGAAAAGGAAATACGCTGCATTTATTGGTCACACGCACACATACACCCCCTCTCTGCCGCCATTCGATGTTACAGTTACCAGGCCAGAGTGTGGATCAATCTAGTGGCCAGCTCGGTTGATGACCAATAGGGAGGAGCTGGGTTCTGTCGATCGCGACACGATGCTCCAGGGAGGTCTTGGCAGGACGAACCCAATATTTCATGGCAAGGCCCCTCGTTATATAGTGATCTTCCTTCCTTGGGACCAGTGAGTTTTGCACCGTTATGCTGCAATCAGTCGCCGTTTGACGAGTGCTTGTTTTCTTAAATTGTTCTTCTTGTCCTTTATCTTGTTCTTTCATCCATCCCTCAGGGAGTTAGCCCAGGCTGGTTTTGATCACAGCTCTCTTGTCCCCATTGATAGGTGCCTGCCCCATCTTTAGAGTCATCAATCTGCCCTCCTCTGACATCTCAATAGGGGCGTGTTGCAGTCTCTTGGCGCCTTTACATCTGTCCTCGGTTCCTCCCTAGAACATCTGGTCTGGTGATGGCCTTCACACTTATCTACACACACATTCCTCATTCACACACAAAACAGGATTGATTTACACAAAGCATTTGAACAGGAACATCAAATTGCAATGCAGGAGAAAAGAATCATTACATTCTTTTACATATTTCAAAATTCTAATTTTAAACCTACAACAAAGTGGTGACCCTAAAGGTCTATTACGGCCTTGAAATCAGCTTCAGACACAAGGTTCTGGCTGATGCATCTTTACCAATGGCACAGTAGGCCACTCCTTTCTGCTTTTAGAAAGGGTGGCTGGCAGGATATGGTCAAATCATACACCAATACATTTAATGCATGTTACATTATTATTCTTTATCCTTCATTTTAAATTATACAAAATACAAACATAAAATCCTACTACTACAACATCCTTGATGCTCGTGGCTAATAGCTGTTGATGGACCTAGCCCTTGACTGACCTAGGGGTCTGATGATTCTGTTTTGTCAACCTGCCAATAGAGTGTAGAGCAATCCATGGACTCTGACTTAAGCTTTGCTTCTCTGTGCTGCCCTGAAGTCTCTCCAGTGCTGTATTCCAGGTGGCTGAGCAATGCTGCCTTGTTTTGAAAAGGCTGCCCTGCCTTGCTGCCAATGCTTGGCTGGTGGCATCAATCCCTAACAGACAAGGCCTCTCTCTAGAGTCTGAATGAAGTTGGAATCACTGCTGAGAGTCATGGTGACAAACGGGTGCTGGAGCCCAAGGGCCCAGTCTTGGAGCCATTGAGGGCCCATGGCCTGCCCTCATGGAAAACTAAGCCTGTACAAAGAGATTCTATAAAACCTGTGGGGCATAGCGCAGACTCTGTCAATCCAAAACTGGACTTGTCACACTGCTTTGCAAGCTGAGGCGACGTTTTTACATAGCTGGCCAAGCTCATGAGGCTGTATGCTCAATTCAGTGACGTTTCTCCGTGTATCTCTTTGGATGCAATGCAGTGTAACTTCTGAATGCCACGTCCACTTAATTCCAAAACGTCAGGATATTCTATGTACATTCATAGATTCTAAGGCCAGAAGGAACCATTGTGATCATCTCGTCTGACCTCCTGCAGAGCACAGGCCAGACACCTGCCCCACAATAGTTCTCTTAAAGCAACCCAGCCTCAGGCCTCCAGTCAGACACCCCAAGTCAAATCTGAGGAGGATTACTGAAAATCTCATTCATCGTATAAAAAAGTTCTACCAATCCCAAAGTATCGGACACATTACCTCCCAGGTTAAGGAATATTTCAGATCTTACCCAAATGCAGGCTTACAGCCAAGTCTCATTAACTAAACTAAAATTTATTAAAAAAGAAAAGCGAGAATATTGGTTAAAAGATCAATATACATACAGACATGAGTACAGTTCTGAGATCAGATTCATAGAAGAGAGGGTGAGCTTTGTAGTTGCAAAGAGTTCTTTCAGAATTAGTCCATAGGTTATAGTCCAATGGCCATATTCAGAGTGATCCAGGTAGATCTGGAGAACTCATTCTTACCACTTAAGCTTCCCCTGCATGAAGCATCAAGCAGATCTGAGATAAAAAGGATCTGGACCCAAGGGGTTTTTTATACAGTTCCACGCCTTCTCTTGACAGCTCGGAGTCCTTAGGCGAACAATAGGCAATCATGGAGACTTTGAAGTAGACCTCATAGACTTTAAGGCCAGAAGGGACCATTATGATCATCTAGTCTGACCTCCTGCACAACGCAGGCCACAGAATCTCACCCACTCACTCCTGTAACAAACCCCTGACCTATGTCTGAGCTATTGAAGTCCTCAAATCATGGTTTAAAGACCTTAAGGTGCAGAGGATCCTCCAGCAAGTGACCCATGCCCCAAACCTCCAGGACCTATTTCCTAAGCATCACCAATAGTTAGTTACATGGATTAACATTAGGGAGTTGCCTGTTTTCCACCATTCGTAGGTGATTTGCTGTACATTTCAAAGAGAGATGAATATAGTGATATCACTATGCTTACAGTTCATTTAAATGTTAGATGTACTTTTGATCTCTGAATTAATAGTTATAGTGACAGACAGGAACTGTCTGTTTACATGGCTAACCTCCTAACAAGATATGAGTAAACACATACAATTAGCATCACCTCTAATTTTCTAACAATACAGGTTTGAATTTCAAAGTTTTGGCCTATCTAGCATGGAATGGCCCTAATTACCATCCACACACTTCTCTAATATGTCTCTGCAGGTGGACTCTGGGTATTTAGACTGCGAGCTGCTTGACTCTTTCTATTGACACGTTCTTGATACACTTTGTATAAGATTCGTTGCAATTATATAACAGTGGAAGCAGTGATTTACATGGTCGTATTCTAATCAGATAACATCACAATGCTCTAGTAGCATTACAATCTATGAACAGTTCTTTCCAAAAACCAGCTGCTACTGCCTGCCACTTCCTCAAAACTTCATCCTTTCTGAGACCTCTGCTCCTGCCCCTTGCTGCAGCCAGGTTTCCCTCCAGCTAGCATGGAGAGCCCCATCTCCAGCCCCCTTTCACCCTGGCTCCACCATGGATTCCCCACAGGCCCTTCTCCTCTTTCCCATGGTATCAGGACATGAGGCCCTGAGCAGCAACACACTGCCAGGCTCACACCAGACCGTCCCAAGGGCTCTCCCCTCCTATAGCGTACCCCAAACTAGGAGCAACAGATTCTTCCTAGAAGTGTGGGCATACAAGGCCCCACCACCCGGCCAAGCCAGAGCCAGGCTGGGGAGCCTGGGCCCCTCCACCTGCCTGAGGTGGGGTGGCCCAAGAGCAGCCCCCGGCCTGTGTCCCGCCCCCTGGGCCCACCTCCCAGGGCAAGTGGAAGGTCTGCAGCTCCCCACAGCTGTCCAGGCTCCCCAGGCTGCTCTTACCCGGCCGGGCTACAGCTCGGGGGGGCCGAGGAAGGGCAGGGGGCCGGCCCGTAGCAAAAAGTTGACAGGACATGCCTGTCCACTTTCCAAATTGGGATGGCCTTGGCCTCTTGGCCCACCTTTTTCCAGCACGACAGCCCCGTGGATACTTTGCAGGCAGCAGAAAGAGGGGGTAACCCGGAGGCTAAAATTGTGGATGAAGAAGTCGAGCTGGAAGAGGATGTGGAGCCCCCAGTGGGATCGTCTGATGGGGCAGGCAGCCAGGAACTTTTCTCCACTCCAGAAGGGCTCCGGGTAAATTGCTGTGGCTTGTGTAGAGAATTGAAAAGTGGGAGGCAGGTAGTGTTTTCTGTGAGCTGGACATTGCCCTGTGTAGCTAATCTGCATGGCCAAGCAGGGTGTCGATGGACCTCGAGACCTGCAGAGAATCCTCCAGAGAGAGGCTCTCGAACGTTTCCAGGAGAGGTACTTGTTAATCCTCTGCCGCAAATTCCAAAGGATTGCAGCCTTATTAGTTCTCCCATTGCAGGAAATTGTTCCCTGCCATTTAGCAATCGCTGGAGCTGGGACCAAAGTGGCACATGGCTGAGCTGCATACAGACCGGGGTGAAAGCCGCAAGCATTCAGCAGCTGAGCCCTGGTTTCCCTGCTCACCCGCAGCAGTGAGACGTCAGCCAGCAGGTTGGCCGCATGTGAAAACGTGTGTGATAATTTTAGAATGAGTTCCCAGCAAGGCTTCCCTGCAAGCCGTGACCGTTTTGTCCGTATGCACAATTGCCCTCCCCCTACTCCCGACATTCACCATGATTGGGGTCCTCGTGGAGCTGGGTGCCTGCCTAAAGTCAGTGAGAAAGTGATTTCTGCTAGCAAAAGGCCCTTGTTACTGAAATGTTTCAGTCATTTGCTGGAATGTAACAATCCCTCTTCTGTTCAGCACAGACCTTGAGGAACACATGCACCCCCGCCGACTGGCTTCGGCAGATAAGGAGGAACCCAGGTGCAGCAAAGAAGACATGTTCCAGGAGGCGCTGCAGTGCGATGACAGACCAGGGAACGCAAAGAGTGCTGGGGAGCCTAAAGTCAGGACAGAAAAGAGAATGCTGCATTTGCTAGGCAAGTGACGGAGCAGATGATAAAAGTCATGGAGGGTCAGACAGAGATGCTCAAGTCTTTGATACAGCTGTAGACTGAGCAGATCCGTGGTCAACCTCCACTCCAGCACATGCACAGTTCTTTGCCAACCACACCCACCTCTATGCCCACACATTCCTTTTAACTTCACAGCCGCCCTCAGTTTCCCCATCACTCCACCCCCTCTCAGCTTGCACAATGAGAGCTGGAGCTAAACACACTTGTGAGGTTTTACCCATTTTAACAAGGTATTTCATGGTGCAGCGTTTCTATTCCATGTTCTACAAAAGCCAACAGGCTTCTAAAGCATTTTGTTGCATGGATCTTGGGTCCCAAAATGTAGCAACTCCAAAGCAGACGTGTTACTGCCCCTCATTGTCCAGATGGTTCCTCAAAGCCTCTGTGATGTTAATAGCAGCCCTCTGGGCTCCTCGGACAGCCCTAGCATCTGGCTGTTCAAACTGTGCAGCCAAGCGCTGTGCCTCAGTGCTCCACACCTGAGCAAACATTTCACCCTTAGATTCACACAGATTATGCACTGTGCAGCACATGGCTATGACTACAGGAATATTATCCTTGGCACAGTCTAGCCTGCCACTGAGACACCTCCAGCGAGCTTTCAAATGGCCAAAGGCACGTTCGACTACCATGCGGCACCTGCTCAGCCAGTTGTTAAAATGCTCCTTGTTGCTGCCAGGTGCCTTGTGTAAGGTTTCATCAGCCAGGGCTGAAAGGGGTAAGCTGGGTCTCCCAGGATTACTATGGGCATTTCCATATCTTTCACTGTGATTTTCTGGTCTGGAAAGAAAGTCCCCACTGGCAGCTTTCTGTACAGGCCACTGTTCCTGAAGATGCGTGCGTCAAACACCTTTCCAGACCAGCCTGCACTGATGTCTGTGAAACGCCCACGGGGATCCACAAATGCCTGTAACACCATGGAGATGTATCCTTTCCTACTGATGTACTCAGAGGCAAGGTGGTCTGGCGCTAAAATTGGAATGTGTGTGCCATCAGTCGCCCCGCCACAGTTAGGGAAACCCATCTCTGCAAAGCCAACCACTATTTCATGCACATTTCCCAGAGTCATGGTCCTCCGCAGCAGGATGCCATTTATTGCCCTGCACACCTGGAGTAATACAGCCCCAACAGTGGACTTCCCCACTCCAAATTGATTTGAGACTGACCGGTAGCAGTCTGGATTCGCCAGCTTTCACATAGCGATTGCAACATGCTTCTCTACCAGAAGGGCAGCTCTCAACCTGGTTTCCTTGCACCGCAGGTCGGGGGCCAGCTCAGCACATAGCTCCAGGAAGGTTGCTTTACGCATCCTAAAGTTCTGTACTCACTGGTCGTCATCCCACACCTGCATGACAATGCAAATCCACCAATTGGTGCTTGTTTCTCTCGCCCAAAAGCCACATTCTACCGTATGCAGCTGCTCTGTGAATGCACAAAGCACTGGTAAGCTGCTGCCGTCCACATCACACTCGAGTGTCTCCGAGTCATCCTCTCTTAACTCTGCGAGTAACTGTGCTGCCATGCGTGATGTTCTCACGACAGCTAACAGAGCATAGGAGAGAAGAGCGGGATCCATCCTCTCCCCCTTGCTGGAAAGCTCTGTGGCTGTGACCTGGGTGAGACCGTTCCCATTGTGTCGTGCTATCTCAGAGATTTCTACTGTACCCAGTTCCTGGAGTGATCCTTGCCCTTGTGTGCATCTCCTCAACAAGCCATTAACATTTTTTGGCCTTTCTACTGTAATACCTGAAAGGCTGCTTGTGGGTGTTTACAAACTCACAACGTTTCAGCCCTCACACACAGACACACGGACACCCCTCACACTGACAGCACCTCACACACAGACACACGGGCACCCCTCACACTGACAGCACCTCACACACAGACACACGGGCACCCCTCACACTGACTGCACCTCACAGACACACAGGCACCCCTCACACCGACAGCCCCTCACACACAGACACACGGGCAGCCCTCGCACCGACAGCCCTGTATGCACAGACACACGGGCACCCCTCACACCGACAGCCCCTCACACACAGACACACGGGCACCCCTCGCACCGACAGC
The DNA here is from genome assembly GCF_025201925.1 of Gopherus flavomarginatus. Classification (NCBI taxonomy): domain Eukaryota; kingdom Metazoa; phylum Chordata; order Testudines; family Testudinidae; genus Gopherus; species Gopherus flavomarginatus. The sequence continues at coordinate 82,423,855 of NC_066626.1, forward strand.
CCCTCACACCCAGACACACGGGCACCCCTCATACCGACAGCCCCTCACACCCAGACACACGGGCACCCCTCACACCAACAGCCCCTCATACACAGGCACACGGGCACCCCTCATACCGACAGCCCCTCACACCCAGACACACGGGCACCCCTCACACCGACAGCCCCTCATACACAGGCACACGGGCACCCCTCATACCGACAGCCCCTCACACACAGACACACGGGCACCCCTCACACCGACAGCCCCTCATACACAGGCACACGGGCACCCCTCACATACAGACACACGGGCACCCCTCATACCGACAGCCCCTCACACCCAGACACACGGGCACCCCTCACACCGACAGCTCCTCATACACAGGCACACGGGCACCCCTCGCACTGACAGCCTCTCACACACAGACACATGGGCACCCCTCACACCAACAGCCCCTCACACACAGACACACGGGCACCCTTCACACCGGCAGCCCTGTACGCACAGACACACGGGCACCCCTCACACCGACAGCCCCTCACACACAGACACACGGGAACCCCTCATACCAACAGCCCCTCACATCCAGACACATGGGCACCCCTCACACCGACAGCCCCTCATACCCAGACACATGGGCACCCCTCACACCGACAGCCCCTCACACACAGACACACGGGCACCCCTCGCACCGACAGCCCCTCACACACAGACACACGGGCACCCCTCGCACCGACAGCCCCTCACAGCCAGACACACAGGCACCCCTCATACCGACTGTCCCTCACACCCAGAACACACGGGCACCCCTCACACTGACTGCACCTCACATACAGACAGACAGGCACCCCTCGCACCGACAACCCTTTACGCACAGACACACGGGCACCCCTCACACCGACTGCCCCTCACACACACACACACGGGAACCCCTCACACCGACTGCACCTCACATACAGACACACAGGCACCCCTCACACCGACAGCCCCTCACACACAGACACACGGGCAGCCCTCGCACCGACAGCCCTGTATGCACAGACACACGGGCACCCCTCACACCGACAGCCCCTCACACACAGACACACGGGCACCCCTCGCACCGACAGCCCCTCACACCCAGACACACGGGCACCCCTCATACCGACAGCCCCTCACACCCAGACACACGGGCACCCCTCACACCAACAGCCCCTCATACACAGGCACACGGGCACCCCTCATACCGACAGCCCCTCACACCCAGACACACGGGCACCCCTCACACCGACAGCCCCTCACACCCAGACAAACAGGCACCCCTCACACCGACTGTCCCTCACACCCAGACAATCAGGCACCCCTCACACCGACTGCACTTCACACCCAGAGACACGGGCACCCCTCACACTGACTGCACCTCCCATACAGACACACGGGCACCCCTCACACCGACAGCCCCTCACACACAGACACACGGGCACCCCTCGCACCGACAGCCGTGTACGCAGAGACACACGGGCACCCCTCACACCGACAGCCCCTCATACCCAGACAAACAGGCAACCCTCACACCGACTGTCCCTCACACCCAGACAAACAGGCAACCCTCACACCGACTGTCCCTCACACCCAGACAAACAGGCACCCCTCACACCGACTGTCCCTCACACCCAGACAATCAGGCACCCCTCACACCGACTGCACTTCACACCCAGAGACACAGGCACCCCTCACACCGACTGCACCTCACATACAGGCACCCCTCACACCGACTGCACCTCCCATACAGACACACGGGCACCCCTCACATCGACAGCCCCTCACACACAGACACACGGGCACCCCTCGCACCGACAGCCGTGTACGCAGAGACACACGGGCACCCCTCACACCGACAGCCCCTCATACCCAGACACACAGGCACCCCTCACACAGACTGTCCCTCACACCCAGACACACGGGCACCCCTCACACTGACTGCATCTCACATACAGACACACGGGAACCCCTCACACTGACTGCCCCTCACACACAGACACACGGGAACCCCTCACACCGACTGCACCTCACATACAGACACACAGGCACCCCTCACACCGACTGCACCTCACATACAGACACATGGGCACCCCTCACACCGACAGCCCCTCACACACAGACACATGGGCACCCCTCGCACCGACAGCCCTGTACGCACAGACACACGGGCACCCCTCACACCAACAGCCCCTCACACCCAGACACACAGGCACCCCTCACACCGACTGTCCCTCACACCCAGACACATGGGCACCCCTCACACTGACTGCACCTCCCATACAGACAGACAGACACCTCTCGCACCGACAACCCTTTACGCACAGACACACGGGCACCCCTCACACCAACTGCCCCTCACACACAGACACACGGGAACCCCTCACACCGACGGCCCTGTACGCAGAGACACACGGGCACCCCTCACACCGACAGCCCCTCACACACAGACACATGGGCACCCCTCACACTGACAGCACCTCACACCCAGACACACTGGCACCCCTCACACCAAGAGCCCCTCACACACAGACACACGGGCACCCCTCGCACCAACAACCCTGTACACACAGACACACAGGCACCCCTCACACCGACTGTCCCTCACACACAGACAAACAGGCACCCCTCACACCGACTGCACCTCACACCCAGAGACATGGGCACCCCTCACACCGACTGCACATCACATACAGACACACAGGCACCCCTCACACCGACTGCACCTCCCATACAGACACACGGGCACCCCTCACACCGACAGCCTCTCACACACAGACACACGGGCACCCCTCGCACCGACAGCCCTGTACGCAGAGACACACGGGCACCGCTCACACCGACAGCCTCTCATACCTAGACACACAGGCACCCCTCACACCGGCTGTCCCTCACACCCAGACACACGGGCACCCCTCACACCGACTGCACCTCCCATACAGACACACAGGCACCCCTCACACCGACTGCCCCTCACACACAGACACACGGGCACCCCTCGCACCGACAGCCCTGTACGCAGAGACACACAGGCACCCCTCACACCGACAGCCCCTCATACCTAGACACACAGGCACCCCTCACACCGGCTGTCCCTCACACCCAGACACACGGGCACCCCTCACACTGACTGCATCTCACATACAGACACACGGGCACCCCTCACACCGGCTGTCCCTCACACCCAGACACACGGGAACCCCTCACACCGACTGCCCCTCACACACAGACACACGGGAACCCCTCACACTGACTGCACCTCACATACAGACACACAGGCACCCCTCACACCGACTGCACCTCACATACAGACACACGGGCACCCCTCGCACCGACAGCCCTTTATGCACAGACACACGGGCACCCATCACACTGACTGCACCTCACATACAGACACTCGGGAACCCTTCACACTGACTGCCCCTCACACACAGACACACGGGAACCCCTCGCACCGACTGCACCTCACATACAGACACAAGGGCACCCCTCACACCGACTACACCTCACACACAGACACACGGGCACCCCTTGCACCGACAAACCTTTATGCACAGACACACGGGCACCCCTCACACCGACTGCCCCTCACACACAGACACACGGGAACCCCTCACACCGACTGCCCCTCACACACAGACACACGGGAACCCCTCACACCGACAGCCCTTTATGCACAGACACACGGGAACCCCTCACACCGACAGCCCCTCACACACAGACACACGGGAACCCCTCACACCGACTGCACCTCACATACAGACACACAGGCACCCCTCACACCGACTGCACCTCACATACAGACACACGGGCACCCCTCACACCGACAGCCCCTCACATACAGACACACGGGCACCCCTCGCACCGACAGCCCTTTATGCACAGACACACGGGCACCCCTCACACCGACTGCACCTCACATACAGACACTCGGGAACCCCTCACACCGACTGCCCCTCACACACAGACACACGGGAACCCCTCGCACCGACTGCACCTCACATACAGACACAAGGGCACCCCTCACACCGACTACACCTCACATACAGACACAAGGGCACCCCTCACACCGACTGCACCTCACATACAGACACACAGGCACCCCTCACACCGACTGCACCTCACATACAGACACACGGGCACCCCTCACACTGACTGCACCTCACATACAGACAGACAGGCAACCCTCACACTGACAGCCCCTCACATACAGACAGACAGGCACCCCTCGCACTGACTGCACCTCACATACAGACAGACAGGCACCCCTCACACTGACAGCCCCTCACATACAGACAGACAGGCACCCCTCGCACCGACAACCCTTTACGCACAGACACCTCAGATACAGACACACAGGCACCCCTCACACCGACAGCCCCTCACACACAGACACACGGGCACCCCTCGCACCGACAGCTCCTCATACACAGGCACACGGGCACCCCTCTCACCAACATCCCCTCACACACAGACACACGGGCACCCCTCGCACCGACTGCACCTCACACACAGACACACGGGAACCCCTCACACTGACTGCATCTCACATACAGACAGACAGGCACCCCTCACACCGACAACCCTTTATGCACAGACACACAGGAACCCCTCACACTGACAGCCCCTCACACAGAGACACACGGGAACCCCTCACACCGACTGCACCTCACACCCAGACAAACAGGCACCCCTCACACCGACTGCACTTCACACCCAGACACACGGGCACCCCTCACACCGACTGCACCTCACATACAGACACACAGGCACCCCTCACACCGACTGCACCTCCCATACAGACACACGGGCACCCCTCACACCGACTGTCCCTCACACCCAGACAATCAGGCACCCCTCACACCGACTGCACTTCACACCCAGAGACACGGGCACCCCTCACACCGACTGCACCTCACATACAGACACACAGGCACCCCTCACACCGACTGCACCTCCCATACAGACACACGGGCACCCCTCACACCGACAGCCCCTCACACACAGACACACGGGCACCCCTCGCACCGACAGCCCTGTACGCAGAGACACACGGGCACCCCTCACACCGACAGCCTCTCATACCCAGACACACAGGCACCCCTCACACCGACTGTCCCTCACACCCAGACACACGGGCACCCCTCACACTGACTGCACCTCACATACAGACACACAGGCACCCCTCACACCGACTGCACCTCCCATACAGACACACGGGCACCCCTCACACCGACTGTCCCTCACACCCAGACAATCAGGCACCCCTCACACCGACTGCACTTCACACCCAGAGACACGGGCACCCCTCACACCGACTGCACCTCACATACAGACACACAGGCACCCCTCACACCGACTGCACCTCCCATACAGACACACGGGCACCCCTCACACCGACAGCCCCTCACACACAGACACACGGGCACCCCTCGCACCGACAGCCCTGTACGCAGAGACACACGGGCACCCCTCACACCGACAGCCCCTCATACCCAGACACACAGGCACCCCTCACACTGACTGTCCCTCACACCCAGACACACGGGCACCCCTCACACTGACTGCATCTCACATACAGACACACGGGCACCCCTCACACCGACAGCCCCTCACACCCAGACAAACAGGCAACCCTCACACCGACTGTCCCTCACACCCAGACAAACAGGCACCCCTCACACCGACTGTCCCTCACACCCAGACAATCAGGCACCCCTCACACCGACTGCACTTCACACCCAGAGACACGGGCACCCCTCACACCGACTGCAGCTCACATACAGACACACGGGCACCCCTCACACCGACAGCCCCTCACACACAGACACACGGGCACCCCTCGCACCGACAGCCCTTTATGCACAGACACACGGGCACCCCTCACACTGACTGCACCTCACACCCAGACACACGGGCACCCCTCACACTGACTGCATCTCACATACAGACACACGGGAACCCCTCACACTGACTGCCCCTCACACACAGACACACGGGAACCCCTCACACCGACTGCACCTCACATACAGACACACAGGCACCCCTCACACCGACTGCACCTCACATACAGACACATGGGCACCCCTCACACCGACAGCCCCTCACACACAGACACACGGGCACCCCTCGCACCGACAGCCCTGTACGCACAGACACACGGGCACCCCTCACACCAACAGCCCCTCACACCCAGACACACAGGCACCCCTCACACCGACTGTCCCTCACACCCAGACACACGGGCACCCCTCACACTGACTGCACCTCCCATACAGACAGACAGACACCTCTCGCACCGACAACCCTTTACGCACAGACACACGGGCACCCCTCACACCAACTGCCCCTCACACACAGACACACGGGAACCCCTCACACCGACGGCCCTGTACGCAGAGACACACGGGCACCCCTCACACCGACAGCCCCTCACACACAGACACATGGGCACCCCTCACACTGACAGCACCTCACACCCAGACACACTGGCACCCCTCACACCAAGAGCCCCTCACACACAGACACACGGGCACCCCTCGCACCGACAACCCTGTACACACAGACACACAGGCACCCCTTACACCGACTGTCCCTCACACACAGACAAACAGGCACCCCTCACACCGACTGCACCTCACACCCAGAGACATGGGCACCCCTCACACCGACTGCACATCACATACAGACACACAGGCACCCCTCACACCGACTGCACCTCCCATACAGACACACGGGCACCCCTCACACCGACAGCCTCTCACACACAGACACACGGGCACCCCTCGCACCGACAGCCCTGTACGCAGAGACACACGGGCACCGCTCACACCGACAGCCCCTCATACCTAGACACACAGGCACCCCTCACACCGGCTGTCCCTCACACCCAGACACACGGGCACCCCTCACACCGACTGCACCTCCCATACAGACACATAGGCACCCCTCACACCGACTGCCCCTCACACACAGACACACGGGCACCCCTCGCACCGACAGCCCTGTACGCAGAGACACACAGGCACCCCTCACACCGACAGCCCCTCATACCTAGACACACAGGCACCCCTCACACCGGCTGTCCCTCACACCCAGACACACGGGCACCCCTCACACTGACTGCATCTCACATACAGACACACGGGCACCCCTCACACCGGCTGTCCCTCACACCCAGACACACGGGAACCCCTCACACCGACTGCCCCTCACACACAGACACACGGGAACCCCTCACACTGACTGCACCTCACATACAGACACACAGGCACCCCTCACACCGACTGCACCTCACATACAGACACACGGGCACCCCTCGCACCGACAGCCCTTTATGCACAGACACACGGGCACCCCTCACACTGACTGCACCTCACATACAGACACTCGGGAACCCCTCACACTGACTGCCCCTCACACACAGACACACGGGAACCCCTCGCACCGACTGCACCTCACATACAGACACAAGGGCACCCCTCACACCGACTACACCTCACACACAGACACACGGGCACCCCTTGCACCGACAACCCTTTATGCACAGACACACGGGCACCCCTCACACCGACTGCCCCTCACACACAGACACACGGGAACCCCTCACACCGACTGCCCCTCACACACAGACATACGGGAACCCCTCACACCGACTGCACCTCACATACAGACACACAGGCACCCCTCACACCGACAGCCCCTCACACACAGACACACGGGAACCCCTCACACCGACTGCACCTCACATACAGACACACAGGCACCCCTCACACCGACTGCACCTCACATACAGACACACGGGCACCCCTCACACCGACAGCCCCTCACATACAGACACACGGGCACCCCTCGCACCGACAGCCCTTTATGCACAGACACACGGGCACCCCTCACACCGACTGCACCTCACATACAGACACTCGGGAACCCCTCACACCGACTGCCCCTCACACACAGACACACGGGAACCCCTCGCACCGACTGCACCTCACATACAGACACACAGGCACCCCTCACACCGACTGCACCTCACATACAGACAGACGGGCACCCCTCACACTGACTGCACCTCACATACAGACAGACAGGCACCCCTCGCACCGACAACCCTTTACGCACAGACACCTCAGATACAGACACACAGGCACCCCTCACACCGACAGCCCCTCACACACAGACACACGGGCACCCCTCGCACCGACAGCTCCTCATACACAGGCACACGGGCACCCCTCTCACCAACATCCCCTCACACACAGACACACGGGCACCCCTCACACTGGCAGCCCTGTACGCACAGACACACGGGCACCCCTCGCACCGACTGCACCTCACACACAGACACACGGGAACCCCTCACACTGACTGCATCTCACATACAGACAGACAGGCACCCCTCACACCGACAATCCTTTATGCACAGACACACAGGAACCCCTCACACTGACAGCCCCTCACACAGAGACACACGGGAACCCCTCACACCGACTGCACCTCACATACAGACACACGGACACCCCTCACACTGACTGCACCTCACATACAGACAGACAGGCACCCCTCACACTGACAGCCCCTCACATACAGACAGACAGGCACCCCTCGCACCGACAACCCTTTATGCACAGACACACAGGAACCCCTGACACTGACAGCTCCTCACACACAGACACACGGGCACCCCTCGCACCGACAGCCCTGTACGCAGAGACACACGGGCACCCCTCACACTGACAGCCCCTCACACACAGACACACGGGAACCCCTCACACCGACTGCACCTCACATACAGGCACCCCTCACACTGACAGCTCCTCACACACAGACACACGGGCACCCCTCACACTGACAGCCCCTCACACACAGACACACGGGCACCCCTCACACCAAGAGCCCCTCACACACAGACACACAGGCACCCCTCAGACTGACAGCCCCTCAGACGCAGGCACACACACATACCTGCAATCATCTGCATGCACACCAGATCTACACACACCTGCACTCAGACTGCACACACACACACACACACACACACACACCTGCGTGTGCACTGCACATGCATACACTTGCACACACACACACTCACGCGCCCGAACCTGCACGTGCGCTTCACCCCCGTTTTTTCCCTCACAGCCCCGCCCCCGCGGCCTCTGCTCTGCCCCGCCCCCCCCACGCGCGGCCCTGCCCCGTGACGCGGGGGTGACGTCAGCGGAGCTGTCCGCTCAGCACCGCGGGCCGGGCCGGGACCATGCGGCGGGGCCCGGCCGGGGGCGCAGGTAGGAGCGGGGCGGGGGGGACCTGGGGGAGGGGCTGGGGGCGCTGAGCAGCTGGGGGGACCCTGCGGGGCGGGGGGGCTGGGGGTCCTGAGGAGCTGGGGGGACCCTGCGGGGCGGGGGTCTGGGGGTCCTGAGGAGCTGGGGGGACCCTGCGGGGCGGGGGGGCTGGGGGTCCTGAGCAGCTGGGGGGACCCTGCGGGGTGGGTTTGGGTTCCGGGGGGGACCCTGGGAGGTGGGGGTGCTGGGGATCCTGAGGAGCTGGGGGGACCCTGCGGGGCGGGGGGGCTGGGGGTCCTGAGGAGCTGGGGGGACCCTGCGGGGCGGGGGGGCTGGGGGTCCTGAGGAGCTGGGGGGACCCTGCGGGGTGGGTTTGGGTTCCGGGGGGGACCCTGGGAGGTGTGGAGTCTGGGGGTCCTGAGGAGCCGAGGGGGGACCCTGCGGGGCGGGGGTCTGGGGGTCCTGAGGAGCTGGGGGGACCCTGCGGGGTGGGTTTGGGTTCCGGGGGGGACCCTGGGAGGTGGGGAGTCTGGGGGTCCTGAGGAGCTGGGGGGACCCTGCGGGGCGGGGGTCTGGGGGTCCTGAGGAGCTGGGGGGACCCTGCGGGGCATGTTGGGGTTCCAGCGGGGACCTGTGGGGCGCGTTGTGGCTCCGGGTCAGCAGGTTTTTTTCCTGGCTCTGCTGCCCAGGGACTTGGCCGGCAGGTTTGGAAGCTGTAACCTTGTCACCGCCCAACAGGCAGCCCAGAAACTGCAGCAGCGCCCCACGGCCGGGGACGGCAGGGTTAGGGCAGCTGCCCCGGTGTGGGGGTGGTGGGGGTGGACGGGGATAGGTGCGCTGGTGTCGGGGTGGTGCGGATGGATGGTGATAGCTGCCCCGGTATGGGGGTGACGGGGATGGATGGACATGGCTGCGCCGGTGGAGGGGGGTGGATGGGAATAGCTGTGCCAGTGTGGGGGTGGCAGGGGTGGATGGGGATAGCTGCGCTGGTGGGGCAGTGGGGGGATGGATGGGGATAGCTGCCCCGGTATGGGGCTGGCGGGGGTAGATGGGGATAGCTGTGCCGGTGTTGGGGTGGGGGGATGGATGGGGATAGCTGCCCCGGTGTAGGGGTGGCAGAGTTGGGTGGGGATAGCTGCACCGCTGTAAGAATGGATGGGGATAGCTGTGCCGCTGTGGGCGTGGGGGGATGAATGGGGATAGTTACCCCGGTGTGGGGCTGGCAGGGGTAGATGGGGATAGCTGTGCCACTGTGGGTGTAGGGGGATGAATGGGGATAGCTACCCCGGTATGGGGCTGGCGGGGGTAGATGGGGATAGCTGTGCCGGTGTTGGGGTGGGGGGATGGATGGGGATAGCTGCCCCAGTGTGGGGGTGGCGAGGACGGACGGGGATAGCATTGCAAGTGTGGGGAGTGGCGGGGATGGATGGAGATAGCTGCGCTGGTGTGGGGGGTGGCAGGGATGGACCTGGATAGCTGCCCCGGTGTGGGGGTGGCGGGGAGGGATGGGTATAGCTGCTCCGGTGTGAGGATGGTGAGGATGGACAGGGATAGCTGCCTCAGTGTGGGGGTGGTGGGGATGGATGGGGATAGCTGCTCCGGTGTGGGGATGGCGAGGATGGACAGGGATAGCTGCCTCAGTGTGGGGGTGGTGGGGATAGATGGGGATAGCTGCCCCGGTGTGGGGGTGGTGGGGATGGATGGGGCTAGCTGCCCCAGTGTGAGGGTGGCAGGGATGGATGGGAATAGCTGCCCCGGTGTGGGGGTGGTGGGGATGGACGAGGATAGCTGCCCCGGTGTGGGGGTGGCGGGGGTGGATGGGGATAGTTGCGCCGGAGTAGGGGTGTCGGGGGTGGATATGGATAGCTGTGCCAGTGTGGGGGTGGGGAGGTGGATGTGGATAACTGTCCTGGTATGGGGGTGGCGGGGATGGATGAGGATAGCTGCCCCGGTGTGGGGGTGGCGGGGATGGATGGGGCTAGCTGCCCCAGTGTGGGGGTGGCAGGGATGGATGGGGATAGATGCCCCGGTGTGGGGGTGGCAGGGATGGACGAGGATAGCTGCCCCGGTGTGGGGGTGGCGGGGGCGGATGAGGATAGTTGCGCCGATGTAGGGGTGGCGGGGGTGGATATGGATAGCTGTGCCAGTGTGGGGGTGGGGAGGTGGATGTGGATAACTGTCCTGGTATGGGGGTGGCGGGGATGGACGAGGATAGCTGCGCTGATGTGGGGGTGGCGGTGATGGATGGGTATAGCTGCGCCGGTGTAGGGGTGGCGGTGATGGATGGGGATAACTGTGCCAGTGTGAGGGTGGCGGGGATGGATGGGCATGGCTGCGCCAGTGTGGGGGTGGCAGCGGTGGATGGGGATAGCTGCGCCGGTGTGGGGGTGGCAGGGATGGATGGAGATAGCTGCCCTGGTGTGGGGGTGGCGAGTGTAGATGTGGATAGCTGCTCCGGTGTGGGGATGGCAGGAATGGACGGGGATATCTGTGCTGATGTGGGGGTGGCGGGGATGGACAGGAATAGCTACGCCGGTGTGGGGGTGGCGGAAGTGGATGTGGATAGTTGTGCCGGTGTGGGGGTGGTGGGGATGGACGGGGATAGCTGTGCTGGTGTGGGGGTGGCAGGGATCGACAGGGATAGCTGCGCTGATGTGGGGGTGGCGGGGATGGACGGGAATAGCTGCGCCGGTGTGGGGGTGGCAGGGATCGACGGGGATAGCTATGCTGGTGGGGTGGCGGGGGTGGATGGGGATAACTGTCCTGGTATGGGGGTGGTGGGGATGGATGGGGATAACTGCCCCAGTATGGGGGTGGTGGGAGTGGGTGGGGATAACTGTCCTGGTATGGGAGAGGCGGGAGTGGATGGGGATAAGTGCCCCGGTATGGGGGTGGCGGGGATGGATGGGGATAACTGCCCCGGTATGGGGGTGGCGGGGGTGGATGGGGATAACTGCCCCGGTATGGGGGTGGTGGGGGTGGATGGGGATAACTGCCCCGGTATGGGGGTGGTGGGAGTGGGTGGGGATAACTGTCCTGGTATGGGAGTGGCGGGGGTGGATGGGGATAACTGCCCCGGTATGGGGGTGGCGGGGGTGGATGGGGATAACTGCCCCGGTATGGGGGTGGTGGGAGTGGGTGGGGATAACTGTCCTGGTATGGGGGTGGTGGGGGTGGGTGGGGATAACTCCTGGTGTGGGGGTGGATGGGAACAGGTGCCCCAGGCTGCGGGGAGGAGGGAAGGCAGGGGGGAAGGATGGGGTGACCAGGTGGGGCAGTAATAATGTCTCTGCACCGCACCAGCCCGTGGCCTTGGCGTCTGCTGAGTGTTGGGGTTCAGAGAGCATGTAAACACTCTGCCCTCCCTCCCGCCCGGGCCTGGAGAACGCCAGGGCCGCGGTTCCCCGCTCTGGCCTGGGAAGGCTCCAAGGGCCGAAGGGCAGCGGGTGTCCAGCCAGCAGCCCCAGGCATTTCTTCTCCACAGGTGGGCGCAGGTCGGGGGGGTCAGGGGCGGGGGCGTAACCGGGCTCCCATCCTGCTCCTCTCTCTGCACACTAGAGTGTGAGCCCCTGGGCTGGGGAACGCCCCGCCCGTCCGGACCCTCTGCCCAGCTCCGGCTTCCCAGGAACAAGGTCTCAGACCAGCCCTGCCAGGCCGGAGCCGGGACCCTTCCCGCCGGAGACCCCTGGGCGCCAGACAAAGAGAGGATTTGCTGCTGCCGGCTGGCTCTCCAGAAGGCTTTGAAACACGGTATCCTAGCAACACCGTCCTGGCCTCAGCTCCCTGCCTTCTGGGAACATCTGGAGGGTGCACCTGGCTGCTGGGAGCAAATGGGAGCTTGCCAAGTGGCAGGCTGGTAGGGCATGGGGGATGGAGAGGGGAGGCCTGGGACTGAACGGATTAGAGAGGGGAGCATGGGGCAGGACACTGGAGCACTGGGGTGCCTGGGACTGAACGGGGCAGAGAGGGGAGCATGGGGCAGGACACTGGAGCACTGGGGTGGCATGTGTGGGCACAGGCAGAAAGCGCTGGGTGGAGTGAGCAGAGCAGAGTGGGCTTGGCTAGGGCAGGACAGGGTGGTACAGGCCGTAGGGGGTGGGACAAGGTGGGGAGGAGTCCAGTGGGTTGGGACGGAATATGGCATAGTATTGCCTGGGTGGGTGGGTGGATGGGCAGAGCAGGGCAGCATGGCTGGGGTGGGGCTGGAGCGTGTGCTGGGTGGCAGGGCGGGATGGCATGGGGTGGGGCGATGGAGTGACGTGGTGTTGGAAAGGGCAAGCCAGAGTCCCAGTGCTGTGAGCAAGATGGGGGCCTGGAACTGTGTGGCGTGGGACAGGGCAGGCTGGCATGGGATGGGGCAGTAGGGGCTGAGACAGGGCAGGTTGGCGTGGGATGGGGAAGTAGGGGCTGAGACAGGGCAGGTTGGCGTGGGAAGAGGCAGGCTGGCCTGGGACAGGGCAGGGTGGCGTGGGACAGGGCAGTAGGGGCTGGGACGGGGCAGGTTGGCGTGGGATAGGGCAGGCTGGCATGGGACAGGGCAGTAGGGGCTGGGACGGGGCAGGTTGGCGTGGGATAGGGCAGGCTGGCATGGGACAGGGCAGTAGCGGCTGGGACAGGGCAGGTTGGCATGGGACGAGGCAGGCTGGCCTGGGACAGGGCAGGGTGGCATGGGACACTGCAGGTTGGCATGGGATGGGGCAGGCTGACATGGGACAGGGCAGTAGGGGCTGGGACTGGGCAGGCTGGCGTGGGACGGGGCAGTAGGGGCTGGGACGGGGCAGGTTCGTGTGGGACAGGGCAGGTTGGCATGGGATGGGGCAGTAGGGGCTGGGATGAGGCAGGTTGGTGTGGGACACTGCAGGTTGGTGTGGGATGGGGCAGGCTGGCGTGTGACGGGGCAATAGGGGCTGGGATGAGGCAGGCTGGCGTGTGACGGGGCAGTAGGGGCTGGGACGAGGCAGGCTGGTGTGTGACGGGGCAGTAGGGGCTGGGACGGGGCAGGTTGGTGTGGGATGGGGCAGTAGGGGCTGGGACGGGGCAGGTTGGCGTGGGATGGGGCAGTCGGGGCTGGGATGGGGCAGGCTGGCATGGAACGGGGCAGTCGGGGCTGGGACAGGGCAGGCTGGCATGGGACGGGGCAGTAGGGGCTGGGACAGGGCAGTAGGGCCTGGGACGGGGCAGGCTGGCGTGGGACGGGGCAGTCGGGGCTGGGACGGGGCAGTAGGGGCTGGGACAGGGCAGGCTGGCTTGGGATGGGGCAGTAGGGGCTGGGACAGGGCAGGCTGGCTTGGGACGGGGCAGTCGGGGCTGGGACAGGACAGGCTGGCTTGGGACGGGGCAGTCGGGGCTGGGACAGGGCAGGCTGGCTTGGGACGGGGCAGTCGGGTCTGGGACGGGGCAGTAGGGGCTGGGACAGGGCAGTAGGGCCTGGGACGGGGCAGGTTGGCGTGGGACGGGGCAGTCGGGGCTGGGACGGGGCAGTAGGGGCTGGGACAGGGCAGGCTGGCTTGAGACGGGGCAGTAGGGGCTGGGACAGGGCAGGCTGGCTTGGGACGGGGCAGTCGGGGCTGGGACAGGGCAGGCTGGCATGGGACGGGGCAGTCGGGTCTGGGACAGGGCAGGCTGGCATGGGATGGGGCAGTAGGGGCTGGGACGGGGCAGGCTGGCATGAGACAGGGCAGTCGGGGCTGGGACGGGGCAGTAGGGCCTGGGACGTTTGCACTGGCTGAGAATGAGCTTGTGCCCTGTAATTAGAGCCTCGTTTGCAATGATGCCGGCACAGAAGCCAGTGAGGCATGGGAATCTGGGTGCTGTCACTTCCTGACTTTCTAGCCCAGCGCAGCCCCTTGCTGGGTCCAGGAGAAGTCAGGCCAGGGGCACTGCTGGCTGGAGTGGGCGCAGTTATGTCTCCCGCCTGTCTCCTAACTCCAGCAGTCCCGGGGTCGGGTGGAGAACAGCACACACTGAAAGGCAGCTGGTGAAGCTGGCCCGGGGCGGGATGGACAGGTGTCGGGGACTGGTGAGAAGGGGATACGTTCAGACCCAGCTGCCGCACTAGCAGCCCCCTGGATCGAGGAAATTGTCTGCTGCTGGCAGTTCACAGCCTCCGGGTCCTTGTGGCCACAGGGACCCCCAGGTTTCAGAAGAGCCTCTTCCTGCCAGGAGGCTGGCCCAGTGCTGTCAGGTACAGGAGGGACTTTCAGTCCCTCCCAGCCTGGGGCCAGGCGCAGAGCAGGGGCAAACGCCCGAGCCAGCCAGTCCCCACTGCTGGACCTTGGCGCGATAGGAGCCACAGCAAGTCCTTGCTGTCCAGCCTCAAGGCTGGGACCACCATCCACGCAGTACCTGGTTCCCTAGAGAGCCCGTCAGCTCCTGCCCTGCCCTCTGGGGCGCCTGCACCTGCCATGACTCTCCCTCGAGTCATGGCAGGTGGCCAGCAGGCTTGAATGCTGCTGAGCAGAGGCAGGGGAGTCTCTGGCTGCAGCTGGCCCACCCCAGAGCAGCTCCTGCTGTGCGGGAGAAGCACTGGGAGCCAGCTGGGAAGGTGATGTCCCCTCCCACCTCCCCACAACCACAGAGCTGACTCAGGGGCCTCAGTTTAATACTGCGAGTGCATGGCCCCCAGGGAGCCCATTTTCAATCACATACCCTGGTCACCCAGTAGGGCCCTCAGAGCCTGAGTGGCCACAGCTCCGCTCTGCAGCATCAGCTGTGGGTCTCCTCCCTCCCCCAGGAGCAGCCTGTGGTCGCTGGGCTGCAGCTGGCCCATGCACATGGGCCTCTTCCCTGGGGCACTCGGTGATTAGGCACCCAGAGCTCTCGTTAGCAGCTTTCCTGCAGGCTGCCAGCATCGTCTCCAGGCGGGGAGAGGATGAAGCTCAGAGGATTCCCTTCCACAGATCCATCCTGCCATCACCTGCACCATTCTCTGCAGCAGCCTCTGCTGAGAGCGGCGGGACATCGGAGAGCTCTTCCGAGCTAGCGCTCCGGAGCCATGTGCTAGGTGGGGCTGGCCCACAGAAGATCTTTACCGCACATTGTCAGAGGGCAGTTTCTGGTCCTCTGCAAGGAGCATCCCTTTTCCCACGGGTCCGTCTGTCTGTCTGTCATGACTGGTATCTGAGCTGTGCTATCACTTGTCTGTCTAAGGAAAAGACGGTTACTCACCTTTGTAACTGTTGTTCTTCGAGATGTGTTGCTCACATCCATTCCAGTTAGGTGTGCGCGCCGCGCGTGCACGTTCATCGGAAACTTTTTACCCTAGCAACTCCAGTGGGCCGGCAGGACGCCCCCTAGAGTGGCGCCGCCATGGCGCTCGATATATACCCCTGCCGGCCCACCCGCTCCTCAGTTCCTTCTTACCGGCTACTCCGACAGTGGGGAAGGAGGGCGGGTGTGGAATGGATGTGAGCAACACATCTCGAAGAACAACAGTTACAAAGGTGAGTAACCGTCTTTTCTTCTTCGAGTGATTGCTCACATCCATTCCAGTTAGGTGAATCCCAAGCCATACCTAGGCGGTGGAGTCGGAGTGAGAAGTCGCGGCATGGAGCACTGCAGATCCGAAGGCTGCGTCCTCTCTTGACTGCTGGACCAGGGCGTAGTGGGAAGCAAAGGTGTGGACTGATGACCAGGTCGCTGCCCGACAGATTTCCTGAATGGGCACACGGGCGAGGAAAGCCAGCGACGACGCCTGCGCCCTGGTAGAATGCGCAGTCACACGGCCCGTAGGGACGTGGGCCAAGTCATAGCAGGTCCTGATATAGGATGTTACCCATGAGGATAACCTCTGGGAGGAGATAGGAAGCCCCTTCATGCGGTCCGCTACCGCCACGAAAAGCTGGGGGGATTTGCGGAAGGGTTTGGTCCTCTCCACATAGAACGCGAGAGCCCTACGGACATCAAGCGAGTGGAGCTGCTGCTCCCTGCCTGAAGAGTGAGGTTTCGGGAAAAAAACCGGGAGGAATATCTCTTGGTTGATGTGGAAGGTCGAGACTACCTTGGGGAGAAAGGCAGGGTGTGGCCTCAGCTGCACCTTATCTTTGTGGAAGACTGTATACGGGGGGTCTACCACAAGAGCCCGGAGTTCCGACACCCGCCTAGCTGAGGTGATAGCTACTAAAAAGGCAGTCTTCCAAGAGAGATAAAGTAGGGAGCAAGTAGCTAACGGCTCAAAGGGGGGCCCCATGAGCCGAGACAACACCAGGTTAAGATCCCAGGTTGGAGCAGGGAGTCGGACGTTAGGGTATAAACGTTCCAGCCCCTTAAGGAATCTAGACACCGTCGGGTGAGAAAAAACGGAGCGACCATCCCCACCCGGGTGAAAGGTGGAGATAGCTGCCAGGTGGACCCGCAACGACGATATCGCCAGACCCTGTTGTTTGAGGGACCAAACGTAGTCTAAGATATTGGCCACCGAAACTTCCATAGGGCGGAGACCTTTCTCCACGCACCAACAGGAGAAACGCTTCCACTTGGCCGAGTATGTCGCTCTCGTGGAAGGCTTCCTGCTGCCCAAAAGCACCTCCCGTACCGGTGTGGAGCAGCGCAGTTCAGAACCGGTCAGCCACGCAGGAACCACGCCGCTAGGTGCAGCGACTGCAGGTCCGGGTGACAGAGAGTCCCGTGCTCCTGGGTAATCAGGTCCGGGTGAAGGGGCAGGGGAACTGGGTCGGCTATGGCCAGGTCCAGCAGCATGGGGTACCAATGTTGCCTGGGCCACGCCGGGGCTACCATGATCACGTGAGCCCTGTCCCTGTGCACCTTCAGAAGGACCCTGTGGACCAGAGGAAACGGGGGAAACGCGTAGTACAAGTGGGTTGACCACGGAATAAGGAAGGCATCCGCTATAGACCCGGGCTCCCTGCCCTGAAAGGAGCAGAACGCCTGGCACTTCTTGTTTCCCCCGGACGCGAAGAGGTCCACATGGGGATAACCCCACCTCTGGAAGATGGAGAGGGCGACGTCCGGGCGAAGGGACCACTCGTGCGATAGGAAGGATCTGCTCAGGCGATCCGCCAGCGTGTTCCGTACTCCGGGGAGGAAGGAAGCCGTGAGGTGAATGGAGTGGGCTACACAAAAGTCCCAGAGTTGCATCGCCTCGTGACATAGGGGAGAGGATCTGGTGCCGCCCTGCTTGTTGATATAGTACATGGTCGTCGTGTTGTCGGTAAACACCGCGACACAACGACCTTGAAGCTGGTGACAGAACGTTTGACAAGCAAGGCGGACCGCTCTCAACTCCCGCATGTTGATGTGCAACCTCACCTCCTGCGGGGACCACAGGCCCTGCGTTCTCAGGGTTCCCAGGTGGGCCCCCCAGCCGAGATCTGAGGCATCCGTTGTCAGGGACACCGAGGGCTGGGGTGGGTGGAAAGGGAGCCCCGCACACACTACGGACTGGTCTAGCCACCAGTCGAGAGAATCTAACACCCCCTCGGGGATTGTGATCAGCATGTCTAGCGGCTGGCTTGCCGGCCGGTAATGTTCGATGAGCCACAACTGGAGGGGCCTCATGCGGAGCCGAGCATAACCGGTCACAAACGTGCATGCTGCCATGTGGCCTAACAGGGTTAGACATGTCCGTACTGATGTCAAGGGGGCTGCCCGCAGTCGCTGAACGATCGCCGACAATGCCTGGAACCTCGGCAACGGCAGAAGAGCCCTGGCCACGGTGGCGTCCAGGACGGCCCCGATGAACTCCACCCTCTGCGTGGGGATCAGGGTGGACTTGTCCGTGTTGATCATGAGGCCCAAGGTAGCAAACAGGCCGGTGATCACGCGGACATGGCTGCAAACTTGCAGTTCCGACGTGCCCCGAATTAACCAATCGTCTAGGTAAGGGAACACGTGGATACGACTGCGCCGAAGATGTGCCACAACGACTGCCATGCATTTTGTAAATACCCTCGGGGCCGTAGAAAGGCCAAATGGGAGGACTGCAAATTGGTAGTGAAGGGGGCCCACCACGAAACGAAGGAAACGTCTGTGGTGTGGCCAAATGGCAATGTGAAAATAAGCGTCCTGCATGTCGAGGGCGGCGTACCAGTCTCCCGGATCCAGGGATGGGATAATGGTCCCCAGGGATACCATGCGGAACTTCAACTTCACCAGGTATTTGTTGAGCTCTCGCAGGTCGAGGATAGGCCTGAGGCCTCCCTTGGCCTTGGGGATCAGAAAGTAGCGGGAATAAAGCCCCTTGCCTTTCTCGTTTTCCGGAACCGCCTCTATAGCTCCTTTGTTGAGGAGCGTCTGTACCTCCTGTCGAAGGAATTGCTCGTGAGAGGGGTCCCTGAAGAGGGACGAGGAAGGGGGGCGGGAAGGAGGAAACGATGTAAACTGCAGGCGGTATCCCGTCTGCATCGTACGCAAGACCCAGCGGTCCGATGTTATTTGGGTCCACGCCGGAAGGAAAAACGAAAGGCGGTTGGAAAACGGGGGGGAAGGATCCGTGGGGGAAACTGTTACTGCGCCCTCGGGCGCACCTTCAAAATGAAGGCTTGGGTCCAGGCGGGGGCTTAGAGGAGCTTTGATTCTGCCCCCCTTGGTTCCCCGAATGCCTACGCCTTCCATTCCTGCCACGGCGCCTATTGAGGTCCTGCCGTTGGCGGAACTGGGGGTATGGCCTGCGCTGCTGTTGCTGGTGTGGCCGGAAGGGTCTGCGCTGCGTTCCCGGCGTGTGCATCCCTAGGGAGCGCATAATGACCCGATTGTCCTTGAGACTCTTAAGTCTGGGGTCTGTCTTTTCCGAAAACAAGCCCTGGCCTTCGAACGGGAGGTCCTGGATGGTATGTTGGAGCTCCGGTGGAAGGCCAGAGACCTGCAACCAGGAGATACGGCGCATCGTTACCCCCGAGGCGAGGGTGCGGGCAGCCGAGTCTGCAGCGTCTAAAGAAGCTTGCAACGATGTTCGTGCAACCTTCTTGCCCTCGTCTAGGATGGCCGCAAATTCTTGGCGGGCGTCTTGTGGCAGCAGCTCTTTAAATTTGTCCGCTGCCACCCACGAGTTAAACGCGTATCTACTGAGCAGGGCTTGTTGGTTCGAAACCCTGAGCTGCAGGGCCCCAGCCGAGTAGACTTTGCGTCCAAGGAGGTCCATACGTCTGGCCTCCCTGGATTTGGGGGCTGGAGCTTCCTGTCCATGACGCTCCCTATCATTCACCGACTGCACCACCAGGGAACACGGTGTCGGGTGGACATGGAGGTACTCATAGCCTTTGGAGGGGGCCATGTACTTCCTCTCGACGCCCCTCGCCGTAGGGGGGATGGAGGCCGGTGACTGCCAGATTGTATTGGCGTTGGCCTGGATCGTCCTAATGAAGGGTAGGGCGACCCTGGTGGGAGCATCCGACGAGAGGATGGTGACAATCGGATCCTCGATCTCAGAGACCTCCTTGGCTTGTAGGCTCAGATTCTGAGCTACTCGCCTAAGGAGGTCTTGGTGCGCCCTGAGATCCAGTGGGGGGGGGGCTACTGGAGGAGGTGCCAGCCACCGCTTCATCAGGGGAGGAGGATGAGGAGACCCCCGGCAAGAAGGTGTCCAATGGGGGGTCTCCCTCGGCCCTCGCCTCTGTCTCAGGAGCCAGAGCGGAGTCTTGCTGCTTGGACCCTTCCTCTCCATCCGGGGAGGGAGGGGGGCGAGACAACGAGGCTTCCGGCACCCTGTGCTCCGCTGTCGCAGGCCTAGCAGGAAGCTGTTGGGGGCCCTGGGCTTGATGGTATGCCCAGGGAGTCCAAAACCCCCACTGCTGCGGGCCTTGGTCCTGTTGCGGCGGGTCTTGGAAGAGCGCCGCCTGCCAGTCGGTGCCCAGCGCATACCCGCTGTCTGTCTGTGAAGACACCGACGGCTACCTAGAAGGCCATGGCGGGGCCGACCCTGGCTGGTAAGGGTCTGCGCGGGTCGGCACCGAAGATCTTCTCGGTGCCGGGGATCGGTACCGGGAGTCATAGCGGTGCCGGGATCGGGACCGGGACCGGGTTCTGTCTCGGTGCCGGGATCTGGACCGGTACCGGCCGCCGCTTCGGTGCCGGGATCGGGACCGGGACCTGCCACCGACGCGGTGCCGGGAGGTCGACCGGGACCGGGACCTGCCACCAGCTCGGTGCCGGGAGGTCGACCGGTGCGGCGAATGACGGCGGGACTGGCTCCTGGAGTCACGGTGCCGGTATCGGCGGCTGGAGTCAGACCGCGACCGTCTGGAGGTCGATCGGTGCCGCGAGTGCGACCGGTACCGCCGAGGGGAGCGGTGCCGGGACTGCGAGCTGCGGTGGGATCTTGATCGGCCGTGGCGTCGGGACCTGGATCGCGAGCGCGAGTCCCGAGACGGTGCCGACATCATGGGCTTGCCTCTAGATGCGACCCGCACCGGAGGTACCGGGGGTGGCAGCTGAGTAGACTCCGTTAAGGCAATAAGGTCCCGTGCCGAGGCGAAGGTCTCCGGCGTGGATGGGACCAATAGCTCAACCCCAGATCTTATGGGGGAGCTTGGCGGCACCGGACTCGACGGACCCGCCGGGCCCGGAGTCGACGGTGCCGGCGGCGCCGCGGCCGATGTCGATGCCGGGCACTCCAGTCGGGTCTGCCTGGCTGGGGTAGCAGACGCTGACGGTCTCGGCTCTGCACCCGGTGCCGGAGAAGGTCGGTGCCGGGGAGTCTTCCCGGTGCCGGTGCGATCCGGTGCCGGCGCCGAGATCACGGCCTGCGAAGCCGCCGGGTCAAGTGCCGCCTCCATGAGGAGAGTCCTGAGTCTTTGGTCTCTCTCCTTTTTTGTCCTGGGCTTAAAAGCCTTGCAGATGCGGCACTTGTCCGATCTGTGCGATTCCCCCAGGCACTTCAGGCACGCGTCGTGGGGGTCGCTGGTAGGCATAGGCTTCTTACAGGCCGCACACTGCTTAAAGCCCGGCGAACCAGGCATGAGCCCGGTGCCGGGTGCCGGGAAGGGCTACAGCCCCCGGCGAACAACTATCTACAACACTATTTACACCTAATTACTTAACTAACTACACTTAACGATCTACTAACAACTATAACAATAACGAGAGTTAACAAGGAGAGCTAGGGACGAGGAGGACAGCAATGCCGCGCTCCACAGTTCCAACGACCGACACGCCGGTAAGAAGGAACTGAGGAGCGGGTGGGCCGGCAGGGGTATATATCAGGCGCCATGGCGGCGCCACTCCAGGGGGCGACCTGCCGGCCCACTGGAGTTGCTAGGGTAAAAAGTTTCCGACGAACGTGCACGCGCGGCGCGCACACCTAACTGGAATGGATGTGAGCAATCACTCGAAGAAGAACATGGCATTCTGCATGCCGTGCCAGAGGTGGCACAGGGCTCACGCCGCATGAGACTGGAGGATGATCCCCGGTAGAGCACCACAGGAAGGTCAGTCAAACACTGCACTGCGGCCAGCTGTGCAATCACAAGATGCAGCTGTCAGGAGGCTGCAGACGTGGTCTGTGAAGCCCCAAGACACAAATTCACTCCTGGCCCTGCCCCAGGGGTCTGGATGGGAATCGCAGACACAAGGACTTGTTTGGCTTCAGCTAGCTCAGCCCCTCATCCAGGGCAGGACCTTCTCTTCCTTTAGTGGCTAGTCCAGCCCAGCTGTACGTGTTCCAAGTGAGGGGTGCATTCCCATTCCCTTCCCGGCCCCAGGCGTGAGCTCCCCAGTTAAACACCTTGCTTCCCCTGCGACCCCGGATCGGAGAAAGGCAGTGCCCCTGCGGTCACATCTGCTGGTGGGGGCAGAGGCAAGCCTGCAGCCTGCAGTGGCGCTGGGAGTCCCTGCTCTGAGGTTATCCCCGCTTGTTACAGGGGTAGTGGGACTTGTCCTGGGTGCAAGGAGGGACTGTTCCAGGAGCTGTACACCCACACAGCTCTCAGCGGTTTTCATCCGCCAGCAAAGGCCAACATTAAACCACCTCAACGTCAAACTATTTACAGGGCTGGAAACATAACAAGGCAAAGTGCATGCAGCAGAACCTGAGCAGATTCAGTGCTAGGGCCTTCAGGGGACCGGACATAGCAAGGGTCCTGTCATGGATTTCCAGGGCATTGGAACTGCCAGCCAGCAAATCCCCTCTCACTGTGTGTGTGTGAGGGGTTGTGCTCGGAGTCAGCACCTGTCTCCCAGCTGGTGCCTGCTCCAGCCCAAGCTAAGCCCTTTCGCCAGGCCACAGCTGAGGAGTCAGGATGAGACAACGTTTTCAGTTTCCGTTCCCTTTGCTATAGCACTGGCACCTTCCCTAGCAGAGGAGGCTTTGCAGTCGGACCTGGCATCTGTGCTCAGCCCTGTCCCTGTGAAACTTTTCCTGATGGTTGGAGCCCCAGACTTGCACAGGTGCAGAGAGGCTTCCCCCGAACTCTGCCTGGCAGCCCCGCCTGGGGGCGGGGGAGGGCAGAGAGGCTGCTTCCCCAATTCCCTAATCTTAGATCAGATCCAAACTGTGTAACGTTGGTGGTTGTGGGTCAGTACTGGGGGGCATCAGCAAAGCTGTGTATGGCCGGGGAGTCTCGGGCTAGAATACCAGACAGGCGGCCAGGTGGGGCCCGGGAGGGGCGGAGGAGCATCCCCAGGCAGGGCTGGATGGGGGGCAAGGAGACCAATGGGCAGACCTGGGGGGACAGACGGGGCAAGGGTGCTGCCAGGGGGGCTGGGGCAGGTTGAGGGGCAGGGCGGGAAGGGGGCTGGGGGGGCCAGGGCGGCCGGGGGGGCCGGCCCGGCGTCGGGTGGTGGATGTAACAAGAGGCTGTAGCAGAGGAAGCAGCCGGTGGGTAATTTCCCTGCAGCCAATCAGCAAGTGTCTTGCCCCCCTTAGCAACAGTGAGTGCACCAATGGGGCGGCAGCGAGCCGGCAGCCCCCCGCCCCCCCACACGTGGGTTCGCCCCAGGGCCCCTCTGCCAGCTCCGGGCCCAAGCTGGCGTCTGCTGCCAGAGGCTGCCCGGCCGGCGCCCCTGAGTCAGCTCAGCACCAGGCCCCATTGCGGGGGGGGGGGGGGGGCAGCAAGGGGCGCACAGTGCAGGGAGCCCAGACCCAGAGAGCAGCCCAAGTCCTTGCCACGCTGGGCACCCCTCGCCCACGGCCACCCAGCTCAGCCATAGCCCGGCACGCCTCGCCCCGGGCCAGCCACAGCCCGGCACTGCTTGCCCGTGGCCACCCAGCTCAGCCACAGCCCGGCACCCCTCGCCCACGGCCGGCCATGGTGCAGCACCCCTGGCCAGCTGGCTCAGCCACGGCCCTGCACCCCTCATCCCCAGCCTGCCATGCTGGACACTCCCAGCAACCAGCTCAGCCATGGCCCGGCACCCCTCGCCCATGGCTACCTAGCTCAGCCACAGCCCGGCACCCCTCGCCCCCAGCCAGCCACGGTGCAGCACCCCCGGCCAGCCGGCTCAGCCACAGCCCAGCACCCCTCGCCCCCAGCCAGCCATGGCCTGGCATGCCTCGCCCCCAGCTGGCCATGGCCCGGCACCCCTCACCCCCGGCTGCCCAGCTCAGCCACAGCCTGGCACCCCTCGCCCCCGGCTGGCCATGGCCCGGCACCCCTCACCCCCGGCCACCCAGCTCAGCCACAGCCCGGCACCCCTTGCTCCCGGCCAGCCATGGCCCGGCACCCCTCGCCCACGGCCGGCCATGGTGCAGCACCCCCGGCCAGCCGGCTCAGCCATGGCCCAGCACCCCTCGCCCATGGCCACTCAGCTCAGCCACAGCCCGGCACCCCTCGCTGCCGCCGGCCATGGCCCAGCACGCCTTGCCACTGGCCGGCCATGGTGCAGCACCCTCAGCCAGCTGGCTCAACCACGGCCCTGCACCCCTCACCCCCAGCCTGCCATGCTGGGCACCCCAGCCACCCAGCTCAGCCATGGCCTGGGACCCCTCGCCCATGGCTACCCAGCTCAGCCACAGCACAACACCCCTGGCCAGCTGGCTCAGCCACAGCCCAGCACCCCTCACCCCCGGCCATCTAGCTCAGTCACGGCCCAGCACCCCTCGCCCCCGGCCACCCGGCTCAGCCATGGCCCCGCACCCCTCGCCCCTGGCCACCCGGCTCAGCCATGGCCCCGCACCCCTTGCCCCTGGCCACCCGGCTCAGCCATGGCCCCGCACCTCTCGCCCCTGGCCACCCGGCTCAGCCATAGCCCAGCACCCCTCGCCCCTGGCCACCCAGCTCAGCCATGGCACGGCACCCCCAGGCACTGGCTGAGCTGCAGCACTAAGGGCTCTTCAGTCTGGCAGAGATGTCCGGAACCGGAGCCCGTGGCTGGACACTGCAGCTGGACAAATCCCTATATGAGTTAAGGCCCCGATGTTTAACAGTGCAGGTGCTTCACCCGTGGAATGAGCTCCCAGGGGAAGCAGTGGATTCCCCTTCACTTGAAGGGTTTCCATCCAGCCGGGGCCTTTCTGGGGGTCGCTTTGGCTGAACAGAAGTTACTGGGCGCAGTGCGGTGGGGCTGGGGCTAGGCAGGAGTCAGGCTAGTGCTTTGAGGGTCCCGTCTGGCCTGGAGCCCTGTGGGACAGTGCTGATGGTGTGGGCTCCCTCAGTTAGCGCCCGGTGGCTGCGTTCTCTCGGATCAGTCCTGTCCGTTTGGGTTCCCTCTGTGCAGGGAGGTGCTGTTGGTTCAGGCTTGGGATCTCTGGGTTAGTGCCAAGGCTTTGAGTTGGGTCCTGAGGGGGTTAGCACCTGTAACAGCTCTTACCTTTCCAGCATTGCTGCCTCATTTTCCCTTCTGGTTTACATCTCGCTCTGGTAGTGGGGCAATTATGGCCTCAGTTTCCCTCCTCTCAGAGTAGTTTGGCCCTTGAGCCAAACTAACAACCTTTCACTTGTGGGGGAGCCAACAGGACCAAAACAAAACAGCCCTTTATTGACTTTCCTGAGCCCCTGTCACCCTCCATCGCCTCTCCAGGCCCAGTCCCCCCCCAGACGCCGGGGGAGCCGCTCCGTGGCCATCCCCGGCCCCAGTCCCACTCCAGACACTAGGGGAGCCGCTACTTGGCCATCCCCGGTCCCAGTCCCCCCCACAGATGCTGGGGGAGCTGCTCCATGGCCATCCCTGGCCCCAATCTCCCCCACAGATGCTGGGGAGCCGCTCTGTGGCCATCCCCGGCCCCAGTCCTGCCCCCCCAGATGCCAGGGGAGCCACTCCGTGGCCATCCCCGTCCCCAGTTACCCCCCGCAGACACCAGGGGAGCCACTCTGTGGCCATCCCCGGCCCCAGTCCCTCCCAGACGCTGGGGGAGCTGTTCCGTGGCTATCGCTGGCCCCAGTCCCGCTCCAGACACTAGAGGAGCCGCTACTTGGCCATCCGTGGCCCCAGTCCCCCCAACAGATGCTGGGGGAGCTGCTCCATGGCCATCCCTGGCCCCAGTCCCCCCCACAGATGCTGGGGGAGCTGCTCCATGGCCATCCCTGGCCCCAGTCCCCACCCCCCAGATGCTGGGGAGCCGCTCTGTGGCCATCCTCGGCCCCAGTCCCCCTCCCCCCACCGACGCCGGTGGAGCCACTCTGTGGCCATCTCTGGCCCCAGCCCCCCCCCCAGACGCCGGAGGAGCCGCTCTGTGGCCATCCCCGGCCCCAGTCCTGCCCCCCCCAGATGCCAAGGGAGCCACTCCGTGGCCATCCCCAGCCCCAGTCCCCCCCAGACGCTGGGGGAGCCACTCCGTGGCCATCCCCAGCCCCAGTCCCCCCCAGACGCTGGGGGAGCCGCTCCGTGGCCATCCCCAGCCTCAGTTCCCTCCCCAGACACCAGGGGACCTGCTCTGTGACTCTCCCCCCCCCCCTTTCAGGGTGAATGGCTCTGTCGTGCCAACTCGCCTTTTACACGCACTATAGTGTGACGCTCAGCCATCCCGGCAGTCTCCCGTTCGGGGCCCCTCTCCTACCTGCCTGGATGCAGGAGGGTTCTTCGCACCTTTGCTGGATGCAGGGGGGATCCTCACACCTTTGCTGGCAGCCCTGGCCTGGGCCCCCATCAGGAAGCTCCCCCTGGGTTCCCATCCCAAGCCCCCTTCCCATGGCCTTCCTCCAGCTCCTGCCACAGCCCCCTTGTCCCTACGCCTTCCTCCCCACAGCCACTCCAGGGCTGCCTCCTACTCCAGCCTGGCTGCCCTGGTCCCAGCACAGGGTCCCGCTCTGTCCCATGACCTGGGAGGACACCGGGCATGGGGGGGCGGGGGCGGATGAGCTGCCCCCACTACAGTGCTTCAGGGATCAGGGTGGCTCTGGAGTGGGCACCTGTCACGGAGTCCCCGGGCGATGCTCTGGAACTGCTCCCCACCAAGCCAGGCAGGACTTTGGGGAGCCTCCTCTCCCTTGGAGCAGACTTGTTCAGGGCAAGAAGCTCACACGGCTTCACCTCCTGGGTCTCTCCTTGGAGCATTCAGCATCCTCTGCCCCTCCGTGCGCTTCCCACAGCGAGCCCACCCAGCGGGGTCCTGGGGAAGCCACCGGGTTCTGCACCCCCACTTTGCAGTCAGACGTGACTCTCAGCCAGCCAGTAACACAGAGGTTTATTCGATGACAGGAACAGGGTCTAACACAGAGCTTGTAGATACAGCGAACCAGACCCCTCGGCAGGGTCCATTCTGGGGGGCAGTGAGCCAGCCCCCCAGGTCTGCCCTCAGCCAGCTCCAGACTAACAACCCCCCCCCTTCTTTCTGCTCAGCCCCTTTCCCAGGCCAGGAGGTCACCTGATCTCTTTGTCTCCAACACCTTCAGCTGGCACCTTTGCAGAGGAGGGGCCCAGGCCATCAGTTGCTAGGAGACAGAGTGCCAGGCATTTAGATGCACTGGCCCTTTGCTCTGCCAGATACTTAAGAACTGCCATGGGGACACTGAGGCACCAACACAGTATTCAGAGAAAACATTAAGAACATTCCCAGTTCGTCACATCTCTCCCTCCTTCGAGGCCGAACTGAGCGAGGTCACTTCAGCCGGTGACCTGGGGAAGTTCGAACCCCCCAAGGTTCCCATGGATGCCCCAGCATCTCTCCCATCCCTTGGTGTGAGTTACACCAGGACAGTCCAGTCTCACGCCCTCCCTTAGGTCGGGTGTGCTTGATGGCACTTGCAGGCCGCATGTGGGAAGGTTTATGCGGCTTGAACCCTTTTGCTATCCCCAATATCCCTGGGGTTCAAACTGGGCCGGGGTCTTCTCCCAGCACTCTGGGCTGCAATTCAGGCTCCCTTGGTTAAGAGCCCCCATCTTGGCCTTGGCCAGCTCTGGGCTTGGGCAGCTGCTTCCCACTTTGTGGCCCAGATACAACACCTCTGCCATCCCCAACTTACACTTTCCAGCTTTTAATGTCAGTCCCACCTCCTTGAGGCAGCCCAGTCCCCTCTTCACCTGGGACACCTGTTCCTCCCAGGTCTGGCTAAAGATGCACGTTATCAGTGTCTGCCAGGGCCAAGTTCTCCACCGCCCTTTGCTTGTCTAGAATCTCCCCAGGCCTAGGCATGGGGTCGGCATCAGATACTGTGATGGCTTTAAGCTTTTGATAGCCCCCATAAAACCAGATCATCCTGTCTCCCTTGGGGATCAGCCCCACGGGTGAGGCCCATGGGCTGTAAAACTGGCTGGATCCCATCTAAAGCCAGCATGTCCCTGACCTTTCTCTCCAGGTTCTGGGCTGCTTTCCCAGTGACTCTGAATGGGGAACACCTGATGGGGAGATTGTCTCCCACCTCAGGGAAGAGATCCCCCAGGGGGTCTTCCCCCTTCTCCATCCAATCCTCCCCCTTCAGGTCCAGGGGTCCCCTCACTCTCCTCCCATCCAGCAGCTCAAATGGGAAGAACCCTGTGGATTCCTGGGGCACCACCAGCTGCCTCCTGATTCCCCCCAGTTCTACTTCCCCTTGGGGAGCCCATTCCCGGCACAGGAATCCCTCCTCCTGCAGGACTCTGTCCCTGCAGCCTTCCCCAAGGGGGTTTGCAGCGCTGTGGCCAGCAAGTTCCCTCAGCTTCTCCAAGGAGGGATCCTTCTGCGGCTCGGTCTGGGATTCAGCCGCTGGGGCAGGGAGTGGGACCTGCTCCCTCTCGCTGGCTGGGCCTGGGGTCACAGCCCCCCTGAGCCCTGTCCCTGGTAGCTCCCTCCCTGCTGTGTAATCACTTCCCAGCAGCATGTCTGGACCAGGCAAACCTGTTTGGCAGCCAACCTGCCCTGCCTGGGTGTTCCCACACTAAGCTGGGGTCTCAGCTTCCCCTGTGCTCAGCACTGCCCTTGCTGTCCCAGTGGGGCCAGGCAGCGAGCTCTCTGCTCTGGTCACAGCATCAGAGCCAGCGTGAGCCCCCACTCTGGTGTGCAGGGGGGCGGGGAGCATCTCTCCCTCCCACTCAGCCCCAGGGGGCTGGTTATAGGTAGGCAGGTATCCTGAGCCCAGCAGCCCCTCCCCCCTGCCAGCCAGGTTATTTGCATTTTCACTGACCATTTCCATCCTAGCCAATTCGTTCCCTGGATTTGAATTCAAACCCTCGGCCGTTACAGGAGCGGGGCCTGGATCTTGTCCCATGGGGAGACAGTCACCCCCCAACAGGGCCTCCCAGCCGATATCCTGGAGAACCCCAACTACCAGCCAGCCCGACCCCTCCTGGGTCTGCACAGGGATCTGGGCCATAGGCAGGGCGAGGGGCTTCACCCCAGGGAACTTCACCCAGGTTCCACAGTCCCTCAGCATCTGGGGCTGCACCACCACAGTTCTCTCTGTCCCAGGGTCTCGCCCCTGCAGGCGTGTTTCCCCACTGACCCCTGGGCAGTCCCCTAGGTCTCTCTGCTCCACCATCACCAGTCCACGCTGCTGCTGCTTCTCCTGCAGCTTTTCCTCGGGATCTTGCTCTCTCTCACGGTCCTCTCGCTCTCTCGGGCTCTGCTCCCATCCCATCTGTCTCCAATCTCCTGATGGGGATCCCAATCGTGAAGACCCTCATCTGATTGGGGACCAGATTCTTGGGAATGCCTGACTGCTGCTCCAGCTGCTCTCAGATCCTCTTGTAGCCCCATCGGGGTGCCAGACGTTTAGGTGCACTGGCCCTTTGCTCTGCCAGATACTTAAGAACTGCCATGGGGACACTGAGGCACCAACACAGTATTCAGAGAAAACATTAAGAACATTCCCAGTTCGTCACAGCGCCCAGCCTGCAGTTCTTGGTGCAGAGGTGGGTGCTGCCTGGGGCCGGCAGGTGCCGGGCTGCGCTGGGTGCTTGGGGCAGGCTAGCTCTTATCCCACCCCCTTCCCCTGTCGCTCTGTCCTCTCGCCAGCTGGAGGAGGCTCCTGGATGCAGCGCGGCCTGTGGGGCGTCTGACGCCCCTGCCGGAATCACCAAGAGCCATGACTTCGACTGTGCAGACGCTGCACTTCAGGCTGCTGCCGCACGACGCCGGGCAGGAGTGGGTGCACAGCTGTGAGCAGGAGATCCAGCGCCGGTACCAGGTGGTGCCCTCTGTCGTGTGTGCCATGTGCTGCCTCTTCGGGATCATCTACTGCTTCTTCGGTGAGTCCGGCAAGGCCGGGCTGGCCGCCTCAGCTGTGCAGCAGGGCGGGGAGCGAGGGTGACGGGAGCACAGGCAGAGAGCGGCAGCCGTAACCAGCATGCTTTGCTTCCCTGCTCTCCCCCGTACATGTGGGGACACTGAGGCGCAGGGGTGGGGCCTGGCCTCCCGCCTGCTCACAGCGAGTCAGTGGCAGAAGTGAGAAGTCCTGGCGCCCAGCCATGCTGCTCTGGTCCACCTGAGCCCACTTCTCTGTGTGCGGGGCCCCTGGCTCCCAGCCCATGTTCCTCCCTACAACCAGGGAGAGCCAGCGGATGGGGCTGAGGCCGAGCTGGGGCGGGCAACAGGGCCAGGGCAGCTGGCTCCAATCTGACAATGACTCTGATACTCAGAGCTGAGGAGTTCGGGCGACACAGCCAGGGGCATTGCCCATGAGCACCCAGGAGTGGGAATTCGTTCTGCCATGGATGCGACGTAATTCTCCCCGCAAAATGGCAGCACACGTGGTGTCATTTTATCACATCCTGAAAGCACCCGGCCCAGTCAGCCAGGCCATCACCAAGCCGCAGTCAGTATCTCTGGCCTAGCACATCCGTGCCTGCACAGAGGTCGCCTGCGGCGAACCCTGGCAGCGCACCCCCCAGCAGGAGCCCCCTTGCCCTCGGGTGGCGCAGAGGGGAGCTGAGTGTGCTCCAGGGAGGGCTCCTGCCAACGCTGCGTCCCCGCTGGCCGGACAGAGCCTGTGGCAATGACCAGCCCTGCTCTCCCTAGGCTACCGCTGCTTCAAGGCCATCATGTTCCTGACCGGGCTGATGTTTGGCTCCATCATCATCTTCATGCTGTGCTACAAGGAACGGGTGCTGGACACGCAGCTGAGCGTGGAGGCCTCGGTGGGCATTGGGCTGGGCATCGGTGTCCTGTGCGGGCTGGTCACCATGCTGGTGCGCAGCGTCGGGCTCTTCATGGTGGGGCTGCTGCTGGGGCTGCTGCTGGCACTGGCCACGCTGGTGGCCATGGAGCAGTTCTACCACCCGCCCACGGTGTGGATCCCCATCGGGCTGCTGCTGGGCGTGGGCATGCTCGGCGCCGTGCTCACCCTGCAGTGGCAGAAGTTCTTCACCACCCTCTCCACGGCCGTCTTTGGCAGCGCCATCATGACCGTCACCGTCGACTACTTCATCGAGCTGCTGCTGCTGGTGCAGTACGTCTACGAACGCGTCAAGGTGGCACCCGCACGGCCCATGTGCTGGTACAGCTGGGTCATCCTGGGTGTCTGGCCCGTCCTCGCCACGCTGGGTGTGCTGGTGCAGTGGAAAGTCACGGCCGAGGGGTACTCCCACACCGAAGGTGAGGCGGGACGGGCGGGCGAGGGACTCGGGGAATGGGGGATCAGAGGTGATGGGTGGTGTGGGCTGTTCGCAGGCTCTGAGTGATTAGGGGGATGACATGGGGGGCTTACAGGGTCCGGGTACTGCGTGTATGTGGGGTGGGAGGTTACAAGATTCGGGTCCTGTGGGAGTTGCAGGATCTAGGTACCGTGGGGTGGGGGGTTGCAGGATCCAGGTGCCAAAGGGGTTGCAGGTCTGGATGCTGGGGGGGTTGCAGGATCTGGGTGCCAGGGGGGTTGCAGGATCTGGATGCCAGGGCGGTTGCAGGGTCTGGATGCCAGGAGGGTTGCAGGATCCAGGTGCCAGGGGGGTTGCAGGTCTGGATGCCGGGAGGGGTTGCAGGATCCGGGTGCCAGGGGGGTTGCAGGGTCTGGATGCCGGGGGGGTTGCAGGATCCGGATGCCGGGGGGGTTGCAGGGTCTGGATGCCGGGGGGGTTGCAGGGTCTGGATGCCGGAGGGGGTTGCAGGGTCCGTGTGCCAGGGGGTTTGCAGGGTCTGGATGCCGGGGGGGTTGCAGGGTCTGGATGCCGGGGGGGTTGCAGGGTCTGGATGCCGGGGGGGGTTGCAGGGTCCGTGTGCCAGGGGGTTGCAGGGTCTGGATGCCAGGGGGGTTGCAGGATCTGGATGCCAGGGGGGTTGCAGGATCCGGGTGCCAGGGGGGTTGCAGGGTCTGGATGCCGGGGGGGGTTGCAGGATCCGGGTGCCAGGGGGGTTGCAGGGTCTGGATGCCGGGGGGGTTGCAGGATCCGGGTGCCAGGGGGGTTGCAGGGTCTGGGTGCCAGGGTGGGGGGGGTTGCAGGTCCAGGTGCGGTGGAGGTGCAGAACAGACCCCTCACTCCCCATCTCGCCCCGCAGTGGTTATCAGCCGGCAGCAGCGCCGGGTGCAGCTGATGAGGATCAAGCAGCGGGAGCAGCGGAAGGAGAAGCAGCAGCAGCGGAGGCCACCCCGTCCCCCTCCCCACCCACACAAAGCCCACCTGCCCGAACCCAGCTACCGCCGCAAGCCAACCCCCGTGCGCCGCTTTGACGGGGACGTGCTCTCTCCTGTGAGCGCTGGGGCTGTGTGTGGGCCCGGGGGAGGCAGGAGCCCAGCGCTCTGGGAACGGGTGGGCTCTGCCCTGCACATTCACAGCGTCGCCTCGTTCTGCCAGAAACACAATAAACTAGCGGGAGGGACTGAGCCAGCCCGTGGCCTCCTTGCCCTGCAACTCCCCACGGGCATCAGCCTTGGCCGGGGGCCCCTTTGCCTTCTCCCGCCAGCGCCAGGCGTTCTGGACAGAGACCAGAACTGAACCTGCCCCACTTCCGGGGGTGGGGGTGGGGAGAGCTTTCCCATCCTCCGTCCTCAGCTACAGCTGATGGGGGCTGCCAGGTGCTGCTCCCCCGTGTGAAGGCATCAAACAGCCCAGTGCCTGCCAGCTAAGGGAGCCTCAGTGAGCCGTAGCAGGGCTGTGCCAACCCCGGGAGTGACCCGGGACCAGGTGGGAGGGCAAGAGCCTGGCCGAGGTGAGGAGCTGGTGGGTGGCAGAGCTTAGAGCAGGCCCAGTGCCAGGTTCCTGGGAGAGGGGGCTGGTACCTGCTGTGGGGCAGCGAGTGGCAAGGGGCCGTGGCTGAACCTGAGGCTCCAGGGGATGCTGGGAGCAGCCCAAGGGGAAGGCCTGGGCCGGAGACTGGCCCCAGCGCTGAGCCCAGTGAGCAGACACCCAGCTGGCCACACTGGCAACGCCTCCCTGGCTGAGCACCAGCAGGGGGTGACGCCCCATTGATCCCCAAACCCTCCTCTCTGCTCCTGACACAGCGCCCACATCCCAGCACCCTTCCCTCCTCCCCCCACATCCCTCACCCCTGCCCACCTGCATGCTGGCCCTGGCCTCCAGCCTGCTGCCTTCATCAGGGCCGGCTGGCGCCAGGGCAGAAGCAGCTGCCCAAACTGGGCTGGACATGCCCAGAAAAAGGCCTCAAGGATCCGTGAAATCCATGGCCCCAACCACTCCCCTCATTTCCTGCCTGTCAAGGTCACGTGCAGTTTGCCCCCCACCTTCTGCCCCCATCTTGTGCTCTGCTGCCTAGACTTCCCCTGTGGTCCCACCCCTGGGGGGCGAGTGCCCCCTGGCCTTTTCCCCAGACTCCCACATGCTGCCCCAGGCTACAGGGGGCAGGGGAGAACCACCTGGCTGCAGCAACCTGAACTAGGGAATTGACTGCCCCGCCCCACCCTGCCCCACCTGCTGGGGAAGGGCTGTACTGCAGCAGCCTGGCAGGTCCTTCCCCCAGACAGGGCCAGCAGAGCCCCAGAGCTGGGGGAGAGGAAGGGGCTGGGGTGGCAGCGGGAGGGCTGGAGACAAGATGCTCATGTCCCTCCTCTCTCATCCAGAGCTACATCCAGAGCTTCCGGGAGCGGCAGACGGGGACGTCGCTGAGCAGCCTCATCGCAAGCACGCACGCCGTGGTCGACCTGGACTATGACTGCAGCTCTACGGTGCCCTTGACCATGGGCTCTGGCCCAGTTCTTCGGGTATAGCCCAGACCCCCTGACCTCTCGTGACACCAGCAGCAGGGCCAGCAGGGACCGACACGCCAGGGCCCCGCCAGGGCCAGCACGGACCAGCCCTCCAGACACACCAGGGCCCTGCCAGGGCCAACACGGACCGACATGCCAGGGCCAGCATGGACCAGCTCTCCAGACACACCAGGGCCCCGCCAGGGCCAGCATGGACCAGCCCTCCAGACACGCCAGGGCCCCGCCAGGGCCAGCACGGACCGACATGCCAGGGCCCTGCCAGGGCCAACATGGACCAGCCCTCCAGACACACCAGGGCCAGCAGGAGTCAGAGCCAGGGGGTCTTTGAGGGGAGGGCTGTGGCCCATTTGGGGCAGGGAGGCCATCGACGGGGCATGCACAGGGCTGTGCCCAGAGATCGCTAGCCGGCGAGCAATGCAGGGAGAGGGTAAATCCCGCTCGCTGGCACAGGCTCTGCATGGCGGCATGGGACACGTGGACTCCTGGAGCAGGGTGAGCGCCTCACTGCCACTCCCTGAGGGGGCACAGCCCGTGCCAGGGCCTGATGAGCCAAAGTTGCCCCAGAGCGCCTGGTATCACCCAGCTTTCTCCCAGAGGCCCCCAGGAGCAGCTCCTTCAATGCCAGCCCTTAGCCCCCCACTGACCCCCAAGCAGCTCGGTGAGCAGCTTTCTGAGAAACTGTTCCCCCCATTCTCTGCCCCCCCAGCATAGCGCCATGGTGCCTGTCCCCCCCACTCTCTGCCCCCCCAGCGTAGCGCCATGGTGCCTGTTCCCCCCACTCTCTGCCCCCCCAGCGTAACTCCATGGTGCCTGTTCCCCCCACTCTCTGCCCCCCCAGTGTAGCTCCATGGTGCCTGTTCCCCCCATTCTCTGCCCCCCCCAGCCCAGCTCCATGGTGCCTGTTCCCCCCATTCTCTGCCCCCCCAGCGTAGCTCCATGGTGCCTGTTCCTCCCATTCTCTGCCCCCCCAGCCCAGCTCCATGGTGCCTGTTCCCCCCATTCTCTGCCCCCCCAGCGTAGCGCCACGGTGCCCGTTCCCGCCCATTCTCTGCCCCCCGCAGCATGGTGCCATGGTGCCTGTTCCCCCCATTCTCTGCCCCCCACAGCGTAGCTCCATGGTGCCTGTTCCCCCCATCTCTGCCCCCCCCAGCATAGCTCCATGGTGCCCGTTCCCGCCCATTCTCTGCCCCCCCCGCAGCATAGCGCCATGGTGCCTGTACCCAGCCCAGCTCCCTGAGAGCTGCCCCCCAAAGGCCCTGGGCCAGAGCAGCACCAGGAGAGGCTGTTCCCTCGGAGAACGGGCCAGGGTAGCTGCTGTCCCATGCCCTCACCATGCGCTCGCCTGCCAGGCACTGGGCTGGGGGCTGCGGGCACTGCCCGCCTGGAGGGGCAGTGTGAGTTTGGCTGCTCTGCTCCCCAGTGCACATGAGGGATAGTCTTGTCCTGGGGACTGGGCCACTTATGCCCCAGGGCCAGCAGCTGCCAGGCCTGCCTGGGGCTGGGGCATTTCCAGCTGTGTCTGCCCGGGGGCCTCATGGCAGCTGGAACCGCCCCTGACACTTGCATCTCACTGCCCATTCTGCTGGCACAGAGGAAGAGGCACCTGGCTGGCGAGAGGTGGGGAATGGACCATGGGGCCTTCCCCCCTCAGGAGGCCCTGCCCTGCCCCTGGTCAGGCTGGGACAGACTGGCTGGGGGGCTCAGGAATGGAAGCCGAGGCCTTTCCCCTCCAGGGCCGGGGGACTGGCTTGCTCAGGGATATGGAGCCTTCATCTCTGGGACTGAATCGGGACACGTACTGGTGCTGTTTGCGGGTGACTGGATTTCGAATGGGGCTGGGGAGGGAGGGGGCTCGGCTGGGGGGGAGTTACAGAGCTGATGCTGGGACACTTGGGGCTGCATTTTGCAGCTGCGGGGGCACAAAGGAGCCTCCCCTCCAGCCAGCCGCTCTGGCAGATCTCCCTGCCCCAGCCCATGGGTTGTGCGTGTGGCTGGGAGTTGTATTTATTTCTCACTGACTGAACGGGGCCATCAGACCTGGGATGGACCCTGCCCTCCGCCGGGCTGGAGCGGGGCCCCCAGGAGGCTGCTGGGTCTGCACAGAGCCGGAGGAGGATGGGGCCCTTTGTGGGGCACTTTGCTAAGGGCTTTCCTGCCATCGCTGCCCCAGCCGTCACTGGGCCTGCCTGAAACGCCCACCAGGGAGCCCAGCCCACAGACAGGAGCCGCTGCTGCTCCCTGCCCCCCAGCTCCCCCAGCCGAGGTGCCCCAGCAGATCAACTGGGACCAGGGAACTCCTGCCCCCCTGTCCTTGGGGCAGGGTCGTACCTGTGCGCTCAGCCGCAGCATGGCCGGCCCCCTCCCCGTCCAGCCATGGGCCACTGCATGTTTCTCTGGCCGCAATGCCCAGGACCCTGCGCCCTGGTTCCTTCCCCCCTTTCAGTCTTTTTGTAAATGTGCCAAACGCTGCCGGGACACAGCCACGCAGTAAAGAGCCTTTTGGAGCCGCGCCTCTGCCTGCTTGTGGGGCTGGGCATGGGGGGCACAGGGCCATCGCCCCCCCGCCCTTGCACCCAAGCCTGGGCAGGTCCCTGTGAGCCATGGGGCTGCTTTCCCCAGTTGCAAATGACCAGCAGAGAGGGGCTGCAGCTGGTGCACCTGGTGGGTCCCACCCCACCCCATGGGATGCCTCAGAGTCCTGCCCACAGAAGGGCCAGGATTGGCCCAGGCTGCTGTCAGTCTCTGCAGCACTGGGTGGGACAGGGTTCCCCAATGCCCCCCACATGCTGGTAGCAGGGGGGGCAGCAAGGGGGGCATGGACTGGGGACACACCGCAGGGGGCCTGGCAGAGTCACCAGCCTCAGGACCAGGGAAAGACCCTGCCGCCATGTGCTCCTCATCCCTCCAGCTCTCACTACTGGGGGATAGGGGGAGCATGGCCATGACTGAGGGGAGGGGAAGCGGCCAAGTGAGTTGGGGATGTACGGGGGCTGGGCACTGCCAGGAGAACTGTGGCCAATGGGAGCTGCAGGGGCGGCACCTGTGGACAGGGCAGCACGCAGAGCCTCCTGGCCATGCCTCTGCATAGGAGCTGGAGAAGGGACATGCCACTGCTTCTGGGCGCTGCTTGAGGTAAATACTGCCTGGCGCCTGCACCTCTGAGCTTCCCCCTGTGCTCCAACCCTGATCCCCCTCCTACCCTCCAAACCGCTTTGTCCCAGCCTGGAGCATCCTCAACCCCTCATCCTCACCCCAGAGCCTGCACCCCCAACTGACGCTTGCACCCCTTCCTGCACCCCAACCCCCTGCCGCAGTCCAGATCCCCGTCCCGCACCCTGAACTCATTTCCAGCCCCCCCACAGAGCCCCCCCCCACAACCCAACCCCCTCAATTTTGTGACTGTTCGTGGCCTGCCATACAATTTCCATACCCAGATGTGGCTCTCAGGCCAAAAAGTTTGCCCACTCCTGACCTAGATAAACACACAGGGGAAACTGAGGCACACACAAGCTTCAGTGAAAAAATGAACTTTCCTAATTTGTCAGAGAGGCAGGAACACTGCCAGGTGATTTGTGGGTGTACAGGACAAGCTGGAGGGAGGGGACACCTGCCCCTCCCCCACACAAGGGCACCATTTGGCTACAGTTCTTCTCTGTCAAGACCCAGCCCCCCGACCCCCCAGCACTGCCCCACCCAAGTGCGCAGAAGCTGCTGGAGCAGCCCCTGCAGGTCGTGTTGAGGCTCAGCACCCCCACCCCGGGAGACTTGCCAGCCCAGGTCCTTTCTGCCCATCCCCCATGGGGCGTTGGGGGGGAGAAGTAAGGCCTTTCCATGGTCCCCAGGCTGCCAGGCCCCCTCAGCTGCTCCCTGCCCCCCCCCAACCCCTGTCACAAGGTGCAGGGTGAGGGCGGAAATGGAGGCCTGCCCTTGTGTTACTGAGGAGCAGGGAAATGTAGAGTCCCACTGCGAGGTCGATTCAGCCGCATTGGGAGTGGGGGTCACCCCACAGCACCCCCTGCCCAGGGCCCAGCAGGCCTGCTTGCCCCAGGCACTGCCCTGCTCGGGGCGTCGGGGGGGGCGCAGGACATGTTTAGTGGGCAGCCCCTGCTGCAGCCAGCCAGGACCCATCTGATTGGGCTCATCCGACATCAGCACCTAATGCCCTGTGGGGAGAAGGGGAGGTCAGGGAGCAACTGACCCTCCAGAGGGGCAGGGTCCAGCCCAACCCCCATCCAGAGACCCCCTCCAACCATGACTTGGCAGGACCATGGACCCCTATCGGGTGGGAAGGAACCCCATGGCAGAGACGGATCCCGGGTGGGGCAAGGGGGCCCTCAGCACAGTGATTGACCCCGGGCTAGGCGTGGAGTGGCCCCGCAGCAGAGACGGACCCCTGGGCAGGGAGGGGGCCCCATGGCAGAGACGGACCCCAGCTGGGTGGGGCGGGAGCCCCATGGCAGAGATGGACCCCAGCTGGGTGGGGCGGGAGCCCCATGGCAGAGACGGACCCCAAGCGGGGAGGGGGCTCTGTGGCAGAGCAAAGGATCCTTGGCAGGGAGGGGGCCCCACGGCAGAGACGGACCCCAGGTAGGGCGAGGGCCTCGCAGCAGAGCAAAGGATCTAGACCGGGTGGGGAGGGGTCCCCACGGCAGAGCGACGGACCCCAAGTGGGGAGGGGGCCTTGCAGCAGAGCAAAGGATCTAGACTGGGTGGGGGTCCCCACGGCAGAGCGATGGACCCCAGGCAGGGATGGGGCCTCGCAGCAGAGCGAAGGATCCAAGCCGGGAGAGGAGGGGGCCCCGCAGCAGAGCGATGGACCCCAGGCAGGGAGGGGAGGGGGTCCCGTGGCAGAGCGAAGGATCTAGACCAGGTGGGGGGGGCCCGCAGCAGAGCAACGGACCCCAAGCTTGGCAGAGGCCACGTGGCAGCAACAGACCCTGGCCAGGGGCCTGACTCGGGTGACGGGTTGCCAGGCTGCCAGGCACACCCCCGGTGAAGCCTCGGTGCTGGGCCCACGGATGCGGCTGGGACACACGTACCTCGCCCGGTGAGCTGGGCCTTGGCGCAGGCACCGCTGCTGGAGACCTTCAGCACCCTGCTCGTGCTGGGTGAGGTCCGGCGCAGCGCCAGCCTGTGCACCCGACCCATGTGCTCCACCCGCATGTGTGCCAGCCCACAGCACCTCCCCGTTTGGGGGACAGACACCTCGCACTCAAGCCAGGCCTCAGCGGGGGCCACCACCGCCACGTTCTGCAGCCCCACAGCCCCTGGAGCTCCTCGGCTGCACGCGCCCAGCCTGGCCCATGCAGTGCCCAGTGGCACCCAGCCCCACAAACGGTGCCAGCCCCCTCCCCACTGGGGGCAGTCCCCAGCCATGCCCTGCGCCTCACCCTCCACCAGCAGGCGGGCGGTGGAGCGGTCATCAAAGGCATCGCAGGTGTAGGAGGCCTCGTCCTCCGGCCCCACGCGGTGGATGATGAGGGTGCGATAGCAGTCAAGGTTGCAGATCTCGTACTTGTCGCTGGCGAAGATCTCGGTGTCGCCGCGGAACCAGCGCACACGGCCGCGTGCCTGCGACACGGTGCACTCCAGCGTGGCCTTGTGCTGCGCCAGCGCCGTCTTGTCACGCAGCGGCTTTATGATCCGGATAGGGAGTGCTGCCAAGGGGAGCGCCTGTGAGCCCGCGGGGATGGGAGGGGACAAGCGAGGGGCTGGGGCCTGGGGGGGTCACTCCCACCTCCCTCCCCCGAAACCCAGTGCTAGACCTCCCAGCCCACAGCAAACGCCCAGCTCAGCGCTCGCCCAGCCCTCAGCTGGCACCTGGCATTCACTCGCCCCCAACCGCTTCCTCGCACACCCGCCAAGCCAGCCCCCTCCGCTGCCCACCTAGTCACCCCCGAGGGCTTCGTGGGGACACATTACCCTCCACCTGCAGGCTGGCTTCGGAGGCAGCTGCCTTGGCAACGAACCGGATGCATCCCGCGTCCTCCGGGCGCACGTTGCAGATGAGCAGGAAGTGCCTGGGGCCTGTGGAGGAAGGCGCTGGCATGACGCCGTGCACCACGGCTCAGCCATTGCAGGGGACTATGGGTGAGCGGCCCCCTGCCCTGGGCTGGGTCAGGCAGACTGGGGAAGGGTAAGCAGAGAGCTCTCCTTGGCACTGGTGCCCCCCCGAGAGAGCCAAAGAGTGTGGGGCCACTACAGCATTAATGAAGGTGTGAGTGACACACAGAGAGGAGAAGCTCAGCCAGACTCTGGCGCCCCCCCAGGCTGAGAGATGCCTGGGGCAAGCAGAGTGTGTGAGTGTGTGTGTGTGTGCGCGCGCGCGCGCGCGCTCGCGCGCATCTGCACATCAATCACAATGTGGGGGTGTGCGTGAACTAGGCACCAGCGTGTGAATTCGTGCATGTGCAAGAGAGTCAGTGTGTGCACCAGTGAACTGCGACACTGCCCATTCACCCAGCCTGGTGAGCGCCCCCAGAGTGTCTGGTGGGCTGAGCAAAGTGAGACCTTAGGCTTGTCTCCAAGCTGCCGTTCCTGCGACAGGAATGGGGGTGACGCTGAGGCGCCCGAGCTCTGTAACTCGTGGACACGCACAGCCTGGGTGTGGGTTGGGTTAATCCAGCGTGGCACCCTGCGTGCGGAGCCGGTGCGTCCCCATGGAAAGCTGGTGTGCCAGAGCTGTCCTGGGCTGGTTCCCATGGACACGGCCTTTTGCTGTAAGGACCCACTGCCTAACGGCTGAGTGCAGCCACCCCATCAGTTCCAGCCTGGGCGTGGATGGGCAGAACCCCCTGAGCTGGGTGACAAACACCACCGGGTAATGGCCACACAGAGGCCTGGCACCTGGCGAGCAGTGTCACAGCTTCAGCCACCTCTAACTGTGTGTAGCCCCACGAACCGGCCGGGGGCAGCCGCCGACATCTTCCAGCACAGCACACTCCCAGCTCGGCTCAGCCCCGCTTTCCCCTGGCGTCTGAACCCTTTCCACCCAGAGTGACGGCTCATATGGTCCGTCTACACCGCCAGGGAGGTGCCAGCGTGGCATGGGATGGCAGAGCTCTGCCAGCATTAGTCTGGCTAGCACGAGTAACAGCAATAGTGTAGACACGATGGCACAGGCTAGCAACCCTCGCCAGGGCCGGCTCTACTGTTTTTGCTGCCCCAAGCAGCGCGCCGAATTGCCGCCACCCTGGAAACGTGTGTGCCACCCTAACAGCACAGGGACTGCCCCCGCCGTCCGCAGCGGCAATTCAGAGCGCTGCTTGGGGCCAAAAACACACGAACTGCTGCCCCTTGCAGATTGCCGAACAAAGCACCTGCTTGGGATGCTCGTGCCTGGAGCCATCCCTGACCCTCGCACAAGTCCCCCGTGTACACGTTCGAGTGGCTAGCCCATGCCACCACATCTGCACTGCTGCTGGTACCCAGGCCAGCGAGACTGAAGCTGGCACACGCACACTTCCAGGCTATAATCCCACCAGCTCTTCCAGTTACTAACCCCGACAGACAGACAAGAAATAAAGGGGGAAAAGCCATGCACACAGAGCCCCTGGTGGGGGAGAAATGGGCGGGTCACAAAGAGCCCCTAGCGGGGGAGGAGGGGGGAAATGGGGGACACACAGAGCCCCAGAAGGAGGAGAGAAGGGGGCCTGCCGTGGGGAGGAGGGGAACGGGGACACACAGAGCTCCAGAAGGAGGAGAGAAGGGGGCCTGCCGTGGGGAGGAGGGGAATGGGGACACACAGAGCTCCAGAAGGAGGAGAGAAGGGGGGCTTGCCGTGGGGAGGAGGGGAATGGGGACACACAGAGCCCCAGAAGGAGGAGAGAAGGGGGGCTTGCCGTGGGGAGGAGGGGAATGGGGACACACAGAGCCCCAGAAGGAGGAGAGCAGGAGGTGGAGAGGGGGACCTGCCGTGGGGAGGAGGCGAATGGGGACACACAGAGTCCCAGGAGGAGGAGAGAAGGGGGCCTGCCGTGGGGAGGAGGGGAACGGGGACACACAGAGCCCCAGGAGGTGGAGAGACGGGGGCCTGCCGTGGGGAGGAGGGGAACAGGGACACACAGAGCCCCAGGAGGAGGGAGAGCAGGAGGAGGAGAGAAGGGGGGCCTGCCGTGGGGAGGAGGGGAACGGGGACACACAGAGCCCCAGAAGGAGGGAGAGGCTAGGCTATGTTGCTGGAGTCACTGAGGTTGCGGGATGGGTTGGGGCACAGGGAGCTGGGGAGGGGGTTGGAGGAACGCAGGAGCCCCAGGGAGTGCCATGAGCGTGGCCTGCCCGGGCTGGGTGATCCCCTAGTTGTTCTACGCCCAGACTACGGGGCTCTGAGCCCGCAGGTCCAGCAGCCTCCTGCGGTGAGTGTGGGTGTGAGTGACGCAGGCAGCGGGACAGGGAGCAGCAGGAACACCAGGGCCCCGGAAGCGGCTTGGCTGGGGGCAGGGGGTGGGGTGAGGCACTCACCCTCTTGCCGAATTTTCACAGTGCTGGTGACTTTGATTTTCTCGCCATCCCTGAACCACTCGCCCTTCACGTCCTCGTGCGAGACTTGGCAGGTGAAGACGGCGTTCTCGTTCTCACGCACACGCACGTCCGCCAGCTCCTGCACGATCTGCACCTGGCGCTCTGCAAGGGGGAGAGGAACAAACTCCTGGGGTCTCCATTCCCACACAGCTCTGCAGGGGCTGTGGTGTGACTAAGGGAAGCCCCAGCCCCCAGCTCTCAGCCCCCTCCCGCTCTCACCCCCGGGAGCCCCCTCGACTTTCAGCCCCCCCCCGCTCTCAGCCCCCCCCGCTCTCACCCCCCGAGCCCCTCAGCTCTCAGCACCCCCCCGCTCTCACCCCCGGGTGCCCCCTCGACTTTCAGCCCCCCCCGCTCTCACCCCCGGGAGCCCCTCGACTTTCAGCCCCCCCCACTCTCACCCCCAGGAGCCCCCTCAACTTTCAGCCTCCCCCCCGCTCTCACCCCCAGGAGCCCCCTTGGCTCTCAGCGCCCCCCC
Organism: Gopherus flavomarginatus; assembly: GCF_025201925.1. Taxonomy (NCBI): domain Eukaryota; kingdom Metazoa; phylum Chordata; order Testudines; family Testudinidae; genus Gopherus; species Gopherus flavomarginatus. The sequence goes on from NC_066626.1 coordinate 82,467,528, forward strand.
ACTCTCACCCCCGTGAACCCCCTCGACTTTCAGCCCCCCCCTGCTCTCACCCCCGGGAGCCCCCTTGACTTTCAGCCCCCCCCGCTCCCACCCCCGGGAGCCGCCTTGACTTTCAGCCCCCCCCACTCTCACCCCCGTGAGCCCCCTCGACTTTCAGCCCCCCCTGCTCTCACCCCCGGGAGCCCCCTTGACTTTCAGCCCCCCCCGCTCTCACCCCCGGGAGCCCCCTTGACTTTCAGCCCCCCCCACTCTCACCCCCGGGAGCCCCCTCGGCTCTCAGCCCCCCCCCACTCTCACCCCTGGGAGCCCCCTCGGCTCTTAGCCCTCTCCGCTCCCACCCCCGGGAGCCGCCTTGACTTTCAGCCCCCTCCACTCTCGCCCCCGGGAGCCCCCTCGACTTTCAGCCCCGCCCCCGCTCTCACCCCCAGGAGCCCCCTCGGCTCTCAGCCCCCCCCCACTCTCACCCCCGGGAACCCCCTCGGCTCTCAGCCCCCCCCACTCTCACCCCTGGGAGCCGCCTTGACTTTCAGCCCCCTCCACTCTCACCCCCAGGAGCCCCCTCGACTTTCAGCCCCGCCCCCGCTCTCACCCCCGGGAGCCCCCTCGGCTCTCAGCCCCCCCCGCTCTCACCCCCGGGAGCCGCCTTGACTTTCAGCCCCCTCCACTCTCACGCCCAGGAGCCCCCTTGACTTTCAGCCCCCCCCCGCTCTCACCCCCGGGAGCCCCCTCGGCTCTCAGCCCTCCCCGCTCTCATCCCCGGGAGCCCCCTCGGCTCTCAGCCCCCCCCCCCCGCTCTCACCCCTGGAGCCCCTCGGCTCTCAGCCCCCCCCCCGCTCTCACCCCCAGGAGCCCCCTCGGCTCTCAGCCCCCCCCCCCGCTCTCACCCCCGGGAGGCACCTCGGCTCTCAGCACCCGGGAGCCCCCTCGGCTCTCAGCCCCCCCCGCTCTCACCCCTGGAGCCCCTCGGCTCTCAGCCCCCCCCCCGCTCTCACCCCCGGGAGCCCCCTCGGCTCTCGGCTCTCAGCCCCCCTCGATCTCACCCCTGGAGCCCCTCGGCCGGCCCGTCGTACCGTAGACCCGCAGCGTGGCGGAGGCCCGGCAGTCGCCTGCGTCGCATGTGTACTCCCCTGCATCGTCCAGGCTGCAGTGGCTGAGCTGCAGCAGGCGCCGGCGGCCCACTGAGTAGATGCGGCACTTGGGCCCCGCTCGGAGCGCCACCCCATCCTGCCAGGGAACGGAGAGGGACGCAGTCACTGGGCTGCCCGGGGCTGGGGCTCCCGGCAGGCAGCCTGGGAGGGACGGGGCAGGACGAGGGGCTCGGGGCTGACACCGCGTGCCGGGTGGGGAGCTCATGGCTGGGGCACCCCCCTGCAGCTCGTCCCCCTCATGGGTCACCCTCCCGCTGAGCTTGAAGCCAGTCCTGGCCCAGGGCAGAACACCTGCCTGCAGCCCAGAGAGGCCTCAGGCCGGGAGAGGCCAGGCCCCAGGGCCCAGAAGGTTTCACAGAACCGCCCTCACCTTGTACCACTTCACCTCTGCAATAGGGCGGGACAGTTCGCACTCGAAGCTGGCAGCCCCTGTCTCAGGGACACCCACGTCCCGGGGGGCCTTCACCATGGCAACTGGCGGCTCTGAAAGGAGAGGAGACACAGGCCTGAGAGTTAACCAGATGCAAGGAGCTCCATTCAGGAGTGGGACCGGAGGGGCACAGGACACTGCTGTGGAGAAGCTCACAGCGCTGGCTTCCCCAGTGGGGCAGTGCTGTGGAGAAGCTCACAGCAGGGAGGTCACAGCTGGGCCCTGCCGTGGAGAAGCTCACAGCAGGGAGGTCATGGCTGGGCACTGCTGTGGAGAAGCTCACAGCAGGGAGGTCACAGCTGGGCCCTGCCGTGGAGAAGCTCACAGTGCTGGCATCCCCAGTGAGGCACTGCTGTGGAGAAGCTCACAGCAGGAAGGTCACAGCTGGGCCCTGCTGTGGAGAAGCTCACAGCGCTGGCTTCCCCAGTGGGGCACTGCTGTGGAGAAGCTCACAGCAGGAAGGTCACAGCTGGGCCCTGCCGTGGAGAAGCTCACAGCGCTGGCTTCCCCAGTGGGGCACTGCTGTGGAGAAGCTCACAGAAGGGAGGTCACGGCTGGGCCCTGCCGTGGAGAAGCTCACAGCGCTGGCTTCCCCAGTGGGGCACTACTGTGGAGAAGCTCACAGCAGGGAGGTCACTGCTGGGCCTTGCCATGGAGAAGCTCACAGCGCTGGCTTCCCCAGTGGGGCACTGCTGTGGAGAAGCTCACAGCAGGGAGGTCATGGCTGGGCCCTGTCGTGGAGAAGCTCACAGCAGGAAGGTCAAGGCTGGGCCCTGCCGTGGAGAAGTTCACAGCGCTGGCTCCCTCATGGGGCACTGCTGTGGAGAAGCTCACAGCAGGGAGGTCACGGCTGGGCCCTGCTTCGCTGCCTGTGATCTGCTCCTGGGGCAGGGGCTGCAGAGCCCAGTGCTCAGGCTGCAGCAGCAGGGTCTGCGATGTCGGGCTGAGGCTCTGCAGAGCGTCAGGACGGGGTGAGCAGGTGGCACCAGAGTGTTTCCGTGGCAGGCCCCACACGGTGTGACACATGACCCAACCCACAGCTAAGCCCCCACCTCTGACTGTCAGGCGGGCGCTGGAACGCAGGGTGTCAGCAGTGAAGGTGACGGTGCCCGAATCCTCCAGCATCAGCCCCAGCAGCGTCAGGCTGTGCACACAGCCCGTGGCGCTGACTCGGCAGGTCCGGCTGGGTTTCACCCGGATGCCATCCCGCGTCCACACTCCGGGCACGTCGGCATGGGACAGCTCCAGCTGGAACGTGGCTGTCTCCTTCTCAAAGGTCTCCACGTCCGACAGTGGCTTCCGCACAGACACCTTTCGGGCTGCAGTGGAGAGAGAGCAGTGCCAGGGGGCGGGGATGGGTCTGAACCTGGACCCGTGCCAGGGGGCAGGGATGGCTCTGCTCCCGGACCGGCACCAGGGGGCGGGGATGGGTCTGAACCTGGACCAGTGCCATGGGGCAGGGATGGGTCTGTACCCAGACCCGTGCCAGGGGGCAGAGATGGGTCTGCTCCCGGACCGGCACCAGGGGACAGAGATGGGTCTGTACCCGGACCCGTGCCAGGGGGCAGGGATGGGTTTGCTCCCGGACCGGCGCCAGAGGGCAGGAATGGGTCTGTACCCGGACCGGCGCCAGGGGGCAGGGATGCGTCTGTACCCAGACCCGTGCCAGGGTGCGGAGATGGGTCTGCTCCAGGACAGGCGCCAGGGGGCAGGGATGGCTCTGCTCCCGGACCGGCACCAGGGGACAGAGATGGGTCTGTACCTGGACCCGTGCCAGGGGACGGAGATGGGTCTGTACCCAGACACGTGCCAGGGGGCAGAGATGGGTCTGTGCCCGGACCGGCACCAAGGGGCAGAGATGGGTCTGTACCCGGACCCATGCCAGGGGGCAGGGATGGGTTTGCTCCCGGACCGGCGCCAGAGGGCAGGAATGGGTCTGTACCCGGACCGGCGCCAGGGGGCAGGGATGCGTCTGTACCCAGACCCGTGCCAGGGTGCGGAGATGGGTCTGCTCCAGGACAGGCGCCAGGGCGGCAGGGATGGCTCTGCTCCCGGACCGGCACCAGGGGACAGAGATGGGTCTGTACCTGGACCCGTGCCAGGGGACGGAGATGGGTCTGCTCCCGGACAGGCGCCAGGGGGCAGGGATGGGTCTGTGCCCGGACCGGCACCAGGGGGCAGAGATGGGTCTGTACCCGGACCCGTGCCAGGGGGCAGGGATGGGTCTGCTCCCAGACCGGCGCCAGGGGGCAGGAATGGGTCTGTACCTGGACTGGCGCCAGGGGGCAGGGATGCATCTGTACCCGGACCCGTGCCAGGGGGCGGAGATGGGTCTGCTCCAGGACAGGCGCCAGGGGGGGCAGGGATGGGTCTGCTCCCAGACCGGCGCCAGGGGGCGGTGATGGGTCTGAACCTGGACCTGTGCCACGAGGCAGGGATGGCTCTGCTCCCGGACCGGCACCAGGAGGCAGGGATGCGTCTGTACCCGGACCTGTGCCAGGGGGCGGAGATGGGTCTGCTCCAGGACAGGCTCCAGGGGGGCAGGGATGGGTCTGCTCCCGGACCGGCGCCAGGGGGCGGTGATGGGTCTGAACCTGGACCCATGCCAGGGGGCAGGGAAGGCTCTGCTCCCGGACCGACACCAGGGGGCAGGGATGGGTCTGTACCTGGACCTGTGCCAGGGGGCAGGGATGGGTCCGAACCCGGACTGGCACCGGGGGGAGGGATGGGTCTGTACCTGGACGCGTGCCAGGCGGCAGGGATGGGTCTGAACCAGGACCGGTGCCAGGGGGCAGGGATGGGTCTGAACCCGGACCAGCACCAGGGGGCGGAGATGGGTCTGAACCTGGACCCGTGCCTGGGGGCAGCGATAGGTCTGAACCCGGACCGGCACCAGGGGGCGGAGATGGGTCTTCTCCCGGACAGGCGCCAGTGGGGCAGGGGTGGGTCTGAACCCGGATCCGAGCCAGGGGGCAGGGATGGATCTGCTCCCAGACCAGCGCCAGGGGGCAGGGATGGGTCTGTACCCAGACCCGTGCCAGGGGGCAGGGATGCGTCTGTACCCGAATCGGTGCCAGGGGGCGGAGATGGGTCTGCTCCAGGACAAGCGCCGGGGGGCAGGGATGGGTATGCTCCCGGACCGGCGCCAGGGGGCAGGGATGAGTCTGCTCCCAGACCAGTGCCAGGGGGCAGGGATGGGTCTGTACCCAGACCCGTGCCAGGGGGCAGGGATGCGTCTGTACCCGAATCGGTGCCAGGGGGCGGAGATGGGTCTGCTCCAGGACAGGCGCCGGGGGGCAGGGATGGGTATGCTCCCGGACCGGCGGCAGGGGGCAGGGATGGGTCTGTACCCGAACCGGCACCAGGGGGCAGGGATGGGTCTGTACCCAGACAGGCGCCAGGGGCGGGGATGGGTCTGTACCTGGACTGACATTGGGGGCAGGGATGGGGTTGCACCAAGGGAATGGGCCAGCCACAGGACCCCCCACAGCCTCTCCCAGGGATGACTCCCAGCCAGCTGCAGCTGCCAGAGAACTTCCCTGAGATTCAGCCTCAGTTGCTTGGCTCCCACTTTAATCCTCTGCCCACCTTAGGCCACCCCACAGCCTCCCCCCACACACCCCTCCCCTCTCCAGGCCACCCCCCGCACACCATTACCTCCCCTCCACACCCCCCACCCTCCCCTTCCTGCAGCCTCTCCTGGCCAGGCCCTGCTGGACCAAGGGCAGGGACACCTACGCTCCACGCTCAGCTTGGCCTGCGTCCGGTCGTGGAGGCTCTCGCAGCGGTAGGTGCCACGGTCCGAGGGGCTGAGGCTGCGAATGGTCAGGCTCCGTTTGCGCCCGGCCTCCTGCAGCTGGTACTTGCTGCCTGGCTGGATGAGCACCCCCTGCTTCAGCCACTGCACCTCGCCCGCCTCACGGCTCAGCTCCACCTCCAGCACCACGTCCTGCAGCTCCTCGGCCACCACGTCCTGCAGCTTCCGCACAAACAGCACCTGGGCCTCTGCAAAGCACCGCAGGGCAGGGCTTCCACCGGGCCCGACGGGGAGCCCTGGGAGCCCCCGCCGCCCAGATCCTCTGGGGAACCAACCCCTGTGAGAGACCCACTGAGGAACTACCCCCTGGGGAACCAACCCCCCCACCACTGCTCAGACCCTCTGAGAGACCCCTTGGGGAACCACCCCCTGGGGAACCACCCCCCAGGAACTACACATACACACCAGCCCAGACCCTGAGAGAGACCCAATGGGGAACCACCCCCTGGGGAACCAACCCCCCCCCCAGCCCAGCCCCTGTGAGAGACTCTCTGGGGAACCACCCCCTGGGGAACCAACCCCACCCCCCGAGCCCAGCCCCTGTGAGAGACCCACTGGGGAACCATCCCCCCAGCCCAGATCTTGTGAGAGACCCCCTGGGGAACCACTCCACGGGAACTACACCCCCCCTGCCACTCAGACCCTCTGGGGCACCACCTCTGGGGAACACCCCCCCGAGCCCAGACCCTGTGAAAGACCCCCTGGGGAACCATCCCCTGGGGAACCAACCCCCCCCAGCCCAGCCCCTGTGAGAGACCCACTGGGGAACCACCCCCTGGGGAACCACCCTGTGGGAACTACACTACCCCCCACCGCCGCCCAGCCCCTGTGAGAGACCCTCTGGGGACCTAAGCCCCAGGAACTACACACACCCCCAGCCCAGAACCTGTGAGAGACCCCCTGGGGAACTCCCCCAACGATCCCAGAACTTCTGAAAGACCCTCTGGGGAGCTACCCCCTGAGGAACTACCACCAACCCCCACCCCAGAACCTGTGAGAGATCCCCAGGAACTACTTCCTGCCATCCCAGAACCCCCCAGGGAACTACCCCATCACCCCAAACCTGTGAGACACCCGCCAGAGATCTCCCACAAACTACCCCAGCCATCCCAGAACCCCCCAGGTGATCTCCCAGGAACTACCCACCCCCGACATTCCCGCCACCCCCAGGAAACCTCTTGGAACCCACCCCATGCCATCCTAGACCCCTCCCATGAGACCCCCCCCAACAAAATACTTCCCTCTGGGAGAGACCCCCACACAGGAGGGAGCCTCCATGAGACTCCATCCCCAACGAGACAGACCCCAAGAACCACGGCCTCAGAAATCAGTGGAGAGAGAAAATCCTCCCCGACACCCCCAGGGGAGACCCCCCCGCATCCACACTCAGCTAGGCCGGGGTGTGGCCAGCCCCAGGCCCCTCCCTGGCACACTCAGATGGGCTGTGCTGTCCCAGGCTCCTCCCTTGCATGCTCAGCCAAGTGGCCCTGCCCCAGACCCCTCCCTTGCACAATCAGACAGGTGGTCCCACCCCAGGGTCTTCACATGCATGCTCAGCTAAGTGGCTCCGCCCCATGCTCATCCCTTGCACCCTCAGCCAGGTGGCCCCTTCTCCAGGCTCCTCCCTTGCACACTCAGACAGGCCACCCCGCCCCAGGCTCCTCCCTTGGATGTTCGGCCAGGCCAGTCCCCTCACCTTGCACGCTCAGCCGGGCTGTGCTCACCAGGCCCTCAGCGCAGGCTGTGACGGTGCCTGCGTCTCCCAGCTGGCACTGCCGGATGGTCAGGGCATGGCACAGCCCGTTCCTGCTCACCACCAGCCGCTCGCAGGAGGCGACAGCCTGGCCGTTCAGCTGCCACATCAGGGCCACGTTATCCGGGGACACCAGGCACTTGAATGTGGCGTCATCCCCCTCCAGCACCGTCAAGTTGTGCAGCTCCGAGATGATCTCAACCACCCTGGGCACTGGGGCCAGAGTGGGTGAGAGGGAGGCTCCTACTGGGCCTCCGTGCCCATCTCCCCCCGCATCCCACTGCCCGCCCCCACATCCTGCTCACTCACCATCCCTGCTCACACCCCTCCCCTACCCACTCCCCTCCCCTGCACCCTACTCGCCCCCCTCCCCCTGCTCACCCCTCCTCCCCTGCTCACCCCTCTCTCCTGCACCCTGCTCACCCCCCTCCCCTGCACCCTGCTCGCCCCCTCCCCCCGCTCATACCCCTCTTCTGCACCCTGCTCACCCCCTCCCCCTGCTCACACCCCTCCCCTGAACCCTGCTCGCCCCTTCCCCCACACCCTGCTCACTCACCTCTCTCTGCTCACACCCCTCCCCCAGCTCACACCCCGCCGCCACATGCTGCTTGCCCCCCTCCCCTGCACCCTGCTTAGAGCAGCTGGGTGAAGAGCACCCCCGGGCAAGATGCTGGTGCCGGGGGGAGCTCATCCCCCCCTCCCCCGGCGCATGGCACCCACCTGGGATTGGTACGAGAGCCACAGCCACAAAATCCCCCCTACCCCAGCCGATGTGACTGGGCTGCCAGTGCACCCCCCTCCTGAGGGGCAGAGCCCCCCAAGGAGACCTGCCTGCATCATGCCAACTTGGGGACTGCAGCGCACTTTGTTGGGGGTCAGGCCACTGGGTCTTGGGAGAGGGGTTGGGTCACAGAGGCTGGGACTGTGGGGGAGTGGAAGAGGCTGGGACTGTGGGGGAGTGGGAAGGTCCCTGGAGCTGGGCTGGTCTAGAGGGGTCAGGGCCCCAGGGCTGAGGGCTGAGCCCCAAGGGCTGGGTTGGGTCTCAGGGGATCAGGTCCCTGGTGCTGGGCTGGGCTGAGGGGTCAGGGCCCTGAAGCTGAGGGCCCGGCCCCAGGGGCAGTCGATTAGGGCCCCAGGGCTGAGAGTTGGGTTGGGGAGGTCAGGGCCCCGGGGCTGAAGGCTGGGCTCTAGGGGCAGGGATTGGTCTTGGGGGATCAGGTCCCTGGTGCTGGACTGGGCTGGGGGGTCAGGGCCCTGGAGCTGAGGGCCGGGTCCCAGGGGCAGTCGATCAGGGCCCCAGGGCTGAGAGTTGGGCTGGGGAGGTCAGGGCCCCGAGGCTGAGGGGTGGGCTCTAGGGGTTGGCTGGGTCTTGGGGGATCAGGTCCCTAGTGCTGGGCTAGGCTGGGGAGTCAGGGCCCTGGATCTGAGGGCCGGGCCCCAGGGCTGAGAGTTGGGCTGAGGGGTCAGGGCCCCGAGGCTGAGGGGTGGGCTCTGGGGTAGGGCCAGGTCTTGGGGGATCAGGTCCCTAGTGCTGGGCTAGGCTGTGGGGTCAGGGCCCTGGATCTGAGGGCCGGGCCCCAGGGGCAGTCGATCAGGGCCCCAGGGCTGAGAGTTGGGCTGAGGGGTCAGGGCCCCGAGGCTGAGGGGTGGGCTCTAGGGGTAGGGACGGGTGTTGGGGGATCAGGTCCCTGGTGCTGGGCTGGGCTGGGGGGTCAGGGCCCTGGAGCTGAGGGCCAGGCCCCAAGGGCAGTCGATCAGGGCCCCAGGGCTGAGAGTTGGGCTGGGGGGTCAGGGCCCCGGGGCTGAAGGCTGGGCCCCGGGGGTATCAAGTCCCTGGAGCAGGGCCCCGTGGCCCCATGACTCACCCTGCACAGTCACCGTGGCCAGCGTCCGGTCATCCTTGGACTCACAGGAGTACTCGCCAGCATCCTCAGGCCCCACATTGCTCAGCGCCAGGGACCGCTCCCGCCCCTCTGCTTTGATCTCCCACCTGCCGCTGGGCTCCAACTCCTGCCCATCCTTCAGCCACAGCACCTGCCCCTTGGCTTTGCACAGCTCGCACCACAGCAGCACCGTCTCACCCATGTGCGCCTGCACGTCCGACAAGCCTCGCACAAATTTCACCAGCAGCTCTGGGAACACGAACAGAGGCCGGTCGGTATCTGTGCCCTTGATGGGGGTCCCACCCTGCCTCCAGCACCACTGGATCCCCACGGCCATGGGGCGGCCCTGTCCTGCCCTCGCTGCTGCCAGATCCCCTGCTGCAGAGAGTCAGCGTCTGCCCTGGTCTGCCCTGGGGCTGCAGGGCTGCCGACTGGGACTCCCCTGGTGCTGCCCCCTCACCTTTCACGCTCACTTCAAACTGCATCTGGTCATGGCGGGAGAGGCAGGTGTAGAGGCCGGCGTCGTCCTTGCCCACGTTGCTCAGCACCAGGCTGTGCACCCGGCCCTCTCGTCGCAGCTCGCAGCGCTGCCCTGCTGCCAGGGGCTGCTGGGGCCCCCTCCAGCTCACTCCAGCCTGTTCCTTGGAGACAATGGCTGAGAGCACGGCACTGCCCCCCTCCAGCACCAGCACCTTCTCCGGCTTCTCCTGCTTGTTCACAAACACCACTGGAGCCTCTGAGGAGAGAACCATGAGCAGGCGAGCTGGGCGCAGGCAGGACTCGGGTAGAAGCCGGGCAGGGAGCTGGGTGCTGGCAAGAGCCAGATGAGGAGCTGGGCAGTGGCAGGAGCTGGGCAGAGAACTGGGCAGGGAGCAGGGCACTGGCAGGAGCTGGGCAGGGAACTGGGCAGGGGGCTGGGCACTGGCAGGGAGCCAGGCAGGGGGTTGGGTGCTGGCAGGAGCCGGGCAGGGAGTTGGGCAGGGAGCTGAGCAGGGAGCAGGGCACTGGTAGGAGCTGGGCAGGGGACTGGGCAGAGGGCTTGGCACTGGCAGGGAGCCAGGCAGGGGGTTGGGTGCTGGCAGGAGCCGGAAAGGGAGCCGGGCAGGGTGCTGGGCAGGGTGCTCATCACTGGCAGGGAGCTAGGCAGGGGGTTGGGTGCTGGCAGGAGCCGGGCAGGGAGCCGGGCAGGGTGCTCGTCACTGGCAGGGAGCTAGGCAGGGGGTTGGGTGCTGGCAGGAGCCGGGCAGGGAGTTGGGCAGGGGGCTCAGCACTGGCAGGAAGCCAGGCAGGGAGCCAGGAAGGGAGCTGAGCAGGGAGCAGGGCACTGGCAGGAGCTGGGCAGGGGACTGGGCAGGGGGCTCGGCACTGGCAGGAAGCCGGGCAGGGAGTCGGGTGCTGGCAGGAGCCGGGCAGGGAGCTGGGCAGGGGGTTGGGTATTGGCAGGAGCCGGGCAGGGAGCTGGGCAGGATGCTCATCACTGGCAGGGAGCTAGGCAGGGGGTTGGGTGCTGGCAGGAGCCGGACAGGGAGCCGGGCAGGGTGCTCGTCACTGGCAGGGAGCTAGGCAGGGGGTTGGGAGCTGGCAGGAGCCGGGCAGGGAGTTGGGCAGGGGGCTTGGCACTGGCAGGAAGCCAGGCAGGGAGCCAGGAAGGGAGCTGAGCAGGGAGCAGGACACTGGCAGGAGCTGGGCAGGGAACTGGGCAGGGGACTCGGCACTGGCAGGAAGCCGGGAAGAGAACCGGGCTGGGATCCGCGGGCTGGGCAGGAGCCGGGCAGGGAGCCAGGCAGGGAGCTGGGCAGGGTGCTCATTACTGGCAGGGAGCCAGGAAGAGAACCGGGCAGGGATCCGCGGGCTGGGCAGGAGCCGGGCAGGGAGCCAGGAAGTAGCTGAGCAGGGAGCAGGGCGCTGGCAGGAGCCGGGCAGGGAGTTGGGCAGGGGACTCGGCACTGGCAGGAAGCCAGGAAGAGAACTGGGCAGGGATCCGCGGGCTGGGCAGGAGCCGGGCAGGGAGCCAGGAAGTAGCTGAGCAGGGAGCAGGGTGCTGGCAGGAGCCGGGCAGGGAGTTGGGCAGGGGACTCGGCACTGGCAAGAAGCCAGGCAGGGAGCCAGGAAGTAGCTGAGCAGGGAGCAGGGCGCTGGCAGGAGCTGGGCAGGGGACTCGGCACTGGCAGGAAGCCAGGAAGAGAACCGGGCTGGGATCCGCGGGCTGGGCAGGAGCCGGGCAGGGAGCCAGGCAGGGAGCTGGGCAGGGTGCTCATCACTGGCAGGGAGCCAGGAAGAGAACCAGGCTGGGATCCGCGGGCTGGGCAGGAGCTGGGCAGGGAGCCGGTCAGTCAATGACATCCCCCACAGCCTGGCTCACCTCTCACTCGCAGGGTGAAGTGCACCTCATCGTCCCCAGTGTCACAGCTGAAGGTGCCGCTGTCACCCAGCTCCGTCTGCTTGATGGTGAGGCTGTGCGAGGGCCCCTTGGTGCCCAGGAAGAGCCGTGCCCCGGAACGCAGCACCCGCTTGTTCTTCAGCCATTGGACAGGAGCCTGTTCCTGGGAGAGCCGGGCAACCAGCGTGACGCTCTCCCCTTCCAGGACCTCCACGGGCATCTTGGCCTCCTCCTTATTCACAACGCGAACGGGGGGGGCTGGAGCCAGAGGGGAAAGGAAGTGACCAGGCAGCCCTGGGACAGCTTTTCCGGGGCGCTGTGGGGAGCAGGCTGGGAGAGGGTGAACAGGACACCCTGTGGGGCTGGCCTGAGCCACTCACCTGAGCCCTGCTCCTCGTTCAGGGCTGGCCCACGCTGCTCCCCTGAGCCCTCCCTCCCCCCCGACCCGTGCGGGGCTGGCATTGCCGCTCACCCTCCTGCACACCCCACTGTTCTGACAAAAGGGGGCATTTGTCCCACTGATCAAGTCAGCAAAGCAAACAGCACAAATGCCCACTGCTGCCAAAAAATCGGGACAGCCGGGGCAGAGCTTAAAAAGGGGGCTGTCCCGGCCAAAATGGGACGTACGGTCAACCTATGCTGGGAGCACTGCATGTGGTGCGGGGGGCTCCCGGCTGCTCTGGTCCCAGCCTGTCCCAGGAGGGGGCGCTGTGGGGAGTGGGGTCGGGGTCACTGGCTGTGTGTGGGGGGGTGGTTCCTGGCTACCCCAGCCCAGCCTCTTCCAGCAGGGGGTGCTGTGGGGAGCGGGGTAGGGGTCACTGGCTGTGGGAGGTGGGGGGGTTCCTGGCTACCCCAGCCCGGCCTCTCCCAGCAGGGGGTGCTGTGGGGAGCGGGGTAGGGGTCACTGGCTGCAGCAACAACACCAGAGTTTAGGACCAGAAGTGCTGAAGGATCCTGCATCCAGCAAAGCTTGGGGGAAGCACGATGAAATCTCTGGAAAAGGAATCTGGCGAGGACACTAGGGAGAGAGCTCTGGGATCACAAGTAGCCGGAGCCACCATCCCAATCCCTGCACACTGCACTGGCTGCCAAGGGAGAGCACCCTCACTGAACCTCACCCCACTACCTGCAGCACGGGGGCAGTCCCAGGGGCTTTCCCCTCCAGGTACTGACCCCATCAGCCCCATCTAGCCAGTGAGAGCTGACAGGCCCCCAGCCTGGCTGGGACGGACAGCGTTCCTGCTCTGCTCTGCATCCGCCCAGCCCACCTAGCTGGCATGTACAATGGCCCCTGACGGCTCACCTGCCACCTCCACGGTCGTCACCATTCGGTCACCAACAGCGTCACAAACATAGGAGCCAGAGTCATTGGGCCGGACCCTGAGGATGGTCAGCTGCCTGAGAGCTCCCCGGTCCTCAATCCGGACTCGTTCGCTGGCCACCAGCTCCTGGCCATCCCTGAGCCAGCGGACGGCAGCGCTGGGCCGAGACACCTCACAGGCCACCACCAAGTCATCGCCGGCCGCCAGGCACTGCTGCTCCCGGACCCCCTTGCTCCTCACAATGCAAACAGGGGGATCTGAGGAGTCAGAGAGAGGCAGCGTCACTGCATGGGGCAGAGGCCAGGCTTGGGGTCAGGCGTGCCTCACACCCCACAGCCAGAGCAACCCACTGCATGCATGCTGGACAGGCTGCACGCGGACAGCGTGCCAGAGGGCCTGCCAGACAGCACTGCCTGTGATGAACTGGGACTGTTCTAACTGTTGGCTGCGAATGCTGAGTGGGGAGAGTTGGCCTGGGAGGACGGTCTGCATTGAGGGATGGAAGACTGGCCTGAGGGAGGAGACCTGAGCAGGTAACATGAGAACCCAGGAAGGGGTTAGAGGCCAGGTGACACCTCTGCCCGGAGAAGCTGAACAAAGGCTGGGTGAGAGGCTGGGGGGGTTTTCAGCTTGGAAGCTGGCTGGGAAATGGAAGGGAGTCCCGACAGGGCTCGGGCCTCCCAACGGGGCTGGGGCCTCCCTGGGGCCCCAGATGGACCTAACTAAAAGGGGGTCCTGTTGTCTGTACCAGCAAGACCTGTTTTGGACTGTGTTCTTGTTCTCTAAATAAACCTCTGTGTTACTGGCTGGCTAAGAATCATGTCTGACTGCAAAGTGGAGGTGCAGGACCCGGTGGCTTCCCGAGGACCCCGCCTGGGAGGACTCGCTGTGGGAAGCGCACGGGGGGGCAGAGGATGCTGAATGCTGCATGGAGAGACCCAGGAGGTGAAGCCATGGGAGCTTCTTGCCCTGCAGACAGTCTGCTCCAAGGGAGAGGAGGCTCCCCAAAGTCCTGCCTGGCTTTGTGGGGAGCAGTTCCAGAGCGTCGCCCGGGGACTCCGTGACAACTTGTCCCAACAGACGTACTGGCTCTGCTCCAGAGGGGCCGACTGACACAGACAGGCAGACTACACGCTAGACAGGTGGCTGACAGAAGTAACAGCCACAAACTCCAGGCAGGCCATGGAGAGACCTTGGCCAAGTACCAGCCGGCGGGAAGGCACACTCTCTGCCTCAGCTGAGCTCCCCTCCTCCGCTCCAGAAGGTACCCAGGACGATCCGAGCCGGGACTGAGACAGCAGGATGGGGTCAGAGCCCCGCTCTGGGGCACAGGGAGAGGGGCTTCTCCATGGGCTGCAGGGGGAAGTCCCAGCTGGGACAGACTTTCCCCTGAATATTTCACTGGGGCACAAGTATCAGAGGGGGAGCCGTGTTAGTCTGGATCTGTAAAAGCAGCAAAAAGTCCTGTGGCACCTTATAGACTAACAGACGTTTTGGAGCATGAGCTTTCGTGGGTGAATACCCACTTCGTCAGATGCATGTAGTGGAAATTTCCAGGGGCAGGTATATATATGCAAGCGAGAAGCAGGTTAGATGTAACCCCCCTGCAACATTCCCAGGTCAAATCCGCCCCGCTCCCTGTTGCGTCACAGCAAGCCCCAGACCCTGCTCCCCAGCGGGAGCTCGAGAGCTGTATTAAAATATCATACGGGCCATAGTTTGCTAGGGTGATGAGATGTCCTGATTTTATAGGGTCAGTCTCGATTTTTGGGTCTTTTTCTTATATAGGTTCCTATTACCCCCCAGCTCCTGCCCCGATTTTTCCCATTTACTGTCTGGTCACCCTATAGTTTGCCCACCCCTGCACTAGGGCTAGGAATGGACACATGGGCTGACAGCCCTTTCAGAGCTATTACAGTTCGTGTAATGGGATATTCCCAGAACCCATGAGAACACTACTGCTCTCTGAATCCCACTGACCTCTTGGCCTCAAGGATACCATGTGGCAGGGAGTTCCACAGGTTACGTGTGTAGTGTCTAAAATACAACAGCATTTCCTGCTGCCACTATTAAATACAGTGCCTTCCCATTTCACTGAGCACCCCATGGTCTGCTGTTAAAGGAGGGGCAACCAGCCACACCCAATCCCCCTCTCTGTGCTACTCCTAGAGACACACCTCGTCAGCCTGTGGCATGGGGCTCCTCTAAACCGAACTGCCTCAGCCTCTGCAGTCTCTTTATGCGGAAGCTCGCCCAGGCCCTTTCACCCACCGGACCCTTTCTGAAGCTGGGAGACCAGAGCCTGGAGCTGCACCTCGGGCTCAGCCTCCCAGTGCGGTCTCAGCAGGCGCTGTCCATGCACTCTCCAGCCCTGCGCGGCCGCAGCTGGGGTTACTCTTCGCTCATGGCCGCACATCAAGCGGGGTGCATGGGGCTGCTCAGGGCTCTCCCCAAGGGGTCACAGGGAGTTCAGAGCCCAGGGCAGAGCCTGAGGGTCCAGATTACTCCTTCCAGTGGGTGCGCCCTGCATTGCCCACACTGTATGTCATCTGCCCCCACTGCAGCCCTCTCCCCCGCCTGGCTGGACCCTCTGCCCGCTCCCCACCGGCTTGGGTGCGCCCTCAGCCCCCTCCCCCGCCTGCCTGGGCCCTCAGCCCCCTCCCTTGCCTGCCTGGCTGGGCCCTCTGCCGCCTCCACCGCCTGCCTGGCTGGGCCCTCTGCCGCCTCCACCGCCTGCCTGGCTGGGCCCTCTGCCGCCTGCCTCCACCGCCTGCCTGGCTGGGCCCTCTGCCCCCTCCCTCGCCTGCCTGCCTGGGCCCTCTGCCCCCTCCACCGCCTGCCTGGCTGTGCCCTCTGCCGCCTCCACCGCCTGCCTGGCTGTGCCCTCTGCCCCCTCCCTCGCCTGCCTGCCTGGGCCCTCTGCCCCCTCCACCGCCTGCCTGGCTGGGCCCTCTGCCCCCTCCCTAGCCTGCCTGCCTGGGCCCTCTGCCCCCTCCACTGCCTGCCTGGCTGTGCCCTCTGCCGCCTGCCTCCACCGCCTGCCTGGGCCCTCTGCCCCCTCCCTCGCCTGCCTGGCTGGGCCCTCTGCCCCCTCCCTAGCCTGCCTGCCTGGGCCCTCTGCCCCCTCCCTCACCTGCCTGGCTGGGCCCTCTGCCCCCTCCCTCGCCTGCCTGCCTGGGCCCTCTGCCCCCTCCCTTGCCTGCCTGCCTGGGCCCTCTGCCCCCCTCCACCACCTGCCTGGCTGGGCCCTCTGCCCCCTCCCTTGCCTGCCTGGCTGGGCCCTCTGCCCCCTCCCTTGCCTGCCTGGGCCCTCTGCCCCCCTCCACCGCCTGCCTGGCTGGGCCCTCTGCCCCCTCCACCGCCTGCCTGGCTGGGCCCTCTGCCCCCTCCCTTGCCTGCCTGGGCCCTCTGCCCCCCTCCACCGCCTGCCTGGCTGGGCCCTCTGCCCCCTCCCTCGCCTGCCTGGCTGGGCCCTCTGCCCCCTCCCTCGCCTGCCTGGCTGGGCCCTCTGTCCTTCCTCAGTCTCCTCTGATTTTAGCTAGCCTAAGTCATGTAGTGCCATCACCCACCTGCCTAGTGCCCTGCTCACTCCCATCACAGACCCCCATTAGCCCAGTGAGTAAGGCTCCTCACACCCTCATTCTGTGGGGCCCGGCAGCAAAGGGCCCATCCCTCCAGAGGGGCCGCCCAGCTCCTGCACTGCTCCCCAATGCCAGGCAGGGCCCTCACCCACCCACCAGACAGGAGCTCAGCGGCAGCGGCAGCTCAGCCGTACCTTCCACGGCGACACAGAAGATGAGGCTGTCATCATGGCTGTCACACAGATACTCCCCCGCATCCTTGCTCTCCATGCCCAGAATGACCAGTGCGCGCCGCGCCCCATCTTCCTCCAGACGCACGCGCCCCATGTCCTGCAACTTCTCACCATCCTTGTACCACTTCACCTCTCCGTGGGCATGGGAGAGCGTCACCTCCAGCACCAGGTCCTCTGTGGCCAGGCAGCGGCGGTGGGTCTGCAGCTCACTCCGCCCCAGGATCGTCACGGGAGGGTCTGGCAGAACCAAGACAAACAGCAGCTACGATTAACCAGTCTATAGAACTCACTGCCACAAGGTTTCACTGCACCCAAGAACGCAGCAGGCATCAGAAGGATTCAATATTTGCATGGACAACAGTGACAAGAGCCTCCATGACACTGCACTACGTGTGAGGGCGCTGAATCCCCCTGTGCCAATGTTGGGGATAGGAAGGTGATTCCCCTGGGCCCAGCCATCATTGCAGGGCAGTTGTATCTTCCCTGGAAGAGCCTGGGGCTGGTCGCTGTCAGAGACGGGCACCAGACTAGACCTGCTCCACTCCAGCCTGGGAACTCCGACACAGGCCCAGGACTTGGCCTGCTCTGAGTGGGTGGTCAGGCTAGCGCAGGCCCCCCAGGACCAGGATGGGCCCAACTGGGCCCTGAGCATCCTGCCTATGATTAGCCTGTTTCACATCATGCCCCTCGATTTCCTGTTGGGAGGAGACAACCAGTGCAGCTGCCAGGGCTCTGGGGCCTGCAGGGACTGCCAAGGAGACAGAAACGGGCACAGACCACTTGGGAAACTCAGGCTGGCGAGCTGGGCCTGCTGCACCCAAGTGGGAATTGTCGATACTATTTTTATCAAGTCTGTGTCTGCCTCAGTTTCCCCTATATGCTGTATTGTTGCCTATTGGGAGCAGGGGAAAAGACAGACGTGACAGGCTCCCAGCTGTCTGGGGCCTTAGGTCCCATATCAGTGGAGCTCTGAGAAGACAGTGGCAAATCCGACTACCCAGACACAGATGCCCAGCAACCAGTGCCCCAGAGAGATCTGCACCCCCCACCCCTGGGCAGGGGGCTGAGCTGCATTCCCCATTGGGCTCGGGAACAAAGGGCTGGGGGTGAGGGGTTGTGTTGGCTGCAGGAAGCAGTGGGAGGTAACTGCGGAGTCTGACTGAGGAGGTCAGTCGATGCGACGGAGGGATGGGGCTTTGGGCTCTGGGCTCCCCAAAGGCTTCCAGGGCTGGACCAGGTGACTAATAACCCACCTGTCAGCCTGTGCTGGCTGTGTGTCCCTGCAGACGCTGGCGGAGGGGGCGCTGACCCCTAAGATGGTGTGACAAAGTGGGTTTTTCCTCCTTATTATGCTGTATGTGAGCCTGTGTGAGTCTTACTGTTTTGCATGAATACTCTGTGTGCCTCAGTTTCCCGGCTTATTGCACCAATGCCTAGATGGTGGGAATAAGGATGTGTGACTTTTACTGAGACCCTTGGGGACAGGTGAGATGGCTCTGGCTGCCTGCACATAAGTGATGGACGATGTCCTTCATAATCTGAGACCCAGGAGGGTGTGCAACCAGATGACACTTTGCCTAGGGAATGAGACAAAGATCAGGAGGGGGAGCAATGGGTGTGT